>NC_086319.1:285907292-286232292 GCF_036172605.1 Pelobates fuscus | reverse complement strand
ATCTTCTCTCTGAACCATTCAATACTCCGTAACTGTACTTTGCATGAAGATTGTTTTTACATCCCTCTTACTACCAAAATCCATTAGGTCTAGATTATAGAGGCAATCACAAAAGTTACTCTATGGTTTAGTACTGAGTGTAGTCGCCAGCACTAAAGGAAATTCTGATCACTCAATGGCTTCAAGTCTGTATGAACCTTATTGCTGTTCAGGTGAACCACCGGACTGTCCATTGGAACCAATTATTTTCCCTTCCCGTACACACTCGACATTGGCATGAGGATATCGGCACTCTCGATATTAGCACCAATCATTCCACATCTCTAATGCCATCACTAACCATACTTGTTGATCGGATATCTCTATGCGGACGTTCCAGCTCATCTCTGGAATTTTACCAGACAGGGTTAATGATCATCGGCACTTAACAGGTCATCGATAGGGACCTAAAAACCTCCCTGTATACCCTCTGGTTCCTTAGCGGTACTCAAGAATTCCTTTCCAAGAGTATCGATGTACCCACATCCTTATTGGAACTAATGGACAGTCACCAATGACTGCATTTGCACTCTGTATGTCTGTCAGCCGATTAGAATAATCTCCGGTCTCTCTCTACAATTAAATATTTAATTATTTTTCTCCTTACAGAATACATGTCAATCTCTACATTGTCTTTACAGGACTATGTATTATGGGCTGATTACCCCATATTTGTATCGGCACAATAATTGAACATGCTGATCGGACACTTCTTTATGCCGATCTTCATGTTCAGGGTTTTGAATTTTCACCCGACAGGGTTAACGAGGGCAGGCATCCTATTGGCCATCGGCAATCCTAAGCCAATATGATAGGCCCTTTGAATTCAGCAGGTTTTTTTGAACCCTCCAATCAGCTTCAACTTCTACTTTTAAATAGCTGATACTCACCACACATCGGTTCCCCTCTGATGAGGTGTGGCGAAACGCGCGCGTCAGGGGACTCGGTAGATTCAGTGTAACAGCACACAGCGCGGTCTAGAGATCACTTACACCGTGCTCCCACAAGAATCCCGAGCATTCATTCTGGTGGGACCTGCAATACAGTTATTCATACTGTGTCTAAACTGGCAACTTTTTTCAGTTTACTGTTGGGGCACTTCTCAATTTTGTTAATCACTATGCCGTAATCTCTATGTTACATTGTATCATCTAGAGTTTATAGTGCCATACTCTAAGCTGGTAATCACTATGCCGACATTACAATACAGTTATGCATACTGTGTCTAAACTTGCAATTTTGCTTTGTTGCAATAGACATTCCAGAGGTACCCTGAAAACTTTAGAACAGGTCCTCTGTTGAACAGGTCCTTTGTATTGGTGTCTTATTAGCCTGTTGAGGCACCAGTTACATTTTTTCTCAGTCAACAGGGGCACTCTTTAAGCGGCTAACATAATGCCTTGATTGCTAAGGAGATTCGGTAGATTCAGTGCAATAGCACACAGCGCGGTCTAGAGATCACTTACACCGTGCTCCCACAAGAATCCCGAGCATTCATTCTGGTGGGACCTGCAATACAGTTATTCATACTGTGTCTAAACTTGAAACTTTTTTCAGTTTACTGCTGGGGCACTACTCAATTTTGTCAATCACTATGCGTAAGTGCTATGTTACATTGTATCATCTAGAGTTTATAGTGCTATTCTTTAAGCTGTTAATCACTATGCCGACATTGCAATACAGTTATTCATACTGTGTCTAATTTGCAACTTTGCTTTGTTGCAATAGACATCCCAGAGGTACCCTGAAAACTTTAGAACAGGTCCTCTGTATGTGTGTTGTATTAGGTTTCCTGTTGGGGCACTAGTCACTTTTTTTTAGCAGTGCCATACTTCAAACCGTTAACTCTATACATAATGCCTTGATTGCTACACAGCTATGAATACTATATTCATGGGCACTAGTTACTTCTGTATCGTCTATAGTTAACAGTGCCATACTTGAACCCAGTAACACTGTGCCTAAATTGCTACACAGTTATCCATACTGTATCCATACTTGCAACTTTGTTTTGTTGCAATAAACACTCCAGAGGCATCCTGAAAAATTTTAAACAGGTCCTCTGCATGGGTGTTTTTTATTTCTCTCATTTTTTCTCCCTTTCTTTTAGCAAGGACGGTTTAATACCTGGTTGGTCCTTCTAATTGACATGTCATACTAGGTGGACATGACCAGTGTTGGAGTACATCTTATACTCTATCTATTTATTTGATATAATTGTCACTTTTATCCTTGGATTATTAAAAGTTAAATTTTATTATTTTTTCCTAAATAGCGCACTCACTGTCTTCTCCTCTCCTTGTTACTACCCTGGTAGTTTATTGTGGGTTAACCCCACTTATTTGAGTGTTTCCCTAAGCTTCCATTTTCTTCCCCTTTTTCCACTAATATTTGTGTTCAGCGAAGTCTCCCGAGTAAAACAGTACCCCCCATGTACAGGTTTTAGGGTGTCGTAGAACGTTACAGGGTAAAATACAGTGATAGCAAATTAAATTTTCTGGACTTGGGTCCTGGGTTGGCAGGCAGGTCCCTTAAATTGCAATCAATAAAATAACTTAATTATGTAAAAATATTACATAAATACGCAAGTAGAATTTAAATATATATGCATATTTATATATTTGAAGTCTACGTGTATATTTATATAATTATTTATGTAATTTTGTATATGGATATATGAATAGTTCGCATTCTTTTTATTTATTTATATATACATAGATATATATACAATTTCATTCTAAGTGTATTTTGATATAAATATATATATATATTAATATCAAAATACAGTTAGAATAAAATTCCGTATAGATATATAATTTTTTTTTAATTTTTATTATTATTTTTAATTTTTTTAATTTAATTTAAATTATTTATTATTCGTATTTTATAATAATATATATATACAATATATATAGTTATTATATATATATTATATATATATGTGTGTAAATTAATTATAAGTGTATTTTTATATTAATATATGTACATATTAATATAAAAATACACTTAGCATGACATTATATATATGATATATAGACATATATTATATAGGTATAATATATGTCTATATATCATATATATACACATATATAATAATATTTTTTTTTATTAACTTTCACTTTAAATTTTTTTTTATTTTACAGTTGCAGGGAGACTGCCTGTCATCACAGACAGTCCCCCTGCAGGCAGACACATGGACACCTATTGTGACCATGTGGTCGCCCTGTTGGGTGATCACATGGCCACAGGGGTCCTAAACCGCCATGGGGAGACTGTCTGGGCTGCAGGCAGTCTACCCAGACCGGGAGCAACGCCGATCGCCGCCGGGGGAACGACGGCGATCGGGTAAGTACATTTTAAATTTAGGACGGTTCAGGACCGTCGTCGGTCGGCAAGGGAAAAATGCCGATGACGGTCCTGAACCGTCTAGCGTCCTCAAGGGGTTAAGGTAAGTTGTTCTATGTTTTGGATGGCTTCAAATGTTTCTATGGGTATCGATCGAAGTCATCAACAGGTTGTGGTGACTTATAGAGATAAAAGAGAAAAAGGAGGGAAGGTAGGAGGGAATAAATAAAAACATAGTAGAAGATGTAGCTTGTTCAAAGCTTATCGAAGCATATGGGGATTAATTTCAGAGTGAGTAGGAGAAGGACAGAGTGCCGGGTCCCGTTGAAACAAAAAGTAAGTGAGGACGTAGAGACTGAGAGAAAGGTCGGTAAAAAGGTTAGTTTTTAAGAGGTTGGGTCAAGACAGAGTACCCATGTGTTTTATATGTAAATATCAATAAAGGTAAGGATTATGTCTAAAAGAAGAACATGAGATGTCTCCATTCAGCCAAGGGTCACAACATTTGGTTAAGGGGTATCGTGGAGTTGTGATGTAAGCCTATCCATTTTGATTGCTTCTTTAGTCATCTTTATTATTTATTTATTTTACATAGGGTATACATATAGTGGACAAACTTCCCCTATTGAACTATAGGTGGATAATGCTTCTTTTGCTGCCAGTTTATTGTCTGCTCAGGTAAAAGCAATTATGGGTTTTGATACTAGTAGGACTCATGGGTTTATTGGGTATGGTTTACCTAATATTAACAACAGAATAGATGTATCCAAAGTGTCTTGAGTTTTGGAGAGGTACACTAACGGTGTAAGATGGTACCAACATGTCTGTACTTTTCCAGCAATGGTTGAAAGGAAGAAGTTGCATTAGTGCCATTCTCTGAGGCGTTAGATACCATGAAAATAACATTTTATATGCCTGCTCCTTGTGTGTTACACAGACGATGATTGAGGCATTCATTTAGATAGAGGTGACACAGCCCAGACAGGAACTCCCCAATTCCCACTCTCGAGGTCAGCAAATTAAATAGCATTCCTCATTTATCCACACTGGGATTCAGACATTACACAATATTGCTGTAGTAGGTCTGGCATTACCAGTATTGATGTGTCAAAGTTAGTAAGAGTGAGGTGGATGTAGCCGCTACTTTTAATTCCTCATCCCTAATGGTAAGCCTGGTAAGATCTGTGGGCTGGACCATATTGCATGTAACAAGAGTTCAAGGAGTAGGGCAAATAGGAGAAGAGAGAGCGGGCACACCTGCCTAGTGCCATTAGCTATGGATAAAGAGGAAGCAGAAACATTTGTCAGTAGAAGGTATATGGCTTGAGGAAAGCTTAGAAACTCTGCTAGGAAGTCTAGATGTGTGTGTAATGTCAGTTGCTTGTCTGTTTGACATAGAACCAAAGTCAGAATGTATTATATTTCAAATATAGGTTTAATCTATTAGCCATGGCTTTTGTTAGTGTTAATAGCTTGTGGGCCAATATTCAAATGTAATTGGCATTTTCAAGGTAAAGGACCGCTCTACACCCCAAAATATAGAAACATAAAATGTGACGGCAGATAACAACCATTCGGACCATCTAGTCTGCCCAATCTTCTAAATACTTTCATTAGTCCCTGGCCTTATCTTATAACTAGGATAGCCTTATGCCTATCCCACGCATGCTTAAACTCCTTATTGTGTTAACCTCTACTATTTCAGCTGAAAGGCTATTCCATGCATCCACAACCTCTCAGTGAAGTAATACTTCCAGATATTATTTTCAAACCTTTTCCCCTCTAATTTAAAACTAGACATGTGCATTTGTTTTCATCAGAAAATTCTTTTTTTTTTGTACAACTAAAACGTAAACGAAAGCCCTACAAACTAAAAATAAACTAAACAAAAGGGCAAATGCCAAATGCATTACCTTTTTGTTTCATTTTGTTCCTTTAATAGACTCCGTGCTGCAGGGGAATTAACCCCCACAGCACGGAAGAAATGACAGTACGCATGTACGAAAAAAAAAACCAAGATGGGAGCTGGCAGCCCTACCAGTTCCCTCCTTGTAATAAATATTAACTCCAACCTCCCCCCCACCCCTGTATTAAAACCTATGGGGGTCACTATGACCCCCATATTAATAAAAGGGAGGTTAAATCCTGTCATTTAAAACTAAATATAAATCAGTATGGGGGTCACTATGGCCCCCATATTGATAAAAGGGAGGTTAAAACCTCCTGCATGCCCCTACTCGCGGCATGCCGCGAGTTGTGGCATGTTGCCTAAAGAAGTTTAAGAGTACTAGTGACTGGGCAGCTATTGCCATCTAGGGTCCTGGCTTAGACTCAGGTGGGACTTTGTCAAGGCCTGGTGCCTGAAAGAGTGGACCCCCCGTAAGCCGGCAGGGAGTTCAAAAGATGTCCCTGCACTCTCTCATTCTTTCACTTCATACCCAATATTAGGTACAGACTACTTTTAGAGTGCCCTTGCAGTGTCCACTGATGCTACTGGAACCCAAGGAAGGCAGGCAGGAGTAGGGGGGGTGGCATGCACAAACACCATTCAGACTCTTCTAAACACACAGCACTCAGGCTCCCAAACACACACCACACTAAGCACACTCAGACTCCGCTAAATACACACACAAGTCAGTCACTACACAGGCATACTCAGCCTCCTCCCCTCACCCTCCTCCACACACACAACACTCAACCACTACATACACTCTCACACACAACCCTCAGTCAGCATGCACACCACACGGAAACAATGTCCAGGGTGCCAGGAAGGGGCACCAATTTGGCACCCTTCCTAGGGCCCTGGGCAACCTTAATCTGTCTCTGTTTGGTTGTCAGAATCCGCTGAATTTCTGTAACTATGCCCAATGTCCAGACCTTGAAATGATGAGAATGATGTCACCTTTGTATGTTATACACCTATCAAATTACTTATATCTCATATTAGATGTAGTTAACTCGCCAAGCTATTTTTTAAAAAATGCTCTCAATTTACATGTCTGATTTGCACTTAGCTCCCATTTAAAATGTCCAATTAACATAGGGAATGTATGTTTTACTCCTCTGGCAAATTTGTATTTATTTTAAATTTTATTGCCGGTGTCTTACTGTCTTTCATGCTTGCAATTACTGCTTTACCAGTGAAATGATAATTATAAACCCAAACTGCAATCATATAGATGAACGAGCTATTATAATGATTTGACCAACATGCTTGACTGAATTACATGAAGCTTTTATTCTTCGTGTGATGATATTGTCGCCTCTTTGGAGGGGGACGGGAAAAGGGAGGGGGAGATTATGCTGTATCATAAAGCATGTAAGGATTCAAAAAAGGGATATAACCAGCACAAAATATTCATCGTGTAGTCTAAAAGCAAGCAAGACGGTGGTGTGTCAAAGGTTAACTAATATGTCCTTTTTGAAAGCATTATCTTTGAAAATTTTCTTTTTGTAAGTTGCAGTTTATGCAATTTTATTTTTAATGGCAATTAAAACATGATTACCTTTGAATCCTCTGTGACGCTTAGCTGCTTAGTAACCAATTCTTTGAAGAATACTTGCAAATAATATTGCAGATGGAGCAAGGAAGAGCTTGATCATTTATTTTATTTTTATTCTCAATCAATGTTGCTTCACTTAAAATGATTGAGCCCTGCTTTCTAGCGTGAATAAATCAAACTTCAAACAGAAAATCTATTGCAATATAGGCTTGCTCTTTAACACTTACACGCTTATGAGAACACATGCAGTATAACCGCCATTTTTTTGAGTGCTAAGTTGTATTTCTGTCAATAGAGCATATAGCATGATTAACTGATTCAATGCAAAATAGAGATTATTTCCATTTTCCAAGGGTACTTACTGTCTTGGTGATACTGAATAGTGCACCCTGGCACCATCCCCTAATTTTATTGTCAAACTTGGCATTCGGTTGCTACTTTACCTCAGCTACATTGATCATGTAAATGTGCACTCTTAATGTCTATTTTATCCAAACTGAGCCACATTGATTGACTCAACACTCTCAGCCAGTCACTGTTATCCAGGATGGCCTACAGTTAATATTGATAATATTAATTACATGTTAACAAGGTGGCCATATGGAAGCTGTTACTGGGAACTGGAATAAGTTCAAGTTGTATCAAAATGTTCCTAAATGGTTTTCCATTAAATTGGCAGGACAGTTCCAGTTCTAATGAGCATAAACACTATTACAAACTGAAGTGGCTGAGTTACTTGCAATGCACTGTTAATTTCCTAAAGGGATACTATAGTTCCAGGAATACAAAGGCCTTCCCCGCTGCCCCCTTCTATCCCCCTCCCACTTGAATAAAGGAATACAGGGTTAAAAAAAAAAACTTTATTTACTTACTTACCTCCTCTGGTATCCCGCGACGAATGGCGCTAGTGCGCGGAAAATGAATGCTTTCCTATGTGGAAAAAGCTGACGCTGCATGTCCTCATGCAGAGTGTGAGGATGTCCAGCATCAGTTACTGGACCAAAAGTCCAGAAACTATGAATGGTAGACAGCCACTGGAGGCAAACTTGGTGCTGCAATGTAAAGAGGTTGGCTCTTTATAAAGGGAGAAAAATACACTTTGGTTGTGTTCTTGGAAATCACATTTTCCTATTCATGTTGCTCCAGCTGGATGAATCAGTTATTTAACATAAATCTCTTGAATTGGGTATACAATACAATATTTATAGCACGTCAGTCAATATTTGAGAAAAATTCTATTCTCAGAAGATTACAATTTAGATTAGAGTTTTGAGTATTTATAGAAATGTATGAAAAGAAGACATTATTCTTTTTATGCCCATCAATGTACGTACTTGATATAACTTGATATAGCAGTTCTTTCATCAATGTTTGCTTTAAAAACTATATCCGTGCACCAATTACTGAACATTTAGAGAGAAATCACAACAGTGTGATCCCATGAGTCGCATTAATCAAATGTAAAATATCTATTATAGATATTTACTCTAACATAAATCAGTGTAAAAGCTGTGTGTATGGTGCATGCGCAGTCAGGCATTCTCTGCTCATTGGGTTATCATGAAGTTATTCATGAACATGACAGTAGGTTATCATCTCACTGAACATGCCACACTGACAGTGCATTGTAGCTATGGGGATGCTGCTTATGGGTTTATTTGTGTGAAGTGGGGATGTTTGTGTGTGGGGGGGATGCTGCTTGTGAGATTATTTGTGTGCTGTGGTGATGTTGCGTTTAGGGATGTTTGTGTATGTGTGGGGTGGCTGCGTGTGGGAATATTTATGTGTTGTGGAGATGCTACGTTTGGGGATGTTTGTGTGTATGTTGGGGAAGCTGCTTTAACCCCTTAAGGACCAAACTTCTGGAATAAAAGGGAATCATGACGTGTCACACACGTCATGTGTCCTTAAGGGGTTAAGGGTTGCGTGCATGTGTGAGGTGCTGCTGCTTGTGTTGTTCTGAGTTGTGTATGGATGGGGCTGTTTGTGGGGTAGTAAGTGTGTGGGCATGTAAAAAGGGGATGTATGTTAATAGGGGCTGTAGTGTGTTTTAAGGGGGATAGTGGCTGTAGTGTGTGTGTGTTTGGTAGGAAAGGGCCTTTTTGTGTGTTTGTTGTCAAGGACAGTGGGTTTATAGGGACTATAGTGTGTGTTTTGGGAAGCAAAAGGGAGCTGCATAGAATGTATGGAGAATCAGATCCGTAGTGTATGTGTGCAAGCAATAGAGGCTGTAGTGTGCATTTTGGGGTGATAGGGACTAGTGTGTGTGTGTTTTGGGAGAGACAGGGACTGTTGTGTGTATGAAGAGTCAGGGGAGCGGCTATGGTTGTGGAAAAGGGAAGTGTAGATACTGTAATAGGTAGATAGGGGCAGTGGTCAGATGACAAGGGCTGTGATGGGTGGGATTGTATAAGAGCACTGGGGAATTGTATCAGAGCGTTGACGTGGCAATCCGTGGCAACATTATGATACAATATCGAGATCTCCCCTGTTGACTTGCTCAGTCCCACACCAGGAGATCTGGCCTTGATCTCCACACCGGCCAAGCCGCCCCTCGCTTGCCTGCTACTCCAAGTCAGTGATTCCATGGCCATAAGTGAGAATTGTTAGAAATTCATTGTGAGCTCTAAGTGAATTATACATTAAAGGACAAAGCCGTTGAAATGGAAACATTCTCCAAATCAGTTACTTTTTTCTTAAATATAAAATTCATTTTAAACTCAGAACAATTTTCACTTTAGTAAAAAACCCTGACAGGTGAATTTCAAGTGAATTTATAATTTAAGGCCATGATTAGAAAAAAATATCATGCTTTAATTTCAGCTCACTTTGAATTCCCCAAAGTCTCTTTATTTTAGTGTCAGTTTTAATCTCATTCAATGACATACACTCACAGTCTGTGGATAACATAGTGAGCACAAACCCACTCACTGGATTAGATCTCTACTCCACTCACTGAGTGAGCACACTAATATTTTTGTATTGTATAAACACAACAGCTCGCAATGAGTTACAGTGATGGGAGACAAATAGTGATACATTGTGTACAGTCTCCTCCTGTTTGAGTAGTAGGTATACTGTGTTTAGTGTGCTCATTGTTTGGCAGTGACAGTATGTAATGATCACTGGGTCCTAGTATTGCCGCCTGTGTGTGTGTGTGAACACATAGCAGTGTGTGCATCTGTCAGGGACTCTTTACATTTACTGGCACAGGCGACGATGTCCTTATATTTTAAGAGCACCAGGTGCTGACATTAAGCCTTTTGCAGCAGCTATAATTGTTACTAGTTGCCCTCTAAAAGCATTTGCCCTTGGTAACCCTCACCATTCATTCCCCAGCAGAGAAAGGGTGAACTGTATCCTGGAGAGGGTTTACAACACGCTATAGAATGTCGGCAGATTGTTTCCCCGATAAGAAAGGGGTTAATCAGACTCATCCCTCTCCCCACTCACAGACATCTTGTATCCACAAACACCCACAGAGTAACCCACAGCAATAACCAACCGACATATAAGGGAATGTATGTAGAGAGTCCTTGAGCCTTGTCCGGATCGGTCTCCTGTAGCTGCTGCTATTCTGCTTCGTCACCTCGAATGGCTCAGCAGATTTACAGCTTCCCATGTACTGACTGCAAGCTCCCTGACCCACCTACCGTGCATTTGATGCATGCTTTCTACAGCCACCTCTCTGCCACTTACCTTTCCATGCAGTGCCAACAGCTCCCTGCCACTTACCTCTCTATGCAGAGTAGCAGTCTTTCTGCCACTTACCTCTCCATGCAGTGACACTTACCTCTCCATGCAGTGCTAGCAGTCTCTCTGCCACTTACCTCTCTATGCAGTTCTTACAACTCTCTGCCACTTACCTCTCTATGCAGTGCTAGCAGTCTCTCTGCCACTTACCTCTCTATGCAGTGCTAGCAGCCTCTGCCACTTACCTCTCTATGCAGTGCTAGCAGTCTCTCTGCCACTTACCTCTCTATGCAGTGCTAGCAGTCTCTCTGCCACTTACCTCTCTATGCAGTGCTAGCAGTCTCTCTGCCACTTACCTCTCTATGCAGTGCTAGCAGTCTCTCGGCCACTTAACCCTCCATGCAGTGCTAGCAGTCTCTCTGCCACTTACCTCTCTATGCAGTGCTTACAACTCTCTGCCACTTACCTCTCTATGCAGTGCTAGCAGCCTCTGCCACTTACCTCTCTATGCAGTGCTAGCAGTCTCTCTGCCACTTACCTCTCTATGCAGTGCTAGCAGTCTCTCTGCCACTTACCTCTCTATGCAGTGCTAGCAGTCTCTCTGCCACTTACCTCTCTATGCAGTGCTAGCAGTCTCTCGGCCACTTAACCCTCCATGCAGTGCTAGCAGTCTCTCTGCCACTTACCTCTCTATGCAGTGCTTACAACTCTCTGCCACTTACCTCTCTATGCAGTGCTTACAACTCTGCCACTTACCTCTCTATGCAGTGCTTACAACTCTCTGCCACTTACCTCTCTATGCAGTGCTAGCAGTCTCTCTGCCACTTACCTCTCTATGCAGTGCTAGCAGTCTCTCTGCCACTTACCTCTCTATGCAGTGCTAGCAGTCTCTCTGCCACTTACCTCTCTATGCAGCGCTAGCAGTCTCTCTGCCACTTACTTACCTCTCTATGCAGTGCTAGCAGTCTTTCTGCCACTTACCTCTCTATGCAGTGCTAGCAATCTCTCTGCCACTTACCCCTCCATGCAGTGCCACTCACCTCTCCATGCAGTGTAAGAATGCACTCTAGCTCTCGCATTGCCTGTCTGCACCCTAACATACACAGTGATTCGCAGAGTCTTGCTAAAGCTGTTAACAGTAGAGCTCTTGCCTCTCGGGACCGAGCACACTGGCAGTCTGAGTATAAATGCTGAGAGAGTCTGAGTGATGTCCTGACAGAATAAATCAGCCGTGTTACCTCTCCAGCTGCTTCTAAATCGAACATTTAAAATCATTCACCATCTACAAAGCACGAAATCCCTTGATCTCACTTATGATCACTGCAACTGTTACACAGCAAGTGCACTATTGTTCAAATAACAGAAAAATCAGCTGTTTGCTCCCTCCTCCACAAGCTTCATCTGCTCAGACACATCTCCCCTCTTCAGAGACTGATATCATGGATATTTTTTTTAATCAGTTCCAGGGGAATCACCACATTCTACCAACATCTGGAACTGAAAGGGTTAACACATATCCACTGTCAATCGCATCTCACAAAGTCCATGATTTCTTTCTTTTTCAAAAATAGGTGTCTTTGATAAACTTTTCCTTTCCACAGTAATCAGCACACTTTACCAACCCCAGAAACTGAAAATGTTAGCATATATACACACTTTCAATGTTCTCTCTCAGCATGCCTCCACAAAGAGCCTGTGTGACAGAAAATGTTTATATACAGCCTGTGACTAAAAGGGTTAATATAGTAAGGCTGTTCCCTGGGCATGACACAGTGTGTGCACGTTCTGAGATAAGGTAACAGATCTCTGAGGGTGACACAATGTAACAGGACAGCTTCTCTCCCTGGAACCCCTGGACCTGGTTCAAGTCTCCAGGGTCCACGCCCACTGCAGCAAAGCCCCGCCCTCCCCTATGACACTGACTTTAAAATCCCATTTCCCCCTCTCATAGTATAACTCTGGAAACATGAATCACACTGCAGGCACTCGCCAGCACAGGGACATCACAACTGATCTCTGAGCTGTTAGACACTGCACAGCCTTCCTTATCTCTTCTCATCAGAAACTACTTCTCCTGTATTCAACATTGCCATTACTTTATTTGTGCAATTTGTACATTTCTCTGCAGCAGTAGCAGCACCTGATCAAGATCTGCATCTCTGGGTCTGAGAGCTGAACACCCATCACCTTTTTATTATATCCTTCTAAAAAAAAATCAACTTATCCCTCTATCTGTTAATTTGCATTACTCTGGATACAGAAAGCACCATCATTGGGACATATTCAAAGTAATGCCATGGTACCCTACAGTTGATCCCACCTTGGTGTTCACTGGACTGTACAATCTTTGGAAGAATTCCAACAAACTGTTGAACACAGACACGCACAGACAATGAATGTCTCCATGCAGAATTCCTCATTGAACAATGACACTGGGATCAATGGCACCATCACCAACCCATTTCTTCAGCCAGCCTGGCAGATAGCTCTCTGGGCTGTGGCATATTCCATTATAGTCATTGTTTCGGTGGTTGGAAATATCATTGTCATGTGGATCATTTTAGCACACAAAAGGATGAGGACCGTCACCAATTACTTCTTGGTTAATTTAGCTTTCGCTGAAGCCTCAATGTCTGCTTTCAACACAGTGGTCAATTTCACCTATGCCATTCACAACCATTGGTACTATGGGCTCATATATTGCAAATTCCATAACTTCTTCCCAATATCTGCTGTGTTCTCCAGTATCTACTCCATGACTGCTATAGCCCTGGACAGGTGAGAGCTCTTCTATTAGCCTGTCTATACACAAACAATGCCTAGTTAGCCTAAAGAGAACAGGACAATCACAGAGTTAGCCAACCACTATCAGTGCAGCTGCCCTGGACTCCAACTCCTATCACATACAACCAGACATGGACTTGGAGTTTCAGTTCACTGACAGCTGGGATGCCAGATGTTTGGTACTTTAGGGAAAAGCCATATGACACACTTGTTAATAAAGGAATTCCTCAAAGTTCAGGATAAATGTAACTGCTAGAAATTCAATCATTCCTGTCCAATGGGAATGGCCAGGGATAAAATTAGAAAATTCTACTTTACAGAAAAGGTTAAGTATTCGAAAAACTCCACTGATGCATAAAAGTTGGCACATAGTGATATATATCAGAAAGTGTATGGTACAGTGAAAATGTTTCCCCCTTTCTATATTCTTGTATGTTAGCCTGTGTATTTTAATGCTATATATAAGGGACATGAAGCTCATTAAAATGAGGTTAAGTTACCATAAAATATGTAGTTTTTATTGTAAACAAGTACTGAAGAATTCAAATGCATAAATGCTGCAGAATTATTATTATAATTATTATGTTTATTAATACTACTACTACTACTACTAATAATAATAATAATAATAATAATATGCATTTGTACATTTGTATCTTATTTTGTTGTCACTCTGCCATCTTTGGTCAGAATATTTAGGATCCTCATTAAAGGTGTTCTTTCCTTACATGCTTAAAGCTAAGTAGTATCTTATATCTTATTATTATTATTATTATTATTATTATTATTATTATTATTATTATTATTATTATTATTATGTTAAACCTAGCAAGGTTTTGACTTGCATTTTTTATTTTGGTCAATAATGCTTCCGACATAGTAAAAGGAACAAGTCCTCGGAGCTTGTTCTCCCAAATTCTCTTATCCTTGTAATAAAGCTATCACAATTCACAGTCATTTACATACGAGTCCACTAAAAACTGATGTATTATGATATACAGATTATATTCTATAAGATGGAATGTATCATTTCAAGATATACAATTTGAAATAAAGGTAGTGTATACGTGAATAATTTTCCAGTGGTATTGTTTTTTTGCAAATACCTAAAAATAATTAATAAAAAATGTCTGACGTCTGACATAACCTTTGCTTATTCTTTAATCAATGAGCAGATGAGAAACTCTTAGTATGTGTTATAATATTAGTGTATATGTATTATTCTAGAATTGAAATCTATTATTCTAACCGCGTTCCACTAGTGCTTACAATTGTATGAATTATATATTATTATATATGTATAGGCTTGTAGATCATAACAAGTACAAAATCAGCTAATTTAGGGATGTCCAATCCTTGGACCTTCATCTGTTGGCTTATAATGCACTGACAGCCATTGTAGGGCCATATTTGGACACCTCTGCTATAGCTGTAATAAAGGGTTAAACCTTTTGTTTCCTTCTAGTGTGCGCATGTTTATTGCTGCCAATGGACTGAATATGTTTATCTGGGAAAATGTAATCTGCGTTTTCTCTCCATTTGTTTTTCTTTTGGATATAAATGTGTCTCTTGAGATTGAGTCCAAAATAGATAAGGTTTATTAGGGTCAGCACAAGTCAGGTGTGTATGGGTGAAGCTTTCCAGTGTTCATTCAGTATGTGTAGTGGTCTAACAGCTGACAGATTGTAAGCATATGCAAGTAACCTGTATGAGTGTGTGCAGACAAATACGCAAACCATTGTGAATGAGTGTGAGACTCTTGGATATTATAATCTCAATGTATCCATTCTGATAGAAAATGTTGTAATTAAACTTGTACACTAGAGGATGTTATTTCAGCCTGTGGTATAATAAACAAGGCCCACCAACAAGTTACATCAGTACCTGTTTAAATTGAAATATTCTTTATGTGGTCGTAGGAAGGGTTGCCTGTGAGAATGTTGGTTTTGGGGTACTTAGGTGGGAGAATCTTTGGTACTTGGTTAAAGATCGATGAGAAACAAAGCCCTATACAGGTAATTATTAATATTGGCATTTATATGGCGCCAATTTATTCCGCAGCACTTTGCAATATTATAAAAGGGGAAATTTTACAATAAATGAGACAATTACAAAGTGTTACAGGAGCAACAGGTAGATGAGGAAATATGTGTGTAAGCCTTGGCAAAATTCATCAACAAGCTGTGAGTGTGAGCAGTGTACTGTCTGACAGTCAGATTGAGTGCATGGACACAAATCTGTTGTATATGTGATGAAAGAATGGGGAAAAGGAAAAACGAATATGAGTTACATAGTTACATTGTTACATAGCTGAAAAGAGACTTGCGTCCATCAAGTTCAGCCTTCCTCACATTTGTTTTTTGCTGTTGATCCAAAAGAAGGCATCCGAGTGTTCCGTTAAATGAGATTGATCAGTAGGCTATATGAGAAAACTGTGTGAGCAGTGTCTTCTGCTTTATGGAGAGTGTGTGGGTCATGCTAGACGATCTTGGACTACATTTCCCCTGATGTTTTGCTAGCATTTTGGCTAGAAGAGCATTATGGGAGATGTAGTCCAAGACATCTGGAATGCCAAAAGTTTCCCTCCACTGATCTAGGATATGAGAATTTGATCGCATCCTGTGTATGTGTGTGTTTGGTTGTCTAAAGCTCTGGAAAGGTGTATTTTGTTTGTATAAAATGTCGCTTTTTCACATCTAGAAATATACTGTGTATGTTTCTGTAAACATTTCAATACATGGAATAGCAGAGCCCTCTATAGTCAAAACCTTCATTGTGAAAGGCAAAGGGAAGCAACAGAAAAAATATTCATAAAAAAAAAAAAATCTATGGAACAGTCTGGGATGTGCATTCTGTGTGTATTTGTGGTATCAGCATCAGATGTGTATGTGAGAAGTGTCTTATTTTAGTGGCTATTGTAGGTATCATCCTGTAGGACTGTGATTAGCTGCAACCACCAGTTAATCAGACAGAACCCTGTGTGTTAATGAGAAGGAGGCTTTTATATATGAGATGTAGGACGAGTACAGGAGAATACATGAGTGGGTATGAGGACCAGGTATACAGGAGAGCAGTGGAGGCTCGTTAATAAGAGGCAGTAGTGTAGTAAGGTTTTTGATCCCGAGGGAGGGTGAGTAAGGTTAAAACATATTGGAAGAAAGTGGATTCACATGCTTGCCTATGTGTGTGTCAAAATAAGAAAAAAATAATAATTCTGTACTATGTTTCAGTGCTATCCCATTGACTTGCCATTTGGGCAGTAGAGCTTTCTGCCATGTATTGAGGCATGCTATTGGTCTCTTTGTCCATGGGCAATCATTAGCTCATAGCACCAAGGAGTTACGGTGTCCAAAGGAGAGAGAAGCAAGACACCATTTTGGAAGTAACACAGAGAGAGTACAAATGTAAGTGTATAAGATTATATTTTCCTCTCCCCCAATATAATCCCTGTCTGCAAGCAAGACACACTGCGGGACTGGGGCTGTAACTCTGAGGACTGAGCTGATTCTGATAATGACGGTATGAAATGTTTGCTGCTTCTGTTAAGCATCACAGGTACTTCTTGGCTCTATATTGCCACTGCAGATTGATGATATCACAAGCTCTAAAGTTAATAAGGAGTATATCATCACCCTTCTACTTAAACACTGTACAAATTGTGTGCTTAGAACCAATAGTGAATCCGGAGCAGCTGACATGTTTTCATAGCTTCAGCAGCTGCAGCAACCTTTACTAAAAAGCTGAAGTTGGCATAGGACAGCACTACTGAAAATGAGATCATAAAAATGAGAACTGGCGACTCAGAGAGGGCTAGAGAGCTATAGTTAGACAGAGAGAGCTAGACCATTAGACCAGTGTTTCCCAACCCAGTCCTCAAGACACACCTACCAGTCCAGGATTTAAGGATTGCCCAGTTTTGTCTAAGGTGTTTTTAGAAAAAAAAGAAAAAACACCTTAGACAAAACTGGGTAATCCTTAAATCCTGGACTGGTAGGTGTGCCTTGAGGACTGGGTTGGGAAACACTGCATTAGACAGAGACCTTGTACTGTATGGATTTATCTGTATTGCAGCTCTGTGTAGTTCATCACAGTGGCTGTGTGGGATAGTTATGGGCATTATTGTGCCAAGTTCTGGGTATTTTACTCTGCTCTGTCTGTTGCATGGGTATGCCTGTAGTATATACAATTCTGTGAATTTTATGGGCATATTTGTGTTGCAAACAGCTCTGTGTACTGTATTGGTAGTTCCTTTTTTAATTGGGTTGTTTGTCTTATATGGGTATCTCTGTATTGTACCTGTCTATGTATATTGCATAGGTATCTCAATTTTGTGTATTGTGTATATATATGTTTGTACTGTTCCTAACCTTGTGTTTTCAGTGGGTATTTTTATATTATACCTGCCTCTTAATATTGTATAGGTAACCCTGTACTGTATGCATCTTTGTGTATTATATGGGGATTACAATAATGGATTAAGTACATGCGGTTCAGTGTACAGATATTACAGGTCAGACAATGTTGTCTACAGAGTTAAGGGGAGGAGTCAAACTCTGGGGGAGAGGTCTGGCACCCCACCATCTTAATATAAGATAATAAATGGTTTGGAGGAGAAGTTGTACAGAAGGCTACAAAAAGTGAGATAAAGGAGCAGCTGTACCGAAGACACAGACAAGCAGGTGTATAGCAGGTTATAATACGTGAGAGGGAGCTTCAAATGTACTGTAAACATCATGTGAGATAGTGAGAATCACTAACATTATAGTAGCATATGAAAGTGTCATTTATGTGAGAGAGAGGAACAGGTATACAGAAATCTATGATGTGGCAATATGATGTGTTAAGGTTTTTAAGGTTATGGTGTTAAAGAGAGGTACAGATGTACCTTGTGAGCAGGAGAAGGTATATGGAGTGTTATGTGAGAATAATAGAATGTGTTATATTGGTGCTATATAAATTCCAATAACAATAAATACAAAGGACAAATAATAAATATAACTTGTTTTAACAAGTGTAAAGGCATGCATACGGTGCCAATTGGGATTCTCAGTTGATATATTTATATTCAACATAGCGTGTATATATGAGTTAAAAGTATACGAATCTGTAACATCCATCACCATCGCCTTGGACTTCCTGTTCTGGAGCTGTTGTCACACTAGTCCACAAGACTTTTTCAGAATCCCCCTTCAAAATCTTTCTACACCTCTCCTGGTACTGTCTCCCATGGCATCTCTAAAATCCATGTGCTCCTCCTGAATACCTCCACCTCTTCATCTCATGCCTTTCCCTTTTGAGCCAAATGAGAGGAAGAAGTGCATATCACATTTACTAATGAACCTAATGAATGCTATGGGAGTTTCTTATTCTCAATAGGCAGGTCAGATTTGCATGTCAAATATATTTATATATGGTTTAGTTAGGGTAGGAAAAAGAGTGTTTAGGGCATGTGGAGTACGAGGGTTATTTGCAAAGTACTTACCATGTTTTCTGTAGTCCTGCCAGCCTCATATGATTGATTCTAGAACTGCAGGAGCTGTTAAACAATGTGCATCACTCAGTGCTTTTCTATAATACACTGTGTGATTTGCAGCACTAATTGCTGTTGCCGCTCCTCCTGCAAGGCATTTCCTGTATGAGAGGTTGTTATTTGGCAGCTGAGAAATGATCCTTTTCACTTCATGTTCGGCCTCATACACAGTCATTAGAGGAGCTTGGATAGCATTGAGTTTTATTGCAGCTCTTCCATCAAGCATAAGAGGCTGACTTGATTACAGATGATACTGGCCAGGGCTTTTTATACTTATCTCCCCATCAGCTCACTTAAACTCCAAAAAGGCACATTATAAAGTACTGAAAACAGGCACTCCATAGAGGACATGCGTCTGTAGGCAGGTGTCTACCCTGTCTAAGATGAGACACCTGTATCATAGAGGTACCTATACAAAGCAATTCTTGAGCAAAGATCTAAAAAGGAAACCATCGGCATAAATATTCAATTGGCAACAAAGGTGATTGCTACACTTTTAAAAAAAAATAAAACATTTTTTATTAATAACTATATAGATAGATAGATAGATAGATAGCAACATCCACCACCCTTAGACAGGTTTGGTAAAATAGATAACACACACTGACACCCTGACACACACACGTACATACCAGAGTAGGTGATAAATATCACAATCTGTGTTAACATTGATTAAAAATGCTCTATTATATTATCTACAGAGTTTCTGCCTGAGTAAAATTTATTTAATTATTGAAATCAGTCCTTTTAGAGTCTCAGGAGGAACATTTGTTTAGCCTCAGGACACCTTGGAAAGGCCATTATATCAGGCACAAAGCCACAACGCAAAGAAAAATCTCTTTAAAAATCTTTTGCCTCTGAGTAATGATTCAAGACCTCTTTTATTAATTGAGATAGATACAGAACGCCTTGGTTTGTTTTGCCTGTTTTATGAAGGAGTATTGTTTACCAGCAGGAGGCTGTGAAATATTTAGGGATGTTACTGACTGCACTCAAGTAAACTGTGCACACATCTGTTCTTTCCTATCAAGAGAGCCATAATATCTCTTTGCTCTTTTATATCATGTTAAGGATACTCGAAACATAGAATTTGTGTTATGTTGTATTCTTGGGAACATAATTTTAATAATTCAGTTTAATAAATAGACAACAATATATGCAATGTTACATTCAATATAGCAGTGACCATGGGCACTGCTGGGTTCTAGAAACACCTGAGGCTTGAGCCCAAATGAAAACTTGATGTCCCCTACACTAACAGAGGTAGGGACTAGTGATGTCGCGAACATAACATTTTCGGTTCGCGAACAGCAAACGCGAACTTCCGCAAATGTTCGCGAACCTGCGAACCGGGTGAACCGCCAGAGACTTCATTGGGCAGGCGAATTTTAAAACCCACAGGGACTCTTTCTGGCCACAATAGTGATGGAAAAGTTGTTTCAAGGGGACTAACACCTGGACTGTGGCATGCCGGAGGGGGATCCATGGCAAAACTCCCATGGAAAATTACACAGTTGATGCAGAGTCTGGTTTTAATCCATAAAGGGCATAAATCACCTAACATTCCTAAATCACAATGGATATGGATTGACACCTGACATATGGCATATTGACACCTCGACATATGGATTGACACCTGTCCTCAGAGACCCTGATACACACTGACACAGAGCAGAATAGGGACTGTTCCCCCTACACAGGGTCACTTGGCAGGTATGGATTGACACCTGTCCTCAGGGACCCTGATACACACTGACACAGAGCAGAATAGCGACTGTTCCCCCTACATAGGGTCACTTGGCAGATATGTATTGACACCTGTCCTCAGAGACCCTGATACACACTGACACAGAGCAGAATAGGGACTGTTCCCCCTACATTCCCCCTGACTTCTATTATATTACAGTCAACAACTTTTTTTGTTTTTAAATGCACGCTATTGTGACACCAGATATGAGTGGCACTGTGCACTGGCAGAGGTTGGCAGAGTACACGCTGTAGGCCTGGTACACACTTATGAAGGACACTGACTGCTATTATATTACAGTCATAAAGTTTTTGTTTTTAAATGCAAGCTATTGTGACACCAGATATGAGTGGCACTGTGCACTGGCAGAGGTTGGCAGAGTACACGCTGTAGGCCTGACACCCGCTTGAAGGACACTGACTGCTATTAGATTACAGCCAAAAACTTTTTTTGTTTTTAAATGCACGCTATTGTGACACCAGATATGAGTGGCACTGTGCACTGCCAGAGGTTGGCAGAGTAGACGTTGTAGGCCTGACACACCCGCTTGAAGACAACTAACTGCTATTCAATCTATAACAGTGAAAAAATGTTTTTTGTTTTTAAATGCACGCTATTGTGACACCAGATATGAGTGGCACTGTGCACTGGCAGAGGTTGTCAGAGTACACACTGTAGGCCTGACACACAGACGCTTGCAGACAACTAACTGCTATTCAATCTATTACAGTGAAAAAAAAAATTTTGTTTTTAAATGCAAGCTATTGTGACACCAGATATGAGTGGTGGCACTGGGCAAGTGGGCAAGGTATCCACTGTGAGCCTGACACACAAGCTGGCTGGCAGGCAACTGCAATTAGATTACACGGGAAAATAGCAGACTGATGTTCTAGCCCTAAAAAGGGCTTTTTGGGGTGCTGTCCTTACAGCAGAGATCAGATGAGTCCTTCAGGACTGTAGTGGACACTGAATACACTAGCCTAGCTATCCATTTCTCTATCAAATCAGCAGCAGCTACACTTTCCCTCCTCTCACTAAGAATGCAGCTTCAGAATGAATAAAAAATGGATGCTGTACAGGAGGTGGGAGGGTCTGGAAAGGAGGGTCTGCTGCTGATTGGCTGGAATGTGTCTGCTGACTGTGAGGCACTGGGTCAAAGTTTACTCAATGATGACGAATAGGGGGCGGATCGAACCACGCATATGTTCGCCCGCCGTGGCGAACGCGAACACGCTATGTTCGCGAGGAACTATTCGCCAGCGAACCGTTCGGTACATCACTAGTAGGGACATGTCATGACAAATCCCACCTTTCTATGTTATTTACTCTCCTCTCTACCTATGAGCAGACGGCTACAGATGCTCTCCGAGATCTCCATGAAAGTATAGCCAAAAACAAGCACAGCCAGATATTCAATATGACCCTGCCATGCTACCGAACTAACAGAGGGGTGTGCTGTAAAGTTCCCCAGGACTCTCTGCCAATTGTCACTGGGTCACTGGGTGTACAACACTCTCCCCTTCGATACTACAGATATTTCTGTTTATAACACGTGGCTGCTTTGAGGAGCTGCTTCCTGGTGTTAAATTAGAACTGGAGAAACTAACATCCTCTTGTCCCCTCCACAAAGAGCCCAACATTCAGGACTTCAGCTCTCAATCCCCTCCCCCCCAACACCTATTGCAGTGACTACTTATTGCCAACATAATGCAGCCAAGTCCTATAACAAAGATAATAGATGTATTGCATTTTTATACATGTTGCATCTGTTTACTAAACTGGGGAATAAGTTGGCACGTTGCAAACATAGAATTAATCATATTAATCAAAATCAGGAAATGCACAAAAGACACTTATGTAGTAAAGGTTTTAATGAATGGGGCCCATGCCTCCTAAATATATTACTACCGATGCCTACATTTTTATATTACATAGAAACATAGAATGTGACGGCAGATAAGAACCATTTGGCCCATCTAGTCTGCCCAATTCTCTAAATACTTTCATTAGTGCCTGGCCTTATCTTATAGTTAGGATAGCCTTATGCCTATCCCACACATGCTTAAACTCCTTCACTGTGTTAACCTCTAGCACTTCAGCTGGAAGGCTATTCCATGCATCCACTCAGGGCCGGCGCGTCCATAAGGCGGCACAGGCGGCCGCCTTAGGGCGCCAGAGGAGGGGGGCGCAAAAATCCGGATCTCCTGCCTCTGGCTGGAGACTCGGATTTGTAAACTCACCTCTCTCCCTGCAGCCAGCACACAGCAGGAGCAGGGCAGTGAAGTCAGCCGTCCTCCTCTGATGATGTCAGAAGGGGGCGGGACTTCTACTGCTCCCAGACTCCCCAGCGGTCCTGACTGCAGCTCCAGCCTCCCAGCCGACCACCAGTTGAAAGGTTCTCCCTCCCTGGCCCAAGGTAAGCTTCTGGGAGGGGAAGGGGGTGGGGAAGAAGCATTTTTTTTTTTTAAATCAAAACGTTTTTTTTCCAGCCCCTTTCTACAGCCCCTGCCCCCACTATACTCCCCCCTGCCCCCACTATACTCCCCCTGCCCCCACTATACTATCCCTGCCCCCACCATACTCCCCCTGCCCCCACCATACTCCCCCTGCCCCCACCATACTCCCCCTGCCCCACCATACTCCCCCTGCCCCCACCATACTCCCCCTGCCCCCACCATACTCCCCCTGCCCCCACTATACTATCCCTGCCCCCACCATACTCCCCCTGCCCCCACCATACTCCCCCTGCCCCCACCATACTCCCCCTGCCCCACCATACTCCCCCTGCCCCCACCATACTCCCCCTGCCCCCACCATACTCCCCCTGCCCCCACCATACTCCCCCTGCCCCCACCATACTCCCCCTGCCCCCACCATACTCCCCCTGCCCCCACCATACAGCCCCTGCCCCACCATACTCCCCCTGCCCCCCACCATACTCCCCCTGCCCCCCACCATACTCCCCCTGCCCCCCACCATACTCCCCCTGCCCCCCACTATACTCCCCCTGCCCCCACCATACTCCCCTGCCTCCTCTATAGCCCCTGCCCCCACCATACTACCCCTGCCACCTCTATGGCCCCTGTCCCCTCCAAACTGCCCCACCATACTACCCCTGCCCCCTTTACAGACCCTCTATAGCCCCTGCCCCACCATAGTGCCCCTGCCCCATTTGCCCCTCTACAGCACTTCTATTTCCCTCTATAGCCCCTGCCCCACCCCCACCATAGTGCCCCCTTTACAGCCCCTGCCCCCACTATAGTCCCCCTGCCCCACCATACTACCCCTGCCCCTTAACAGCCCCTCTATAGCCTCTGTCCCCACTCTACTGCCCCATGTGCCCCTCTCCAGCACTTCTATTTCCCTCTATAGACCCTGCCCCACCATACTGCCCATGTCCCCTCTACGTCCCTCTATAGCCCCTGCCCCATGTGCCCCTCTACAGCACCTCTATAGCCCCTGCCCCCACCATACTGACCCTGTCCTCTACTGCCCCCTGTGCCACTCTATAGCACCTCTATTTCCCTCCATAACTCCTGCCCCACCATACTGCCCCTCTACAGCTCCTCTATTTCCCTCTACAGCCCCTCTTTCCCTCTAAAGCCTCTGCCCCACCATACTGCCCATGTGCCCCCTATACAGCCCATGCCCCCCTCTACAGCCCATGTCCCCACTATACTGCCCATGCCCCCCTCTATTGCTTTTGTGCCCCCCTCTTTATCCCGTGTGCCTCCTCTATTTCCCTCTACAGCCCCTGCCTCTGCCCCCCTTTCACACGCCTCTACTGCCCCTGTCTCCCCCTCTACTTCCTCTACCCGCCTCAACAGCCCCTGTCCCCCCCTCTACTTCCCATTTACCCCCTACCATACTGTCCCTGTGACACCACTTTATTGCCTCAGTGTCCCTCGTTACAGCCTGTGCCCACACCATACTGCCCGTGTCCCCCTCTACTGCCCCTGTTTCCCACCATACTGCCCGTTTCCAACCACTTTGCTCCCACCACAGCCCCTATACTCACTTCTACAGCCTCTAACTCCCTTACTTCACATCCCTTCCACTCCCTTTTACACCCCATAACTCCAGTACAGCCCCTATTCCCTTACTACAGTCCTTACCCCCACTACAGCCCCTCTCCCCCAATTGCTGCCCATATCCCCCACACTACAGCCCCTGTTCCCACCATCAACCTACTTCAGTCCCTAACCCCCTACTACAGCCCCAATTCCCCACTACATTTCCTAAACCCCCAATTACAGCCCCTAACTCTCAACTACAGCCCCTGTCCCCCTACTAAAGACCCTAACTCCTCAATTAGAGCCCCTATTACCCCACTGAAACTCACTACCCCCCCCCCAAGATTAGGTTCTGGATCTGCCCCTGCTCTGTATACCTGTCTGCATGTCTCTGTATGACTATGTCTGTCTGTGTATGTCTGTGTCTGTATGTCTCTATGACTGTGTCCGTGTGTTTCTGAATGTCACTGTATGCCTGTGTCTGTATGTCTCTGTATGACCGTATCCATATGTCTCTGTATGCCTTGTTCTGTATATCTTTGTGTGACTGTCTGTGTATATATGTCCCTGCATGCCTGTGTAAGTATGTATCTGCATGCCTGTATGTATCTGTATGCCTTGTTCTGTATGTCTCTGTATGCCTGCATCTTCATGTCTCTGCATGTCTGTGTTTGTATAAATGTGTCTTTATTTATCTATATGCCAGTGTCTGCATGTCTCTGTGTGTGTGTCTGTATGACTGTATGTCTGTGTACCTGTATGTGTTGATTGTATGACTGTTTGCCTGTATGGCTGTGTTTGTTTGATTGTGTGCCTGCATATTTCTGTGACTATGTGCCTGTATGTGTGTGTAGCTATATATCTATGTCTATATGGCTTGGGAGGGAAAAGTTACACAAAGGAGCCTGAGGGGAAGAGGGACACACAAAAAACAGGCTGAGGGGAGAGACCCACAGAAAAGGGCTGTGGGAAAGAAAGACACACAAAGGGGCTGGGGGGGAAAGGAGATACACATGGGGGTTGTAAGAGACATACAAGGGGGTGTAAGACACACTAAAGGGGGGTACAATACACTACATGGGGATTTCAAAAGGCTGGATATGAGACACCGCTAAAGATACATCTTATTCGTGTGTGTGTGGGGGGGGGGGGGGGGGGGCGGCAAAATTCATCTTCGCCTGTGTAGCAAAAAATCCTTGCACCGGCCCTGCATCCACTACCCTCTCAGTAAAGTAATACTTCCTGATATTATTTTTAAACAGTTGCACCTCTAATTTGGGACTATGTCCTCTTGTTTTGGTAGTTTTTCTTCTTTTAAATATAGTCTCCTCTTTTACTGTGTTGATTCCCTTTATGTTTTTAAATGTTTCTATCATATCCCCCCGACTAGTCTTTCCTCCAAGCTTTCCTTTAACCTTTCCTTGTAAGTTTTATCCTGCAATCCATGAACCAGTTTAGTAGCCCATCTCAGAACTCTCTCTAAAGTATCAATATCCTTCTGGAGATACGGTCTCCAGTACTGTGTACAATACTCCATGTGAGGTCTCACCAGAGTTCTGTAGAATAGCATGAGCACTTCCCTCTTTCTACTGCTAATACATCTCCCTATACAACCTAGCATTTCCTGCTGCTCTATTACAATGACTCCCTACCTTTAAGTCATCTGAAATAATCACCCCTAGATCCCTTTCCTCAGATGTTGAGGTTAGGTTTCTATCAAATATTCTGTACTCTGCCCTTGGGGTTTTACGTCCAAGATGCATTATCTTGCACTTATTTACATTAAATGTCAGCTGCTACAACTCTGACCATATTTTTAGTTTACCTAAATCATTTGCTATTTGGCTTATCCCTCCTGGAACATCAACCATGTTATCAATACCTTACCATCAAAACCTTCTGCAGTATCACTAATAAAAATATTAAAGAGAATGGATCCAAGTACAGATCCCTGAGGTACCACACTGGTGACAAGCCCATGCTTTGAATATACTCCATTGACTACAACCCTCTGTTGCCTGTCACTCGGCCACTGCCTTACGTATTCAATATTGGAATCCAAACTTAAAGATCGCAGTTTATTGATAAGCCTTCTATGTGCAACAGTGTCAAAAGCCTTACTGAAATCTGGGTAAGCAATGTCTACTGCACCAGCCTGATCTATTATTTTAGTAACCCAATAAAAAAAATCAATAAGATTAGTTTGGCATGATCTCCCTGAAGTAAACCCATGTTGTCTCTGATCTTGAAATCCATGTGATTTTAGATATTCAACAACCCTATCCTTTAACATGGTTTCCATTACTTTCCCCACTTCTGAAGTAAGGCTTACTGGCCTATAGTTGCCCGACTCCTCCCTACTACCTTTCTTGTGAAAGGGCACAACATTCGCTAACGTCCAATTGTTTGGGACTACTCCTGTTAACAATGATTGGTTAAATAAATCTGTTAATGGTTTTGCTAATACACCACTAAGCTCTTTTAATAACTTTGGGTGTATTCCATCAGGTCCCATTGACTTATTTGTCTTTATTTTTGACAGTTGAACTCAAATGTAACAAATATTCAACTACATGTATATATCTACCACTATCTCAGCTTTTAAATAAAAAGCAATTTGGCTCCTAAATTAAGATTTATAAATGTTTCCTTTATTGGTGGGTATAAATATGCAAGCTTAAACGATGCAGTCGTATAGTGAGCACTTTGTATACCAAGACACGTGATTCTAAATCCTCGTTCAGTTAAAGCAGCTGTAGTATAAATTTACAATATGCCCCTGGTAAAGGCAATGTATAGACAGAGCACAAAAGGAAATCAAATTGACTGCTATAGAACTCTTGTATTAATATATGTTGGGAACTGCGACAATGATTAGCTCCTGGTGACAGATCCTGACACACTTGGGACTCAGGGTTAATCTTACCATCTTAAAATTTCCTTGAATGCTGAAAATAGAGGATTCCCTATAGGGATCCTGTCAGAACAGTGAAACCAAGCAGCACGTGATGGGGGGAGGGGAGGAGGTACTTCATATTTCCACCCCCAGTTCAGTTTAATGTATTTTTTTTTTTTTAAATATACCAGCTAGGTGTCAAACCTTAGTTGCAAGAGCCAGGTGCAGTGATTGAACCTCATAATGTAAGCACATACAGACCAACACCTGTCCAGTAACAGAACTGCAGATAGTCAGCAGAACAAAGTTGTGTGACAGTAAGCAACTGTTTTGGTGCTTTGTTTAGCATGATAGAGTGAAACAGATATAAGACGTGTATTATTATTATTAGTAGTATTTATATAGCGCCAACTAATTCTGCAGCACTTTACAATATTATGAAAGCCAAATTTACAATAAATGAGACAATTACACAGTGACACAGGAACAATAGGTAGATGATGGCCCTGCTACAGTCTAGATGAGATGGGGTACAAACACACAACAGAGCAGCAAGGGTGACAGCCACCAACAAGGTGAAAAAGCAGCAGCACTGGAGGTGAGAGTGGGGTATGGTTCTTTAAGAGAGCAAGAGACATTTAGATAGGTATAGATAAGTTACTCTGGGAGTTCATAAGCATTTCTGAACAGATGTGTTTTGAGGGACTTCTTAAACAATTGAAGACTGGGGGAGAGTCTAATGGGGGTAGGTAGGCTGTTCCAAAAGAAGGGAGGTGCCCGGGAGAAGTCCTGCAAGAGTGAGTTAGCAGTAAGGGTGCGAACAGCGAACAGGAGAAGGTCACTGGCAGAGCGGAGAGACCAGGAACGGGCATATCTATGAATCAGGGAAGAAATGTAAGAGGGGCTAGAGTTGGTTAGAGCTTTATAGGTAATGGTTAGTATTTTGAATTGACACCTATAGGATACAGGAAGCCAGTGTAAGGATCGACAGAGGGGTGAGGTATGGGAGGAACAAAGAGTGAGAAAGATCAGCCTGGCAGCAGCATTCATTACCGATTGTAGTGGAGCAGTTCGGCTTTTGGGGAGACCAACTAGGAGAGACTTGCAGTAATCCATGCGAGAGATTACCAGAGCATGAACAAACTCCTTGGCAGTACTTTGAGTGAGAAAGGGGCGGATGCGGGCAATATTTTTAAGGTGGAATCGACCGGTTTTAGCAACATACTGGATATTTGGTGCAAAGGTGAGGCCAGGATAACACCAAGACAATGAGCTTGCAAGGATGGACTGATGCAAGCACCATCAACTTGCAGGGAAAGCAAAGAAGGAAGATCAGCATTATGAGGGGAAAAAATAAGAAGCTCAGTTTTAGAGAGATTGAGTTTCAGAAAGTGGGAGGACATCCAATCAGAAATTGAAGAAAGGCAAGCAGTGACCCTTTGCAGGACCGCCAGAGAGAGATCAGGGGAGGAGAGATATATCTGGGTGTCGTCAGCATATAGATGGTAGCGAAATCCAAAAGAGTTAATGAGTTTGACAAGAGAGGCAGTATAAAGAGAGAACAGAATGGGACCACAACAGATCCTTGGGTGACTCCCACTGGGACAGGGCAAGAGGAGAAGGTGTCATTGCAAAAGGAGACACTGAACAAACATTGGGAGAGATAGGAGGAGTACCACAAGAGGACAGTGCCACAGAGACAGAGAGATTGAAGAGTTTGGAGAAGGAGGACATGATCAACAGTGTCAAAGGCAGCAGAGAGATCAAAAAGAATTATTATGAAGTAGTGGCCTTTGGATTTAGCTGTGATAAGTCATTTGTAACTTTAATAAGAGCAGTCTCAGTAGAGTGGAGGGGGCGAAAGCCAGATGGAAGAGGATCGAGGAGGGAATTTAGATAGTGAGTCATTTGAGTAAAGCCAGTGTAAGGATCGACAGAGGGGTGAGGTATGGGAGGAACAAAGAGTGAGAAAGATCAGCCTGGCAGCAGCATTCATTACCGATTGTAGTGGAGCAGTTCGGCTTTTGGGGAGACCAACTAGGAGAGACTTGAAGTAATCCATGCGAGAGATTACCAGAGCATGAACAAACTCCTTGGCAGCACTTTGAGTGAGAAAGGGGCGGATGCGGGCAATATTTTTAAGGTGGAATCAACAGGTTTTAGCAACATACTGGATATTTGGTGCAAAGGTGAGGCCAGGATCAAAGATAACACCAAGACAATGAGCTTGCAAGGATGGACTGATGCAAGCACCATCAACTTGCAGGGAAAGCAAAGAAGGAAGATCAGCATTATGAGGGGAAAAAATAAGAAGCTCAGTTTTAGAGAGATTGAGTTTCAGAAAGTGGGAGGACATCCAATCAGAAATTGAAGAAAGGCAAGCAGTCACCCGTTGCAGGACCGCCGGAGAGAGATCAGGGGAGGAGAGATATATCTGGGTGTCGTCAGCATATAGATGGTAGCGAAATTCAAAAGAGTTAATGAGTTTGACAAGAGAGGCAGTATAAAGAGAGAACAGAATGGGACCACAACAGATCCTTGGGTGACTCCCACTGGGACAGGGCAAGAGGAGAAGGTGTCATTGCAAAAGGAGACACTGAACAAACATTGGGAGAGATAGGAGGAGAACCACAAGAGGACAGTGTCACAGAGACAGAGAAATTGAAGAGTTTGGAGAAGGAAAACATGATCAACAGTGTCAAAGGCAGCAGAGAGGTCAAGAAGAATTATTATGACGTAGTGGCCTTTTGATTTAGCTGTGATTAGGTCATTTGTAACTTTAATAAGAGCATTCTCAGTAAAGTGGAGGGGGTGAAAGCCAGATTGAAGAGGATCGAGGAGGGAATTTAGATAGTGAGTCATATGAGTAAAGACAAGTCTTTCTAGAAGTTTTGAGGAAAAAGGAAGCAGGGATATGGGACGATAGTTGGAAGTGAAAGACGAGTCTAGGGATGGCTTTTTAGGATGGGTACGACAGGATCATGCTTAAGGGGAGCATGGACAACACCAGATGAAAGAAAGCAGTTTAGGATGTGTGTTAAGGATGGTACAAGACAAAGGGAGCGAATTGTGATAAGGTGGGAAGGTACTGGATCAAGCAGACAGGTGGTGGGACGAGAGGAGAGGAGCGAAGCCACCTCTTGTTCTGTAGCTGGGGAAAAGGCCTCTAGGGTAGGGAAGGAACAGTCCATGTGTGGTTGCGAGAGGGAGGAGCAAAGGGGGGAAATATATTTAGTTACCTATTCAATTTTGTCAGTAAAGTAGCATGCAAGGCTATCTGCTATATTCACTCCCTCAAGAACACTGCCTGAGAGAAGCCTGCTCTGTGCTTTGCAGTTACTATAACTCCACCTTACACCTGGACATGACAGGTAGCAAGTGTTAGAATGAGGGGAATTAGGAGAGTAGGAGAACAAAATGAAAGGGAGTGGGGAGAGATACACGGCTAAAGGTGATATGGGGAGAGACTTAGGATTAGGAGGAAATCGTTTGAGCAATAGGGTTAAGCTGGGCATTCGAAGAAACAAGGATGAGGGAATTGAGACGATATACTGAGTTATTAATATTATTATTATTTATATAGAGCCAATAAATTCTGCAGCACTGTACAATGGGTGATTTAGGAGGGGGTTGATGAAACACAAGATTATTGGGGTCAAAGAGTTAAGTTTCCTGTTATTTTATAATTCTGGAGCCGGCCAGCACAATTACTTGGGCCAGTCACAGATGAAAAGAGAGCACCAGCTTCGGGTCACACACAAAGCCTGGAGTTTGTCTTAAGTATTTTTTCCATCTGCCCAGCCTAGATGAGCATGATAAAATTGTAGTCCGAAGTTGGTGAAGAGCCAGCGCTTGCTTATATGTATGTGTCATCACTTCATCACCTCAAGCTCCTCTGGAACACAACAGCACATGGAGCGAGAGTGATATTCAAAAGGTACTATGTCACCTCCTGGCCACTAATCCTTGTTATAGTCGGGAAGATTTAGCTGTGTTTTGACGTGCCAGACAATCACTGAACCATGCTGCATCCCTTAGTGTGAAAAGCCTGGAGCTGATGCCATTTTAGTTTTCTCAAAATGTTTTCCATTCAGTCTCAATTATCACAAAATCCTGATTTCAGCTGCCTACTTTTCCTGTGGTAAACAAACTACACATCTTACTGACTTGTATCCCATATTAGCAGCTTAATTACCTTGGTTGTCACTCACATCTGCACTGTACACCTTGAGCCTTCTGGCTCTGAAGAAAGTTTAAATCCTACTGCAGTTTATGTTATGCATTCACAGCTCTTTAGTAATGCTGTAGAGGGTTTTGCTTTCATATATAGGTTGTTTGTGACTGGAGCATACTTTCAGCCATAAACAACTTAAATAGCTTTTACTAACCTGCTCAACAGGATCTTACAAATTGAAGCTATTTAAAAAAAAAAAAAAAAAACATTTATTTGTTTTTCAGGATCATAAATGGAATTGGGGTTCAGAAGGAAGAAAAGGGGACAATAGGGTACACACAGGGTGAAGGGAACATTCTCATAACATCACGTTACAATATTTTCAGTGTGTATCGGTGTTGCAATGGTACAATGAGGTTTCATTATGGTGAGCTAGACCTTCCTTTGACTGGATACCAGCTGATACAAATAATAACATGTCAGAATACACAGGTGTTGAGATCAAAATCGGGAAGTCGGTCAGCGTGCCTATCATTGTCTGTGTTTGGTTTTCGCTACCCATTCTCTGTGGGCTTCTTGGATGCCTGTGCATATGCCAAATTGATTTGTGGTCATTAGCTCGTAAGCCCAGTCTTGGTCTACCTGTCTAATACGGTCTTCCACTGTCGGAGTTTGGGTCTTCTTCCATAACCTGGATATTAATAGGTTGGCCGATATTAAAGTGTGGTAGAGTATGACCCTGGTGTGTTTAGGGATGCCCCCTGGTAACATGAACAGAAGACAGGTCTGTGGGTTGTCTAGTTATGGTGTTGGTAGAAACCTCTGGAGTAGATGTGATACCGAATGCCAGAATGGTTTAAGTTTACTGGAAGACCACCATATGTGGAGCATGGTGCTCACCCCCTCACCACACCTCCAGCATAGAATACTGGTCTCAGGCCACGTCTTGTGCAGTTTGTATGGCACCAAGTACCAGTGATATAGTATTTTGCACTGTAGTTCGAGGTGCATGGCGCAGGCTGTGAGCCCTTCGTGCGCTATGAAGGCCCTTACCCATTCCCTGAAATTTTATGATATTTTGATGGCATTTACCACCGTGTTTAGAAACCATAGAGTGCTAATTTCTTCTTGGTATAACAGACCTGTTGGCCTTCTGTATTGTCATAATATTTGTCTTGCTCCACACAAAAATTGTTTTTAAATAAAATTAAAATTTTGATACAATATTCAAATTTAAGCATATGATTCAATTGTAAGAAATCCTATCCATCAGTGCTGGTTTTGGACCACTGTCCACTCGACCAGTTTTATTCTCTGGAGTCACACTTCTTGCACTGTGTGAATGCAATATTGTGTAAATGAAATGCAGGACATGTTCTTCAATGTAAAATGTGTCTGCCCAGGGGGAGAGCCAGATTTTCAACGAGTCCTGGACTGAATGCCCCAGGTTTCCATCTGTTACAAGTTTGTCTGCTTCACTAGTGACACGTAAAGTGTCAGCGATAATGCACTCTGTGATTGCCCTTCCTGCCTCCTTCACTCCTGATATTCTAAAGAGTATGGGATATGATTTAACCATGCTTTATGGGGATACGCGTTCTGGTTTGATCAGCTTAGTATGCACATGAAATGTTACTTACCATAAAGTATCAGTGTTATTTTTTTCCTGACAGGTGCACTTTAAGAAGCTTTCTTCCCTAACCATAAAGCCATTACTTCTTTACATGACACAGTGACAGAGGTTAGCAAAGGTCAGCTGCTCAAATCACTTCACCCTTATTGAGGAGAAAATGATTTGTGATGTGAAGGGGCTGATGATTCCAGCTTTATAGAATTTATGGGCCAAAGGACACTTTTTGGCCATCAGAGTTTAACTCTGTGAAACAACACTGGACATCTTCACACTTTGTCTGAGGACATCCAGCATCTATAAAATCCCCATAAGAAAGAACTGAGTCAATACTTTCCTATTTGAAGGCCTACTGCATACGGCACTCGCCGCCAGGGCCGGTGCAAGGTTTAAAGGCAGCAGTCAGGATAATTGGCTGTAGTGATGGATAGAGGCAGTAGTGGATATTAGATGGCAATAGGGTCAGTAATAGGGCTTAGGACCTTTAGTGGGCGGTTAGGGGCAATAGTACGGGGTTAGTGGCAGTAGTGGGTGTTAAGGGACATTAGCGAGGAGTTAAGGGCAGTAGTGGGTGGTTAGGGGCAATCGTAGGTGATCAGGGGCAGTAGTGGGTGGTTAGGGGCTTAGAAGGGGGTTAGAGGCAGTGATGGGTGGTTATGGACATTAGTAGGGGGTTAGGGGTAGTAGTGGGTGGTTAGGAGCATTCGTGGGTGGTTAGGGGTAATAGTAGGGGATTAGGGGTGGTAGCGGGTGTTTAGTAGCAATAGTAGGGGGTTAGGGTTAGCAGTGGGGGTTAGGAACATTAGTAGGGGGTTAGGAGCAATAGTAGTGGGTTAGAGCCATAAGAGTAAGAAAAACAGCAATAATCAGGCTTCATTAGTTGAAGTAACATGAGTGTTGACCTTACAGAGATACCTATAGGGCTGGGGGTTATTGCGAGAGGTATATTTAGCAAAATGACAGAGTGCTGTGTGAGGTCTGCTGTACAAGGGGTCTCCACCCCGCAGCACCCGAATTGCAGGTTGATCTGTAGCCGCAGGGTTTTGGGCCCTCCATCTCTGTGCTGTGTGAGAGCGGGTCCAATGGTACTCCGCCGGTTGGAGGGCTTTTTGTGTACCTGGTCAGCTGCTCGTGGATTTCTTCGTTTGGGACCCTGGCCTGAGGCGAGGTCGAGTAGTCGTTGCTGCCTTCAGCCTAACCGACACAGCAGGTGTGGATGGTCGGTGGTAAATGTGCCTCCAAAATTTTCGCAAAGAGCATCAAAGCGCACTTAAAAACTCTCTCTCCATTGCAGTACAGCGGTACAGTCCTGGGGTTGCTGAGGATGAGGAGTGGCGGCCATGTTTTGGCGTTTCAGCAGGGCATCTTGTTGTGTGAGAGAGGTATGTTTCCCCAATGGTGACCAGGATAACCCCCACTGGTCTGTAGGTGGGGGGTTGCAGGGCAGCAGACAAACCACTAATCAAAGCGAGCCCTGCACTAGGAGATCGGCCACCTCCACCCGTCACCAGGCTGCTAGTCATGCTAGGCCGCATGTTTGAACAGTGGATTTCCTGGGTGCAGAGGAGTAGAAAGGACACCCACGAGCGCCAACTCGTTGTAAGATCAATCCACTATCTACTCCACTCTGAGTAGTAAAAGCTTTGATTAAACTCAAATGTTGAGGAGCTGTTAACAAACATGTCTGGCCATCTTGGCTGTCAGGCCCCGCCCCCAACTTGAGGATTTTTTTAACCTATGTTACTATGTAACTATGATGATTTGATGATTAATCATCTCTCTTTTGCTTTTGCTGCTTGACAGAGAAAAATGAAGTTTCAAGAAATATTGTTTTAGCTTCTTTTTGTAATGTTCATAAATCATACACAGTCAAAAAATGTTTTGCATTTAGGCCTATAGTGATCATTTATATGGCTGACAGGGAAGACATAAGATAGATCAGATGGCAGACTTGAAAGTGATTGGGGAGATTAGGAGGAAAGGTTGGTAAGGATTAGAGAGTTTAGGCTAAGAGTTAGGTAAGGATTAAGGAGATCAGGTAATAGGTTGGGTAGGGATTAGGGAGGTTAAGTGTTGTAAAATGGTGTGTACATTCTATTAGATTCAGTTCATTGTAACTCATATCCTGCCAGGTCTCAACTCACCTGGCATGCTATAATATAGGACCGAGTAAGAGGAGACACATAAGGGGATACTTGGGAAAAGCAGAGGCATAAATCACGGCAAGGAGTGACACATAATAGTAAGGAGGGTAATGAGATAAAAACTGGTTTGAAGGGCAATTATGGTATTAACAGACATGCATGGTTATAAAGCAGTAAGGAGACAAACATTCAAGTGTATGGTTGCGGAGGGGTCACAAAAGGCAAGAATTTGGAGCAGCATTTAATTTATGTATTTTTAATTACAGAGGGGGTGGGCAATGGAAACTTCTGCCCTAGTTGACAATAATGCAAATTATGCTATGTTCCTTTTTGCTTATTTTAAGTACCGCACTACCCATATTAATTCCTATGAGTGTTCCTTTTCAAAGGGATAGGCATATACTTCCCTCATAAAGGATCAGGAAGACTGAAAACAAGGGGACATGTAGTGTATTGTATGATAAAGAGTAATATTCTATATTTGTAAAATAGCATAGGTTAAATAGTAAACTACCAGAATTATCAGTTATCAAGAAATCCAGTGAGCAGATTATCTGAATGCACATCATATCTTGTCTTTATAGTTGTAATGCACAATAGTGTATGTCAAACCTGCTCTATATGATAGTTAAACTTTAACTCCAATTAGCAGATTATCTGAATTTTGCCTTGACTTTTAAGATGTACCTAAAAGGAAACTTTAATTGTTTATTTTATTATTATTAATAAATTATTATTATTATTATTATTATTGAAAATAAAAGATTACATACGAAGTCACCTTGGTGTGTATTAATATGTAATAGATACATGTGTTAGCTCTTTTCATTGCTTCTCTTGGCTTACCATAACAGGGCAGCCATCTTTAACCCCCTTTTCTCAGAAAGACGACAGATCATGCACCATATTTGAGAAAAGTGGATTTTCAAGATTCCCTTTACTTGGACATGATGTTAGAAATCAACAACACACACTAGTTCAGGGGTAGGCAACCTACGGCACTAGTGCCATGCACGGCACTCGAGGTGCCTTTGCACGGCACTCAAGGCTGCTAGAGCCAAACAGGCTCTGGCCTATCAGGAGTCCCAGTAAAACTTCAGATATCTGCTAATCCGAGAAGGTGGTGAAGGACAATCCTCAATTTATGCATTGCAGGACGTAGAGGTAGCGATCTCAGAGCACTTGTGAATAGGAATCCACACTGTAGCAGAGCAGCCTGCAGCTGCTGTTGCAGCTCCTGTCCTTGACCTGTACCTGGCCTGCCTGGCCCCCACTGGAACCCAGGGAAGCCACACACACTGCTAGATATACACAGAAATGTAGAATAACCCTCCCCTCATACAAATAATACGGACAGCCCACACACAAACATACACACAATCCGCACAAACGAAACACCACTAACAATCCACATACATGCACACAATTTCACATGCAATACCCCAAAAAGCCCCCACACACTACCAAACACACACTGTGACATATCCATCCACACACACACACACACAATTGCACAAGCGGCCCCCATACACAGCCCACATTCATATGTATCATACACAATACCATAAACTACTCATGAACATAAACAATATAATAGCTCATATACGCAGGGCCAACTTTAACGCAGGGCAAACTGGGCAGCTGCACTGTGAGCCCTGCTGGCCTCAACTATTTCTAACCCTCTGGCCGGTAATCTGCACACTAAGGAGGCCCACCGGGTGGCCCATGCACAAAGGACCACCTGGTGGGCTTCTGTCAGCAGGGGCCCGCTGCACGCTGAGGCGCTTTAACAGCGCAAGCGGGCCCCTTGCTTTTCGGCAGCAGGCTGGGAGGAAGTGACGGCCGCGCATCACTTCCTCCCACAAAGAGAGGAGCGCGCGGGAAAGAAGAGTAGGCAGATTGGAGGGGGGCTGGCCGAGAGCGCTAGACCCCAACTCCCAATACCTTCAACCACCAGCAGGAAAGGTAGGAAACTGGAGGGTGGGTTTTAAAGTGTATGTCTGTGTCAATATGTCTGTCATTGTGTGTGTGTGTTAGTGTGTCTGTATGTATGTGTGTCATATCTGTGTGTGTCATATCTGTGTGTGTCAGTATGTGTGTCAGTATGTGTGTCAGTATGTGTGTCAGTATGTCTGTGTGTGTCAGCATGTCTGTGTGTCAGCATGTGTCAGTATGTCTTTGTGTGTGTCTGTGTGTCAGTATGTCTTTGTGTGTGTCTGTGTGTCAGTATGTCTTTGTGTGTGTCTGTGTGTCAGTATGTCTTTGTGTGTGTCAGTATGTCTGTGTCAGTATGTTTGTATGTCAGCATGTCTGTGTGTGTCAGTATGTCTGTGTGTGTATCTGTGTGTGTGTGTGCGCATTTCAGTGTGTATATATCTCTGTGTGTGTATATGTGCATACATCTCAGCATTCACACACTAACACTACACACAAATACACCTCTGCATTCAAACCTCAACACTACGTACAAACACATGTCTGTGTTACACACCAAAATTATATGTAAATACACCCCTGCATTCAAAAACACTACACAAATACATGCTTGCAATCACGCCAACACCACGTACAAACAAATTCCATACAAAAACCTGTTTACATTCAAACAAACAAAAACTGCTTAGTGCTAAATACAGACCTGCAAACATGTGTAAATGGTAGAGCCCCAGCTATCAATGCATTTCTGGAGTTGCACGACAGATGGGGATCTACCTTTTAATCACCCGTGCAACAGGGAGACCCCCAAAAATTCTTGCACCTCTCTACTTTAGGTGCGTTGAGGTACAGGGTGCAGGGGGCCCTAAGCAAATGCTTTGCCCAGGGTCCAGTCACTATTAAAGAAGGCCCTGCATATACGCACAAATACAGCAATACAAAGCAATTACAGTAAAAATAACACAAGCAGAATCCGGCAGCATACACACCTTGATTTAAAAAAAAAAAAATAGGACCGGCACGCTACGGGACATCACAATCCTATATCGGCACAATGCTGCTAAAAGGTTGCCTACCCCTGCACTAGTTCTTCCTTGCCTGCATGATTTTGTGCATTATTTGCTATTTTGGTGTGAAAGGACCGCACCTTTAACAGTGAAAAAGGAACAAGGCTGAACCAAGATTTAAGGTACAAAGAAAATTCTTCAAGGACGTTACGTTTTCCACACTGATTAACTTTGAGAGCTGTGAGAAGATTGCAGCAAACAGATATATTTATATTTTTGGTCTGATAAGCATTTTGTGCTTCCGACCAAAATTCCCACAGAGCAAGGTTAAGTCAGGAGATTAACTAAAAAGAAATATTTAGTCAGATATATGCATTACAAAATAATACACCAAAATGCGATGATAATATATGTAATCTTTTGTTTGAAATATTAATAAAAAAGAAAACAGTTTGCTCCATGATTGCCCCACATTACCACTTCAGTCCACTTTTTAGAATAGAAGACTTTGATAAATCTCCCAAATATTTTTTGTGTTAAAGTCAGAGTTTCAACTTTCATAATAACACTCTGTCACAGATCTTGACTAGTTTCCCCAAAATGTATTTTAAAATTTAGGACAATTCAGTTTTTATTTTGAGTCAGGGCCCAACATTAGGTGCCAGACAGAATTGTCACTTAGGCCTCAATTTATTATTTTCCGATACGCTTTCCAAATGATTTAATACTATGAAAAATATTTTCATGGATTTAATTAATGATATATGTTTTGATATTTTAATATGTTGAAAAAAACATTTGGAAAGTTTATCCAAAAATAAATAATTTGGAAATTCTTAAGCCACTCTCTTTATCTTTCTCACAAATACACAAATACCTACTAAACCACACTCACAGTGATATCACATCGTGTCCTTCAAATATCACCAGTACAACCCCTTATATATTCATACAGAGACACACTTCATGTGGTTTTTTTTTTATAAATTCTTTATTTTGAAAGATTTTGTTGTTTGGGGTTGGGGTACAGAAAAGAAAACTTGGGGATGCATAATTGGTACCTGTTTCACAGAGCAGGTATGTTTTAACATGACAATTTATCAAGCTTAACAGTTTTACATGTCTGTAACAGTTTGTTTCATACATTATTTGCAGTGGTCGTTCTTGTTGTTCAAAATACAATACAATTGTTTATAGAGTTAGTTTTTGGGCGTTTGTTCATTGGCCCAGTGTTACAGATGTGTTTCGTATCATCTTTTCCTTGTCTAATGGTTGGGGTGGGGTACAAAAAGAAAAGAAGAAGGGGGGGGGATTGGATATCCTAATATTTTGTTCTTTTGTCTTTGCTCTGATGTCGTATCCTCTTACTGATTTGTGGGTCGGGTTTGTCTGGCATCTGGTGTGTGTGTGAGTTTATGGGGGATTAGCTTAGGCAATTCGGTTGTAGCACTTCTCTGTAGTGTCTGTGGGTTTTGGAGGGATTGGGTTGGGGGGTGTGAGTCTGATGTTTGCTTGTCGTTGCGTCTGTGGTGGGTTTTTGTAGCCTTTTGGAAGGTTGTGTGTGTAGTCGTATGTGGTGACGGTTGATCGTGTGTGTGGGTGTTGGTTCTTGTTGGAGTTTCGTTTCGAGGTGTTTTGAGGTGTCATTGTGTGTCCTGTGGGATGGGTCTGTTTGTGTTGATCTCCCCTGGTTAGTGGGAGGGTGTTTGTTGTGTAGTGGTCCTCCTCGTGAGTCCACTTTCTCTTCCTTTCTTATGTGTGGGCTCGGTGTGAGTGCGCCCTTGGTTAATGTCTTTGCGGTTTCGGGTGTAGGTCTTTATCAATTAAGCGCTCTCCGTAGAGGGGTTTTGTGGGTTTTGTGAGTGGTGGGTTGGGTTGTGTTTTGAAGGTGGTGGTGGGTGTGTGTGTTTCGCCAGCGGGTGGGGATTGTTCCCTTCTTATTTCTTATGGCAGGGTTGGGAATTCATAGAACCAGGGGTCCCAGATCTTGTTGTGGTGTTTTGTAGTGTCATGGATTAAAGCGGACATTTCGTCCATTTTTATAGTGTCTTTGATTTTCCGCTTAATTGTGTCCATTGTTGGGGTATCTGGGCTACCCCATTTTTCTGCGATTGCTCTTCTGGTGGCCAGAGCTATTTTGGCGATGAGTTTGTTTTGGGCCCGTGGTGTGTCTGCCAGGGGTTTGGACAGGAGCCATATCCATGGGTCCAGCGGGATGTTAGTGTGCAAGATCTGTGAAACCATAGTAGCAATTTGGTGCCATAGTTGCGCTGTGTGGGGGCATTCCCACCACATGTGAAGGTATGTTCCCTTCTGTCCGCAGCCCTTCCAGCATGAGTCGTTGTCTGACCTGCCCATCTGCTTGAGTCTTAAGGGGGTGAGGTACCACCTCATGAGGGTCTTGTAAGCCTGCTCTTTATGGTTGACGCAAATTGAGATGGTAGCTATAGCTTCCCAAATGTCGGCCCAGTCTGATGGGTCTTCTGCCGGGCCTAAGTCCCTCTCCCAAGCCGACACGTACGTGAGTGCTCCGTCTTTGGTGTGTTGTATTATGTGTGAGTATATCTCTGAGATTTGGCCTTTACGTGCTGGGGTTTGTAGGCATTGTTTTTCAAAGAGTGTCTGCTTTCTGGTCCCTCCCTGAGTTATTGTCGGGGTTTCTAGAAAGCTTTTTATTTGTATGTGGCGAAACATGTCGAAGGTGCGAAAAGGAGTGTTTTGTGGAAGTTCTGCGAATGGAATCGGGCGGCCGTCTTTGTAAAAGTGTTGTAGTCTCGTGAGGTCATTATCTTCGAAGCGGGTAAAGTCTTTGGGCGTCATGCCCGGTGGGAATTGAGTGTTCCGGAGTATGGGGGTTAGCGGGGAAATTTGGGTTGTCAGGCCATGTTTGTGTACGATTTTATCCCATACCTTAATAGTGTTTAGGATTGCGGGTGATGTTTGAGGGAGGGGGGGTCTCGCTGGTTTGGGCAGCCATATATACATTGAGGGGAAATCCCTGCCAAAAATATTGTGTTCCAGGTCGACCCATCTCTTTGCCCCTGGTGGAACGTGCCAGTTCTGTGCTTGTGCCAGCTGTGCAGCCTGATAATAATGAGTGAGGTGCGGGAGGCCCAGACCTCCTTGTTTGTTGGGTACATATAGGGTCTGTCTTTTTATTCTAGCGCGTCTGTTGGCCCATATAAATTTATCGATCTTTGACTGCAGCTGTTTGAAGTCTGTGGGGCGTATTGGGATCGGAAGAGTTTGGAATAGGTATAAAAGTCGCGGTAGGGCGTTCATCTTGACAGACGCCAACCGTCCTAGCCAGGATATCGGCATGTCTTGCCATCTATCTATGTCGCGGGTGATGTTTTGAATTGTAGGTGTGTAGTTCAGGTCATAGCAAAGGGAAAGGTCTGCCGGGATGGTTATACCCAGGTATTTAATGTGATTGAGAGTAAGGTCGAATGGATATATGTTGTGTATAGCTGTTTTAGTGGTGGGGTCTATGTGTATTGGTAGTACCTCCGTTTTGTTAATGTTGAGTTTATATCCCGAGACCTTGGCGTAGGCATGCAGGGCGTCTAAGAGTGGTGGTAGGGATGTGACTGGTTCTGTAATTGTTAGGAGCAGGTCGTCTGCGTACGCCGCCGTTTTGTATTCTTCCCCTCGTATCGTCATTCCTTTTATGTCCCTATGAAGTCTGAGGATTTGTAGGAGTGGTTCTAGGGACAGAGCGAAAAGTACTGGGGAAAGTGGGCATCCCTGGCGAGTACCGTTATGGATTGTGAAGGTTGGAGGGCGTGTGAGTGGGAGGAGGAGGTGTGCTTGTGGTGAGGCATAAAGCACGTGCAGGGCATTCATGAATTTTTGTGGGAGTCCAAATTTTTCTAGTGTGGCGAATAGGAAGGGCCATAGGAGCCTATCAAATGCCTTTTCGGCGTCTAGTGATAGGAAGAGGGTTGGGGTGTGTGTCTTGTGGGCTGACCAGATGAGGTTGTATGTCCGTCTCGTGTTGTCGCTTGCCTGTCGTGTCGGTATGAAGCCCACTTGATCTGGGTTTATTAGTGTGGTTAGGTTGGGGCTTAGGCGGTCTGCTAGAATTTTGGTGAATATTTTAATGTCCACATTTAGGAGTGAGATTGGTCGGTAATGTCCAGGGTCGAGGTTAGTTTTGTTGGGCTTAGGTAGGAGGCATATATTCGCCTGTAGCATGTTATTCGGTAGTTGGTCTCCCTGTAGGATGGTGTTGTATAGTGTGCACAAGTGTGGTATCAGATTGGGTGCGAATGTCTTGTAATATAGCCCAGTGAACCCATCTGGACCTGGGCTTTTGTTGGGCTTTAGCTCTTTTATCGTTCTTGCGAGTTCTTCTGGTGTTATGGGGTTGGCTAGGGTCTGTGCCGCTTCTGTGGCTAGGGAGGGTAGTGGTATTTGGGCTAGGTATTGGTCTATTAGTGTTTTGGTCAGTGTTGGGTGGTGTCGTGTTTCAGGGGTGTGGTCATATAAGGATCTGAAGTATTCTTGAAAGACTCTGGCGATTCTGTCTGGGTCTTCTGTGGTGTCTCCATTTGGTGTTGTTATTTTATGTATTTGTTTATGTTCGTTTCTTTTTTTGAGTCTGCGGGCGAGTAGTGTGTCGGCTTTGTTCGCTTTGTCGTAATATAATTGTTTTGTCCAGAGTATCGCTTTGGCCGAGTCTTTCGCCATGTGTTCTTTTATCTCTGTCTGGCATTTTTTAATTTGTTCGTTGAGTTCTTGTGTTGGGTCTATTTTGTGTTTGGCCTCCAGGGTTCGCAGAGTCTGTAACGTTTGTTCGAGATGGGCTACCTGCTTTTTTTTGTGTATTGACGCTTGGTTAATTAAGGCTCCTCTGATTACGGCTTTGTGTGCCGCCCATAGATTGCCTTCGGAGCTTGCCGTGCCTTTGTTGATTTGGAAGTATTCCGTTATGGCTTTGTCGATTGTTTGTCTGATTTGTGGATTGTGTAGGAGGAGTGGGTTTAGGCGCCACGTCCAGGGTCTCGCCGTTCCGGGTAGGTTGAGCGTTAGCGTTATGTCTGCATGATCAGACCATGTGATGGGGCCTATTGCTGTGTTTTTGATCATGGGTGCTAGTGACGGTGACGCGAGAAAGAGGTCTATGCGGGAGTGTGATTGGTGTGGGTGTGAAAAGAAGGTGTAGTCTAGAGCTGTGGGGTGTTGAGCTCTCCATGTGTCAATGAGGCGTGTGCGTGAAATGAATGCTGAGAGTAGTTTATCTGCGTTCGCTGTTGGTGGTCTATTTTTTCTGCAGGTTTGTGAGCGGCGTCGGTCTACCTTTGGTGATGGGGTAGCGTTGAAGTCGCCACCGATTATGGAGTGGTGAGAGGGAAAGAGGGCTAGGTGAGCCTGTATTGTGTGCCAGAATGCGTTGGTTGGGGCGTTTGGCGCGTATAGGGTGGTAAATGCATAGGATTGCGTGCCTATCTTCCCTGCAACTGTGAGGTATCGGCCTTGAGGGTCCGCTACAGTTTTCTGTATAGAGAGGGGGCAGGATTTTCTTAGTACTATGGCTACCCCGTTATGTTTCTCTTGTGGAGAGCTGGCAAAGTGGTTGACTTTGTAGTGTCGGCTCAGGAGAGGGAACTGTTTGGCTCGAGTGTAGTGCGTTTCCTGCAGTAGAAGTACGTCTGCTTTGGTTCTATTTGCCCATCTCATAAGTTGGTGTCTCTTAGAGGGGTTGTTCAGACCTTTACAGTTGATTGATAGGCAGGTCAGAGTGGCTGGCATGCTGGTTGGTGTTGCAATAGACCGTAGCGTGTGGGTTATCTGTCTGCGGGGGGTTGTTTTGGGTTGTGGAGTGTGGGTTGTGGTTGGGGGGGGGTTGGGGTGGGGTGTGGGTGAGAAGCGCTGTTTTTTGGGGGGGTGTTTGTGTGGGGTTAGGAAGGTTGAACCAGTGGGGTGGGTGGGGGAAAGTGTTGGGAGGGGCCTGGTCTTACCAGTCAATCGCCAGGCGTCGAGTGGGCGGTGTTGGTTGGTGTTGTTGGTGTTTGAGTTTTGTGTATGTGGATTTGTTGTTGCCTGTATGTTTTGGAGTGTGTTAAGTGTAGATAGTTGTGTTTGGTTGTTAGAGTTTGTGGGGAGGAGGGTAGTGTGACTGTGTGTCTCTTTCCCCTCTTCCCCGGGCACGAGGTGTCGTCTCCGCGGGTGCAGTGCGTTTATGGCGGGTTGTATGATTGTATGCTGTGTTGGTACCGGGTAGTCTTTCGGGTCGTATGTACGGTAGTGTTCTGGAATTATGCTTTTTGTGTGTGTGTTTTTGTCCTGTCTGGGGTGGGGTCTTTGTTAAGTCAGTGTACGTGTTCTGGGATTTATGGTAGTTGTAAATGTTTGTCGTTATCCTCATGATGGTGGTATTCTTGTGTGGGTGGTCGTGCTATGGCTGTCGGGTGTGTGTGCAGTCGGGTGCGATTTGGTGTGTTCGTAATTGTGGCCTGTAGGTTTTGCTGACTAACCTGTCTGTGTCTATTTTTCGTTGTAAGACCCAGTTTGCATGCTGATGTGCTGTCGTCAGGGTGTCAGGTTTTCATGAAGCAATAGTGTAGCACTGGTAACATATCTTTAACAAAAATAAACATAAACATAAACAACATGTCATTGAAACTTTTAAACATCACATATATAGTAGGTTCTTAGTATCTTAGCATCAGGTGCTCAGGGTAGGTGTTTAGGTCCTGTGTAGATTGTGGCGGGGTGATCAGTCCCTACTGCCCGGTTCCCGGGTTTCCCTTTTTTGTGGGGGTCATCAACCCTTTACAGTTTGGGTGTTTGTCGTGCAGCATCACTTTAGAAATGCATGTTACCCCTTAGAAATCTAGTAAGTGGGTGCTTCGCGTCAGGTATCGGGGGTTAGCCCCCTGTTGTTTCGTGGGGTTTTTATGCTGCCCTACGTTTCTCTGGGGTGGAGTCCTTCTCCCCCCGGCACCCCCTGTTATATAGCACCCTGTAGTGTCTTACTTATTGGTATGAGTGTGATCATTATGAGCAGTATTATAGACCTTGGTGTGTAGTGGTCCCACATTGGGGTGTGACAGTATTTCCCTGGGGTGTTGTCCTGCATTTTGCCGGGGTGGTGTCCACCCTTTATCGGCGCCCCTTGCTTTAAGTGTACCAGGTATTGGCAACTGTATTGGTTTGATTGCGTCTGTTGCAATTATTGATCTGAGCATTAATGGATATTAGCCTGGTATTTGGGGTATAGCTATATATTATCTGGTGAGCCATCTAGTGTGTTGTCTGGGTGTTGCCCGCCTCCCTCCGGCCACCATTGCCTTGTGTATATCCTGTGGTGGTACCCATATTGATTCATTGGTGTCGGTTGGAGTTCTTATTGTAAACCTTGTTGGGCAGTATCCCAGGATTGGTGTATAGCATTATCGTACTGGCATGTAACCCCTCTTTTAGTCGGGGTGGTACCATCCTCTCCCCGTTACCCTCCCGCCTTAAGTATACCCTGTGGTGGCAATCTTGCTGGCTCGATTGTGTCAGAAGTGGGTCTAAGCATAAACATAAACATAACCATATGTGAACATTAAACCTTAACCCCCTATTGGGGTATAACAGCGTGTTATGACATTGATACTACCGGTCTTGGAGTTATTAATGGAGTCCTTTTACCCGGTCCTTGGCGTGGGTGCCTGGGCTCAGGTAGAATCAGAATTATATGAAGGAGTCCTATGCGCACCAAGCGCTGTTGTTCAGGTGTCCTTTTGTGGATGATCTTGCGAGGCCGGTGAGGTGTTCTTCTTTGACTGTGTGCGCGCCATGTTTGCGCGGGAATCAGTTCGTCGGTTTCGGCTTTCGTTTGCGGTAATTCGGGTGTCTGTCGTCGGGTAACGTAGTTGTAATCCCAGATGTGTCGCGAAATCCCGCATGTCGGAGACTTGGTGGAGGGTGTAAGTTTGATCCCCTTTTTTTACCGTGATTCGGAAGGGGTGCCCCCACGTGTATCGCCAGCCGGCTTCCAGTAGGGCCGTGGTGAGGGGCTTAAGATCCCGGCGTTTTCTCAGTGTTGACGGGGCCAAGTCCTGGTAAAATTGGAGCTGTTGTCCCTGGTAAGTTGGTGGGTGATCTCTCGCTGCTTTCATAAGCTGTTCTTTTACCGGGAAATGTAGCAATTTGACGATGATGTCCCTTGGTGTATTTGAGTTAGGGAATGGGGGCCTCAATGCCCTGTGGGCTCTTTCGATGTAGATGTCTGGCCCCGGGGTGTCTGGTAGTAGGGACTGGAATATGGCTGTGATAGTGGGGAGTATGGCCTCTGGCAGGACAGATTCCGTCAGGCCTCTGATGCGTATGTTTTGCCTGCGAGATCTGTTATTAAGATCCTCCATTCCATCTTCCAGAAATAGGATTCTGTCTTTCAGCATCCCTATGTCTTTGCTGTGATCTAGCACCTGGGTTTGAGTTTCTTTAAGCGCATTTTCTGTGTCGCCGGTGCGTGAGGCCAGTGCCTCTATGTCGCCTTTGAGGCCTGCAATTTGTTTTTCAAGAGCTGCTGTGGTGTAGGCTTTGATGTCTGCCGACGTTTCTTTCAGCATGAGCCGCAGGTCCTCTTTGGTGAGGGGTGTCGAGTGGGTGCTCTCGTGTTCGCTCTCTTCAGAGTCTGAACCGGAGTTTCCCTGGCTCTGGGCCCAAGATGGCTGCCTGTCTTCCTTTGTCCGGAACATCGTGGCCACGGATGGTGTCGAATCCTTTTTCTTTTTTGCTCCCCCCATGAAGGTGAGTGTTGTTGTTGGTTGTGGATAGTTTAGCACCTGTTTAGCACTTTTGTGGAGGCTGATGGATGCGGATTTCGTGCCCGGGGTGAGAGAGCTGAGGGAACACACGTCCTACTCCATTGACAGTTAGGCTCCGCCCCCTTCATGTGGTTTTTAGTGGGCAGTCTGCTGTTTCTGCACTCTGCAGTTGCAAAGAAGTGGAAACCAACCCACAAACAGCCAGAGTGTGCGCACAGTGTGGCAGTACAGACGCAAACATTGAGACACCTTGTCTCTTGTATCTAATGATTTATTAATGTATGCATACTTCTGTCAAATAAACAGCGACAATCAAAGCTGCCAAGGAGAAGTGATCACATAAAAATAGGTTCTCATGGTGGCAGTAACTGGCCAAATATGTTACAACTACAACAAGAGCCAAAAACCACAACTTGAATGTGACATTTCTTCAGAGAAGTTTAGAGTTATACTTCCATATCAATGTCCAGATAATTAAATACTCTTTCTGCTCTCCTGCATGACATCCTGACTAAGAGTACTGGGATGATGGGATAACATATCGTTTCTACCCAGCACTTTTAGTCAAGATGCCATAAGGGAGAGCAAATGGCGAAGCTGTCTCTAGCACCAAGCAAAAAGAGACAGCTTGTTCCATTGAAGTCCATGGAGCAAGTAAAGAAAAAATCTTGGATTTCCTTGAGCAGTAGGGAAATAACTTTTTAGTGTCTGGTGACGTTTCTTTAAAAAAAAAAAAAATTTCATTCTTTTTGCACTGACAGAAAATTGTGGCATTTCGACAATGTAAGGCTTATGCAAAAGCCAAGTCACAATACATGTAACTTTTGAGTTACAGAAAGGAAGGTCATATTGTTAAGGCATGTATTACTTCATACAATGTTGAATGACTTGTTCACATTCTATCCGAGTTTTACATTTTATTATTAAAAAATTAAAAGAACAATACATCCGAAAATTAACATCATTAACTTGAAGTGAAGTAGCAGAGCTGTGCATTTGATATTTTCCTGGTAGCCAGACAGCCCTCCCTCTAACTGGTGGTCTGGTGACATTTCTGTGTTATGATACCATGAATTTGTTAAGCAGGTCTATCCTGAACATGAACTGGTTATTTTATATGTTTGTTAACCTTACAAATACCTTGTATTTGGATATTTGAGGTTATGAGCAATCTCTTGCATCCCATCTCGATTGAGCATGATGGCGTTGATTCTGAATGAAAACGTTGTGTTGTAATCAAGGTTATAAATGTGGAATATGTACCAGTCTGCATTTACCATCTGCTGCTATGACAGAGATAGTAACAGGATTCAGTTTATTAGGTCAACGGAGATCAAATAATGTGCACGTTAATAATATATTTTAATATCAATATTTATTTACTTAGTTACCACACACATACATCTAATAACTGTGATGAGTGTCTATATTTCCCTCATAAGCGGGATATTTCTAGAGAAAAAGCATGCATAAACAAACACATATAGCACGATATCTTTTAATGATCTATCTTTCTGTGAGATAAAATAACTCACATATACATGCATAAAAGATTACATGCAAAATCACCTTGTTGTGTATTAATATGCATAGGCGTGCGCAGCCTATTGCATTAGGGTGTGCACCCTAAAGTACAAGCACACGCCACGTATATATATACACACATATATGCACGCACACATACACTGCTGTGTGTGTGTGTGCTGTGTGAGGGTGCTGTTAGTGTGATGTGTGTGTGAGGGTGCTGGTAGTGTGCTATGTGGGTGAGGGTGTTTGTGTGTGTGTGTGCGCGCGCTTGTGAGGGTGCTGTTAATGTACTGTGTGTGAGGGTGCTGTTTGTGTGTGAGGGTGCTGTTTGTGTGTGTGTGTGTGTGTGTGTGTGTGTGTGTGTTTGTGTGCGCTTGTGAGTGTGCTGTTAATGTACTGTGTGTGAGGGTGCTGTTTGTGTGTGAGGGTACTGGTAGTGTTCTGTGTATGTGTTTGTTAGGGTCCTGTTTGTGTTTGTGAGGGTACTGTTAGTGTGCTGTGTGTGAGGGTGCTGTGTATGTTTGTGAGGGTGCTGTGTGTGTGGGTGCTGTATGTGTGTGTGGGTGCTGTATGTGGGTTGGTGCTGTATATGTGTGTGAGTGCAGTATGTGTGTAGGTGCTGTGTATGTCTGTGGGTGCTGTGTATGTCTATGGGTGCGGTATGTGTGTGGGTGCGGTATGTGTGTAGGTGCTGTATGTGTGTAGGTGCTGTATGTGTGTGGGTGCTGTATGTGTGTAGGTGCTGTATGTGTGTAGGTGCTGTGTATGTGTGTGGGTGATGTATGTGTGTGGGTGCTGTGTATGTGTGTGGGTGCTATATGTGTGTGCTGTGTATGTCTGTGGGTGCTGTATGTGTGTTGGTGCTGTGTATGTGTGTGGGTGCTGTTTGTGTGTGCTGTGTATGTCTGTGGGTGCTGTATGGGTGCTGTGTATGTCTGTGGGTGATGTATGTGTGTAGGTGCTGTGTGTGTGCTGTATGTGTGTGGGTGATTGTGGGGGTGGAGGTGGGGGTACATTACTTAATATCCCCCCTCCCTTCTTACTTTATGTAGGGAGGGGGGATTCTTGTTCCTTGCTGCCTTCCCTGGTGGTCCAGTGGAGGTGTGGGCAGGTCAGTTAATATCCCCCCTCCCTTGTTACCTTATGTAGGGAGGGGGATCCTTGCTGCTGCCTTCCTTCCCTGGTGGTCAAGTGGAGAGTGAACTCTAGCCTGCGGGGCTAGAGTTCACTTTCGCGAGATCTGAGCGTTGCCACGGCAACGCTCAGATCTCGTGAGAGGAACCCGGCGAAGCTGCTGGCAAAAGCTCCCCGGGTCCTCTTCTGCCTCCCTCACTGCCTGTGGGTCGGTGGGGAGGGAGGCTAAGAGCAGAGCCGGCGCTCGGAAATCGCTGGCTCTGCATGAGCCGACAGGGGAGATCCTGAGATCTCCCCTGCCGGTCTCACTCCATAGGCGTGCAGTGGGGCTCAGGGCCGGACTGGGAATTAAAAGCAGCCCTGGAAAAAAAATATTTACCAGCCCCATAATGCGTTGCGCCAGCATAGTGTGCAGATACAGAGTTAGAAAAGATAACTTAAAATTTAAAACTATTACTCCAACGTGGGAAAAAAAGCACATATAAGCTTAAAAAAAAAAAACCAAGAGTGCAGATTTATTTTAAGCAGACGTGCATGTAAGCAATGTTTCAGTCCAACTACCATGACATTTTAAGGGAAGCTTGGTAATGGGACTGAAATGGTGAATGTATGTAGGCCACAACTGTGAAAAATGTACGTTCTCTTGTTTATTTTGAAGTCCTGTGGGTGCGCTCTTCACTTTAAATATGTTATTGTGCTGGAGTATGCACCTAGCAACAAGTCTGGGCCAATATCTGCTCATTACATATGGTACATATTAATGACATTTATCTGTGTATTATGCATACATAAATGTACATTAATATATGTGTAAATATTAAAGGCATAATTATTTATATATATATATATATCTCTCTTTCTCTCTCTTGTGTCTCTCTCTCTCTCGTCTCTCTTTCTCTCGTCTCTTTCTCTCTTGTCTCTTTCTCTCTCTTGTGTCTCTCTCTTTCTTTCTCTCTTGTGTCTCTTTCTCTCTCTCTTTCTCTTGTGTCTCTTTCTCTCTCTCTCGTGTCTCTCTCTCTTGTGTCTCTCTCTCTCTTGTGTCTCTCTCTCTCTCTTGTGTCTCTCTCTCTCTCTTGTGTGTCTCTCTCTCTCTTGTGTCTCTTTCTCTCTCTTGTGTCTCTCTCTCTCGTGTCTCTTTCTCTTGTGTCTCTTTCTCTCTCTCGTGTCTCTTTCTTGTGTCTCTTTCTCTCTCTCGTGTCTCTTTCTTGTGTCTCTTTCTCTCTCTCTCGTGTCTCTTTCTTGTGTCTCTTTCTCTTTCTCGTGTCTCTTTCTTGTGTCTCTTTCTCTCTCCCGTGTCTCTTTCTCTTGTGTCTCTGTCTCTCTCTCTTTCTCTCTTGTGTCTCTTTCTTTCTCTCTTTCTCTCTCTTGTGTCTCTTTCTCTCTCTCTTTCTGTGTCTCTTTCTCTCTCTTTATGTGTCTCTTTCTCTCTCTTTCTGTGTCTCTTTCTCTCTCTCTTTATGTGTCTCTTTCTCTCTCTCTTTCTGTGTCTCTTTCTCTCTCTCTTTCTGTGTCTCTTTCTCTCTCTCTTTCTTTCTTTTTTTTTTTTTTTTATTATTTCAGTTTTGTAAATGGTACAATAACAATTCTTAGGCATAGTGGTTCATTCAGTCAACATGACAGGGTATCAAATATTTTCATTTGTGTACTGTACATTTCAGCGTCTTATATATACTATGGTCAAACATTTGTAAGGTGTTGTCTGCGAACGGCCTGAACTTCGTGGTTCAGTTATCAGATGGAGAGTTTTCGTAGGTACTGAATCCATGGGTCCCATATATGTGTGTATTCCTGGTATTGGTGTGTTAATGAGTAGCATGTTTCTTCCAGATTTCTAATAGTTTCTACCTTTTGTAACCATTCCCGTGTAGTGGGTGTCTGTGGTTGTTTCCAGAGGGCCGGGATGAGTTGGTTGGCTGCTGTGATGAGATGTATCAAAAGTGTTTTCTCGTGTTTATGCATTTCTAGGGGTGGTAGGAGAAAGATGTATGTGTCTGGATGTAGGGGGATGTTCATCCTGAAGATCTTGTACAGTGCCCCTGAGATACGCGTCCAGTATTTGCGGATCTCAGGACAGGTCCACCATATGTGCGCGGTTGTGCTTTTGGTTTGCTGGCATCTCCAACATCTGTCTACAGTTGTGGGAAAAAGATGGTGAAGTTTTGACGGTGTATAGTGCCACCTGGCTATCCGTTTGTAGTTACTTTCCTGTGCTATCGTATTTCTAGAAGTTTTGTGTATTTGTCTGAAAATCTGTTTCCATTTGTTTTTGGGTATCTCTATCTGTAGTTCCCTTTCCCAAGTGGTGGTAAACGTTGGTAGATTGTGGGTAGTTGTTGCTTGGATAATAGTGTACATTAGTGTGATGTGTTTCTTTTTGATATCCTGACTGGAGCAATGGTGTTCAAATGCCGTTTGTGACCTGCTCTGTCTCTGTGTTAGTGGTCCTGAGTGTACGAAGTGCTTTAGTTGGTTGTAATGGAACTTTTGTATCACAGTTGGGGATTCGATTAGGTCCTGTATTGGTTTGATCTGCTGTTCCCCAGATTCCTCTAGAATGTCTTGCAACGAGAGGTATGTGCTCGTGCAAAAGGGTTTTAGAGCCTTACCATCTGCCCCTGGTTGGAAAAGTGGGTTATGTGAGATCGGGTAGAGTGGGGACGGATAAGGTGAGATAAGTTTGTTTGGCTTGAGGGTCTCCCAAATGCGCAAGGTGGGTGTAATCGTGGGATGCGGGCCCTGTATCAGTAGAGGTTGTCCTGTTTTGTGCCATGGAATTGTGTATATGGGTGCTCGGAAGAAAGTGCCTTCGATGGTTACCCATTGTTTCATAGTGTTAGTGCTTGACCAATCATAGAGTCTGGTCAGGTGGACCGCTTTATAGTATCTGCCTATATCGGATAGGCCTAGGCCCCCCTCATCTTTTGGGCGTGTGAGTAGTGTATGCGCTAAACGAGGGCTTTTGTGCGACCAGATGAAGATCGTGAATAATTTGCGTATTGTGCTGAACCATGCCTTTGGTATCGTTATGGGGAGTACCTGAAGCATGTACAGGATCCTGGGCAGGACATTCATTTTTAGAATGTTTAGCCTGCAGAACCACCCAAATTGTGGCTTATTCCAGGCTATAAGATCTGATTGGATTGCTTTTTGTAGGTTTGGGAAGTTGCTGTCAAATAGGCGTACTGTATCTCTGATGATGTGTATTCCTAGATATTTTATACTATGTGGGGCCCACTCAAATTGATATTCACGTTTCAGTACTGTTGCGGTGTTTGCATGTACGTTTATTGGAAGGATTTCACATTTAGTGAGATTTAGTAAAAAACAAGAGGAATAGGCGCTCACTAAATAAACTAAAGGTGGGCAGCAGTGAACCGAGCAGGAATTCCCAATGCCTACTCAGAATAGTGAAACAAACAAGAAAAATAGTGGTAAACCGCGCCCAAACAGTACAAGTAATAATAAAAATGTATACATACAAAATATATATTTTTTTACACCACCTCTCAAGTACCACTTTAAGATTTTTTATGCATGGTTCACTTTATGCATGTCCATTTTTATATTTATATTTGTTTTATATATACCTATACTATTTGTTCATATTTTTACTTTATGTAAAACATCATTGCCCCTTGTGTTGGAAAATGCCCTTGCTGTCTCTTTTACTATAATTATGTCTACCTTTTTTGTATGTGCATATTTGCCCATGTTTTATATTCATAATTATCTTTGTTTATCTTTTTAATATAAACCAAGGTGTTTTTTGAGACATTATTATGCTCATTTATTTATTTATTATTCTTTCCCTTCCGTGTACTTCACATTCCATATCGGCATTTTGCCGAACTACAAATCCCATGCTACTGTGCATTGCGATACGTCACTTCCGGGTGACGAAATTATATCTATGAGAAAGAGGACATTATGAACTACATGCCCCATAAGGCACCAGGAGCCATACTAACATCACTTCCTGTGTTGCATACAACACAAACGGCGGGAGACTACATGTCCCAGCATGCCACGGAACGATACGATGACGTCACTTCCGGGCGACGTGCGCGACCCGGAAGTAGGAAGCAAAACCACATCAGGACTTAATTTCATCAATCAGGAACACCTATATAAGCGGATTTTACCCAAACTTGGACTTGATACTTCTGAAGAAGCCCTAGACTGGGCGAAACGCGTTAAGTAGTTGATTTTATATATATTTGTCATATTTTATATTCAAATAAAGCTATAGTTTTTACTATTTTATTTGCTGTTCCTGATTTTCCTGAATCCTGATTTATATCCGTTGGTGGGGATTATACCACCGTATGCTGTACATACCAGAGCAAGATATTTGCTCTAAAATCTGTAAGTAGGATACTTTTCCTTTTTTATCAACACTGTTTGCAATACATGCTATACTATTGGATCCTATCTCTATATTTTTTCCATATACTACTGTGGAGGATTGGACCGCGCACTGCACCATCACCTGACATCCCGTGACGGGGATTGTACTGTCTAGGCGCTATACGGCAGAGCTCTGAGTAGCTCTGCAAAGTGTGAGTTAGTCTTTTATAAGTTTTAACCACTTTTACTTGCCTGATATACTGCACTATTATTATTTTGTATTTTTTATTGAAGGTTCCATACATTCCTTGTTATAGGACATTTTGTATGTATACATTTAGTGAGATTTGCCTTGAAGTTAGAAATGTAACTGTATTTATTCATTTCTTCCATCAGGTGTGGTAGTGATTCTAGCGGGTGTGAGATTGAGAAGAGCATATCGTCCGCAAATGCGGCTATTTTATGGTCTTGTTGACCCGCATTAATGCCTCTAATGTTGATGTTATCCCGTATACCTTGGAGGAATGGCTCTAAGACAATAACAAAGAGGAGAGGGGAGAGGGGGCACCCCTGCCTAGTGCCATTGGAGATTGGCACGCTATCTGATAACTGTCCATTAACTCTAATGTTGGCTGTGGGATTTGAATAGATTGCTTTAATCCATTTTTGCCAGTTAGGGCCAAAGCCCAAGTATTGGAGCGTGTGTAGCATTAGGGCCCAATCCACTCTGTCAAATGCTTTTTCCGCATCTATGGACAAGAGTAGACTGGATTCTTCCGAGCGCGCGGCTTGGTGTATTAAGTTTATGATTTTCGTGGTATTATTTTTTGCTTCCCTACCGGGTACGAAGCCTGATTGATCTGCATTTATTATTCCCGGTAGTAGGGGGCGGAGCCTGTTGGCCAGGATTTTAGTAAAGAGTTTGAGATCTACATTTATCAAGGAGATCGGTCTATAACTACCGCATTGGGATAAGTCTTTGCCTGGTTTCGGGATAAGTGTGATTGTAGCATTTAACGCTTGAGGGGGAAGTGAGGTGCCTTGAAGAAGGGAATTAAAAGATTTTGTAAAATGTGGGATGAGGGTGGTGGCGTATGTTTTATAATATTTCGTTGTAAACCCGTCAGGGCCTGGGCTTTTCCCTATCGGGAGGTTTTTAATCGTGTTTCGGCATTCTTCCGTTGTGATTGGGTATTCTAGAGTTTCGCTCAAATTGGTCGGTAGTGTAGTATGTATTCTGTTCTCGAGGAAGCTCTGAATGTCCCGGGTCGATGGGGGTGTTTGTCTTAGGTTGTATAGGGAATGATAGTATTCCTGAAATGCTTTGGCTATGTCTGTTACAAGGTGGGAGATGTTCCCCTTTTTATCCCTTATGCACGGTATGAAAGTGTTTTCTCTCTGTTTTTTGAGTGCATTGGCTAATAAACGCCCAATTTTCCCTCCTTGTGCATAGTAGAGGCTACGTGTCTTTGCTATTGCGTATTTTGTGCGGACGTTCAGGATTGTGTTGAGTTCTGTTCGTTTCTCTAAAAGTCTTTTGTATAGGGGTAGTGTGTCGTTTCGGGCGTGAGCTTCTTCTAGTTCTCTGATGTCTTTTGTTAGTTGTGTCACTTGTGTCTCACGTTGTTTTTTGTGTCTGGATGCTATTTGTATAATTGTTCCTCTAATAGTACTTTTGTGTGCTTCCCATACGATGGGGTGTGGTGTTTCCGCTCTAGTGTTTGTTTCAAAGTAATGAACCAAATGTTCATCTATTTGAGTCCGTATTACTTGATCGTTAAGTAGGTTGTCGTTTAGTTTCCATTGAGCCCTACTGGGGTGTAGGGTGGGTATTGTCATCGACATGGACAGTGGGGCGTGGTCCGACCATGTTATAGGGGCATATTCGTAAGTCTTGATAAGGTTCAGGAATCTATGTGGGGTAAAGAGCATATCTATTCTTGAGTATGTTTTCGATGAGTGTGAGTGAAATGAGTAGTTTCTGCTATTAGGGTGGAGTACCCGCCAGGTGTCATATAGTTGGTGTGTGTCTAGGAGTTTTTGCACTTGGTTTCTCGTTGAAGTCTGATAGGATCGGGCTTGAGAGGTGGTATCCAGTATCCCATCTAGTGAGACATTAAGGTCCCCACCCAATATTAGTAGACCCTCTGAGAATGTTTCTAACTTGTGAAGTATTTTGCGTAGAGTGGGGGCTTGTTTCCTGTTTGGGAGGTACACATTAGCTAGGGTTGTGGTAGTATTTCCTATTCGTCCTTTTAGGAAAATGTATCTGCCTCCCTCATCTGAGAAATGTTCTTTGTACGTGAAGGGTAGTCGTGAGGAGAGTAGGATCGCAACTCCCCTTGATTTTGAGCCACTATAGTTACTGAAGTAACCATTGGTGTAGGGTTTCGATCTGAGAGTGGGGGCTGAGTCTTTACGGAAGTGTGTTTCTTGTATATAAATGATGTCTGCTTTTTGCCTGTGGTAGTCTGCCAGTGCTTTGTGTCTTTTCTCGGGTGTGTTGAGGCCCTTAGTGTTGTGTGTAAGTATTTTTATGGTTGTCATTGTTTTGCTGTAGGACTTGTTGCGTAATCCTTATGACGTTTGTGTGGGCTTGTAGTGTAGACTGATTTAATTAGAGTGTGTGTTCTGTGTGTTTAGCCTTATGTTCAGCAAGTTCGCACAGACACCTACAGTACACAGCTGTACAGTTATTAAGTTTGTTAAACAATAAATATAAAACAGTAGTTAAAACAATATGATTTAAAACAGTAATCACATATGAAACCAGAGACCGTCTGTAGTTCCCTTCTGGTGTTCCTGTGGGTTGTCGGTCAACTATTTACAATGGTATGATACAAGTGAGTATCTAGGAGAGCGGTGCTTCTTACTTCGGAAGGGTGGCACTCTCCTGTGGGTGGAATTCACTGGTGTCTGCCCCTGAGATGACCCTGTATCTGCAGTGGGCTATGTTGGATGACACCGTGTTTCGTGTCGAGGGTGGTGCGTCTGCGTTAGTGTATAGTTTAAATATTGAATGGTTGTCGTCTATCGGTGAGATGGTTTCGTGTTGTGTAAGGTTTCTGTTAATTTCTATTTTTTGTAGTAGTGTTAGTAGCTGGTCGGGTGGAGCTTGCGGGCGAGGTCGCTTATTCCGTTTGTCTGTTTGGAGGAGGATATTTGCGTGGGATAGCGTGGGTGTAGTGGGGAGTGGGGAGCGTGTGGTTATCTGTGTGTTTGTTGTGCAATCCCAGATGGACTGTGAGCTGTACGATTGTAGGTGGTTGTCTTGCGTAGTTATTTGTGTTCTCGTCTTTGTGTGGGCCTAGCGTCTCTTTAGGGTCTAGTTTAGTAGTGTCTCTGTTTTGTGTGTCTGAGTATCGTCTTTGAGAGTCGACCTAGAACAGCTGAATGTCTCGTGGTTTTGGTTCAGAGTGTATAGGTCGCGTGTAACATCTGAGTCATACTGCTCAAATAAGTATGGTCTTACTTAATCTTGTGCATTAGACCCAGTATGGTGCTACAGCCTAAATATCTTTGACTTATGCAAGGAGACAGTATATAAATTATAAAAATCATACGACCTGTACAGGAGCCTCACTCAATTTATCTTTCAGCAATGTTTTTATGGGTTTTTTTTTTTTTTTTTTTTATGTTTTTGTTGTGTTCAGTCTCTGAGTCCCATTTTCAAGTTTTTTCGGCTCTAACGTCCCGTTCTGTATTTGTTGCTTGCTATGGGGAATTGCGTGTCCCTTGGCTTATATCAACAATTTTAGGACTGTCCCTCTGGGTGTAGTCGTGAGGTCTTGGCGTGAGTGCTGTACGTTGTGATATTCTCGATTAGTCCCATCTATTTGTGTCCTGTGAGTTGCTTGTAGTCCATCTGGGAGTTTCACAGATGCGTTGCTTATTCATCCCTGGGTCTTCTGGTTCGTCTGTCGTCCCTCTGTGGAAGGCCATTCTGTCCCATTCTTTGCCTCTTTGATGGTGTATGCCAATTGTGGCCGTATGGTTGTGCGTCAAGCGTGACCGCCGGGTCCGGGGCATACCAGTTTGCTATGCTGACTTTTGTCAGGTTCAGGGCTTCGGTGAAAGGGATGACGTCCTGGTATGTGGCGATCGTGTAAGTCGACCCTTTCAAGCCTACAATCAAGGCGAAGGGGAATCCCCATCTGTAACGTATGTTACGTGCTCTTAATTGGTCCGTGATCGGTCGTAGCGCTCTTCTTGCCTGGAGGGTATGCCAGGATAAGTCGGGGTATATCTGGATTTCGTGTCCCTGGTACAATAGCGGTGAGGACGTGTCCCTTAGTGCCTTTAGGATATCCTCCTTTAGGGTATAGTAGTGAATGCGGCATATCACGTCACGTGGTGTCTCGCCCGTGCTATTTTTGGGTCGTAGGGATCTATGTGCCCTATCTAGTATCACTGGGGCGTCTGGGGAGCGGTTTAGAATTAGGTTGAATAAGGTGGGTAGCTGTACCTTTAAATTTTCTTTTTCTGTCTCAGGCATCCCCCTAATGCGTAAATTGTTCCTCCTGCCCCTATTATCTATATCATCTAGGGACCTCTGTAGCATGGTCAGATGTCTTTCTTGGATGGTAAGTGCCTGGGTGAGATCCTGTATTTGTGTCTGACATGAGCCCCTGTCATCTTCCAGGTCCTGCACCCTTCTGCCTACCTGTTTGATTTCTGAGCTCAGGCCCTCCATTTTGAGTTGGAAGGTATTCTCTAGTTTTCCTAGCATTTGTGCTAGGTCTAGTCTGGATGGCAGGCTTTTCAGGATGTCCTTGATGTCTATATCCGCAGATGAGATTTCAGACTGAGCAGGGCTTGGTGGCTCGGAGTCTGTGTGGGTTGCCGCCGGCGCCATGTTGGATTCCCCTGTGTCTCCCACGCGGTCGGCGTATTCTTTAAACAGACGGGTAACCGAGCCCGGTTTACCCGCTGGCGGTTTCCCCTGTTGTTGGTGAGGGGTTTGCTGCCTCCTATTGTTCCCCATCTCAGTTGTATTCCTCCGTTTGGTTCCGATCTCTGCCCGTTTTGCTCGGAGCCTGTTTAGTGTGCGGCCATTCCGGTCGGCTGCAAGCCACGCCCCCCTCTCTCTCTCTTTCTGTGTCTCTTTCTCTCTCTCTCTTTCTGTGTCTCTCTCTCTCTCTCTTTCTCTGTCTTTCTCTCTCTCTCTTTCTCTGTCTTTCTCTCTCTCTTTCTCTGTCTTTCTCTCTTTCTGTGTCTCTCTCTCTTTCTGTGTCTCTCTCTCTTTCTGTGTCTCTCTCTCTTTCTGTGTCTCTCTCTCTTTCTGTGTGTCTCTCTCTCTTTCTGTGTGTCTCTCTCTCTTTCTGTGTCTCTTTCTCTCTCTCTTTCTGTGTCTCTCTCTCTTTCTGTGTCTTTCTCTCTTTCTGTGTGTCTCTCTCTCTCTCTCTGTGTCTCTCTCTTTCTGTCTCTTTCTCTCTCTTTCTGTGTCTTTCTCTCTCTTTCTGTGTCTTTCTCTCTTTCTGTCTCTCTCTCTCTCTCTCTTTGTGTCTCTTTCTCTTTCTGTGTCTCTTTCTCTCTCTCTCTTTCTGTCTCTTTCTCTCTCTCTCTTTCTGTGTCTCTTTCTCTCTCTTTCTGTATCTCTCTCTCTTTCTCTCTCTCTTTCTGTGTCTCTCTCTCTCTCTATTTCTGTCTCCCCCGTTACCCCCCCCCCCCCCGTTACCTGAGAGGAGTCAGGGTGGCCGGTCCGGTGGCACAGTTAGAGGGGGCCGGCCGTGTTCCATGCTGGAGCTGCCGGGCTGGTCCGGCGGCACTCTTAATGCTGAGGACTGAAGGAGGAGGGAGCATGTCTCTCTACCATGCTCCCTCGCGGTTCCCACAATTCACAGCACAGCTGCTGCTGTGAATTGTGGGAACCGCGACGGAGCATGGTAGAGAGACATGCTCACTCCTCCTTCAGTCCTCAGCATTAGGAGTGCTGGCGAGGCTGCAGCCCGGCTGCTCTAGGGTGGAACACGGCCGGCCCCCTCTAACTGTGCCACCAGACTGGCCACCCGGTGGCACATACCTGCGCAGCCCCCAGGTGCCCCCCAGGTGCCAGGTGCCGCAGCCCACCGGGAAATTTCCCGGTATCCCGGTGGGCCAGTCCGGCCCTGGTGGGGCTTAGGGTGTGCCCAGGCACACCCGGCACACCCAGTGCGCACGCCTATGGATACATGTATTAGCTATTTTCAGTGCTGATACACCTGATGCTCAATTTATCAGCTTTGAAAAGGCCAGACATTTATGTTCATTAAAGTGACTGTTTATGTACCGTGACCTTAATAGCCCACTGTTGTGGTTATGTTGCTAGCAGGATACTGATGCACTGCCTCTATTCTGTGTCAAATTATTTTCAATCAGTTTGACACAAACCGAGGGAGCCTCAAGTACCAGTGGACCATCCTTACTCTCTATAAATATTATATTTTTACAGATATGGGCAGCATTGATTAGCTGACTCTCTCAGCCGATCACTCCTGCCTAAATATGGACAAACTTGTGGACAAACTATGGAGACACCAGAGACAAATTTCAAGCAAACACAGTGCAAGCATATTATTAAATTTGGAAAGAGAAAAAATCAGCGCTAGATTGCCACACAAGAAAATAATAGTAAGGCTGCAATCCTTAAAGGGGAGTCCCCTATAATCCCCAATGATAAGAAATGATGCAAAATAGAACAAAAAAAGGTTGCGCCTAAAATATACAGTAAAACATATAAGAGTGTATATAATAAATAATATAAAATAATACAATTTAATATTGAATATTAAATGAAATATAAATGGATAATTGGCAATAGTCCAAAGCACTTATCATAAGTCCATAATGGTAGATGCCGTGTATAAGAACAGGGATCCTGAGGAACACACCCCATTTTACGCCTCAGGATCCCTGTTCTTATACACGGCATCTACCATTATGGACTTATGATAAGTGCTTTGGACTATTGCCAATTATCCATTTATATTTCATTTAATATTCAATATTAAATTGTATTATTTTATATTATTTATTATATACACTCTTATATGTTTTACTGTATATTTTAGGCGCAACCTTTTTTTGTTCTATTTTGCATCATATTATTAAATTTGCTTGCGCTGTGCAGAACAAATACTGGGTCTTTTTCTTATGCTAGAGCTCTAAAGCAGAGCTCTGCACATGGTGTGCCCTGGAAGAGCATTGAACCAACATGCTCACTTTGTGATGGGGCGGGCTTGTCATTGGTGATGACAAAACACACCCTATCTGGCCCCTCCCCCTTTTTAGTGGGCCGCTGTAATTAAAAAATGCCCGGGCCGAATTTTCTTCCCAGTCCGGCCCTGTTGACACCCATCACCTGGAGTAGTCCCAGACGTGATTTAGATTTCATATTGCTATTTGACTGCTCTTTTGCAAAACTGTTACCATCAGTTGTATTTGTGAAATGTACATGAAATGGAGAAATGTGACAGTTACTTATAAATCATGTGAGGGTATTTTCCTCTAATCTATTATACCAGATGGACAGCTGAAAACAGAGGCACTTCGTCTATCTCTTATCTTCTATTTCCACATTGTGGGTCTCACGCTACTAGGGGCAATCTGCTTGCTAATTCTAAGTATTAATTTAATTTGTTATGTTTACACATTCATTAAGCAATACACATACAGAGAGAGCATGCCTAACTGTGAATAGTGTGTTATGGGAGAATAATGCCTTTGAGGGGTTATAAAAACATCAGATATATGTATCTTGTATTAGACAATCCTAGGTATCACCAGGATATACCCTTTCATTTTAGGGGTGCATTCAGGGGTATGGGTAGGGGTCTAGTTATTGTGAGAACATTGAGGTGACTAATAACAATTGATAAAAAATAAAATGTAAATTAGATCAAGAACCATGAATCTAATTTACACAAACACATTTATTGTAGTTTAAAGACACATTACTGGGTGTATTATTGCTGTGGAGTTCTGTGATACACTCAGACACAACAACAATATAACGCTAGAAAAGTAGGGCATTAGAATAGAAAAGAGGGATTTGAGTTCAAAATAGGGACTGTGCCCTCCAATTTTTCTATAAAATGCATTAAAAAGTGGGGGGGGGGAATTATTTTTATATATATATATTACGTAATGTTGCTATACTTGGACAGGAAAATGTCAGTAACAGACAGACTCTAATGGGATTTGTTTCTTATCCCAAACTGATGTCTATCATTGTTTTATGGGATATAGTTCATCTATAGTTCATCTCCCAGCCACTTGTAGTGTTTTATAGCATTATATAGTTTAGCCCCCAGGCACAGTTCCACTCATCACTTGATGAACAATTCTATTCTATTTAGAACAATACACAGGACACAAGGTCACACATTTAGACTGGAGGAAAGGAGATTTAGTTTAAGACAAAGAAAGGGTTTTTTTACAGTAAGGACAATAAGGATGTGGAATTCTCTGCTTGAAGAGATGGTTTTATCAGAGTCTGTCTTAACAGCAACTGGATGAATACTTGCAATGAAAAACACAATATTCAGGGATATCCTTTTTAATTTGTGGGGTAAAAGCTTATTGGTCCAAGGAGATATCTGAGTGCCGTTTTTCCTAATTTGTTTTTCCTAATTTTGGATCGTTAGCAAAAAGAAATGTGAGAAAGGTTAACTTGATATACACATGTCTCTTTTCAGCTATGCAACTGTAACTATGCTCACTTGCTCAGTAAGCTGATAGCAGCCATAAATCAGATTTGATCAATTTATACACAGCTTGGTTTATATAGTTATGTGAACAGGACTGAGTGCAACAATGTACAGAACCACTGACTGCACATACATGCAGCTTTCGCTCCCCAGAGGAGCAGGGAATTATCCTTCCCAGATGTATGTAAGCAACATGCAGATCTCACATTAGAAAATCCTCTCTTGTTGTATGTGGCAAATCTCTTAAATTATGAGCCAATCTCAGCAGGGGCCAGGGTGCACTGTGCTTTCTATGCTACACGGTTTACAATGAAACAGTTGTTATGTTGCTTAGAAGAGCCCTTTAAACTTTTGAGCGTTAAAGGGAAAAGTCCTAATGTTATGTTTGATTATTCCCTCTGTTAACATACCTGTATTTATGAGTTCAGAAAAATAAAGTAAAATGTTCAAATCCCCTTTTTTTCCAGGAACCAATTTCCCCAATTTTAACTTTGCCTATTGCAGCCATCACAAGAGAGCATAGAGAGAGCATAGAGAGAGGGGTCATGTTTCATTTTCTCCTCTGCTAATGCAATGTGTGCCCTGACTATATATTGTTTGAAATGGAGGGTGATGTTTGTTGCTAAATCTTTAAATCTTTGTTGCTAACTCTTTAAATCTTTAAATGGACCCTCCACACACCCACAGCACTTTACCTTGCTAAACTTTTTTATGTGTGGAGAATGTGCACACTTCTTACATTACATTAAAAAAATGCAGAATTAGATGAAAATTTTATAAATTCATATTGTTACACCCCTGACCGGTCCTCTTAGTTCCTGGTAATTTAAAGCTAAACTCAAAAGTCAGCAATTGCCCACAGCACCTGCCTTGCAAAGACTTCCCATTGATCAGCTTTGGGAAGTCTGTAATAGGACAGCAACAGAAAGTCTGATCTGACTTATAAAGCGAGGGTTTGCAAAGGCTGCAGACAAAAGATCTGCAGCTTTTGCAGGCTGTTTTTTTAGATATACCTTTATAGAAAAAAAAATGCATAATTAAATGCATGCAAGTTTTCATTGGGGTAGCCCTACTAAACATGGAATTTTGTGAGGGGAGTGGGCAGTGGAGCATACTTTTTATATACATTTAAATAGAGCATCACATTTAAAAATATACATATATATATATAAATATATAACATTAGCATGAGGTACATAATATTTTCAATATTTTTTTCAGTACTGTAATTTCCATAGAAGTTGCATTTCCTGTTTAAAATAGTGCATTACAGAATGTACAAGATAAATCTTCATGGAATGTGCATAAGAAGACAATAAAAAAATAGAGATTAAGTCCAGTGGAGTTTTTATTTTCCTTTAAATCAGATGTGTGACAGCAGGGATTAACAAGCATACATGGCTATCGTACATTTAGTACATGACCGCTGACCATATAACCAAACTTTCGCGTTGCTTCCCCGTTTATTTAACCATAAACATTGTGGAACCTGTCAGCTGTTGGGTGATTAGCCCAACAGACAGTTCCACTCCACCTTGTCTCCATGAGCCCTAACAGCCGGCACTTGCCATCAACCTCCTACAGACTGTCGCCTCCCCAAACCGCTTCAGCTTCTTACTCCTTCCGCTGCACTGACCAGGAATCCTCCAAGCTGTGACAAAACAAACACAAGACAACCACACCACGTCCACCAAAACAGGGAGGGAGGGCGGGAAAATTAGTCACAATCCCTCAACTTCACCTGCTGACTGGTAAGTCCCCACCCCCTCTTTTCCTCTTGAAACCTCCATTTGCCATGCAACTTCATATCCTCATAGATCTAGCCCACTATCCATGGGCAGCGGTCATGCTCCCCCTTCCCCAGTTGTCCAGGGGGATCACTGTAATAGCAGAAAAGACACTGAGCCCTAGCTTTGTGCAGAGGGAGAAAGGCAGGAAACGATGAACGCTGGAAAATCCATTTACAGTCAGTATATTATAGTTCATTAAGTGGCATCATTGAGAGATAAATATCACAGCTGGAGAGTAAGGCACTAAATATTTTCACATTCTGGAAATGGTATTGCACTTTTGTTTAAGTAGCACTACAGACACTAGGTACTCATAATGGATTTTAGCTCATAAATCAAGGACCCATGACATTAAAAACCTGCCACCCAGATTGCCATTTTACTCATTTTGTTATTCTTTCATCCTACTTAAAAGAGACAATATAGACATTTTATCTTGTTAAACAGAACAAGCCTTAGAAATCAGATTAGCAGCCACATGCATTATATGTTCTGTCCCATTCAATATGACCTAATAGTCATATTGGATCTCCTTCACTTGTCAAGCTATTCTCTTGCCGTGGGGTCAGGCAAGCTGACAGGGGAGATTTCTGTCAGGGCTGGTGCTTTAAGGGGCACTATAGTGTCGATAACACAATACTTTATTTACATTCAGGACTAATCCTTATCTGCATTACAATAAACTTATGGCAACATACTCAATCCAATACATAAATCATAATTATATGAGGAATTATACAGGTACTCATCTAAGACAAATATAATATTCAGAAAGTGCCAGGGGAGACAAACACTGACAACAAAATATGTTCCCTGTCTACATAAACCCTAAAATACAAATCTACCTGAATATGCAAATTAACAAGCCTTACTATGCAGGCAGTGCACATAACTGCTGCAACCACCAGGTGGCATTGCACAGGTCCCACAGCAGCACAGGGGATTACACAAGACATTCCTTCAATAGCATAATAAGTCATCCGGGGACCTGATGTCAGGCATATGCTCCAAGTGATGGTGACTACTATCACATTGAATTGTACCAAGATTATTTCCTTAGTAACTATTGACATTCTAGGCTCCCTCGTTTGTTACCACTTTTACTTACTTTGCTATTATGATTGCTGTTTTTGTAGCACCAACATATCATTCACCACTTTCAGTAGTATATAAAAAAAAATAGCTAATATAATTTATTCATACTTTAAATTATAGAAAAGAGATATTTGAAGGTGGCCAAAGCCCTGTCCAAACAAGCTTACAATCTATAAGAATTTAAGGTAGGCAGATATACATTAAGTGTCTTGCCCGGAAACACTTAGTGGTAAGAGTTATAGCTGAGAGTAGTTTTGAACTTGGGTCTCTCAGTTCGAAGGCAATGACATTTTTATTTATTTTTTGTTATTCTCTCTTTCTGTGTTTAACAATACAATAATAGACATTCCACACACACACAAAAAGACATGCATATATATATATAATAATACAAAATGTAAAAGGGAAAAACAGGGAAACTGCTTTAACCAAGCATGTTTCTTACTTTGTTATCTGTTCTCTTTTATAACTCTTGTAACAACCTCAGGAATAATTTTGAGGGTTAATTAAACCCGAAGTCTAAAATTAGTTAATTGACAGTGCATTTATTTTCCCACTTAGTCCACTAAGTTTTAGAATATTTTTCCAATATTTTGTTGATACTTGTCTACTTAGCATTGAGTTGGCTGATATTTCCAACAAATATTACTTGACTTCATCTCCACTATAAAGCCAGCCCCTGCAATCTTTGTACATTGTTTAGCTTCCCCAGAGCACAGTTTTGTTGTATTTTCTATGTTTGGTTGAAATTGGGGGACCTCAAACAAATTCTACGGTTGCAATCAGCTATGTTTAATGACAATTATTTAGTATATTTTGTGTATTTTTAGGTATGAGTATAATTCATAGGAAATGTATAATTCTGGCAATGAAGGACCCTTGATAATTAACGCCATTGAATGAAGCACAGCAAATCTTATTAGCATTATGAAGATGGATACATTTCTACAATAGCTTTTGTTTGTCCCCATTTGTAGTGTTGAATGAAATCTCTTAGAATGTTATTTTGAAACATGGCGCTAAATTGTTTGCTACAAGCCTCATACAGTTCATCGAGGAGCCATTGCGTTAAAAATATATTCTCCATCAAAGTGATAATTGGTTCCTAATTCCTATCTCTATAATTAGCGAGAGAGTGTGAATGAAAGTACTGGAGAAGAAAAGCAACATTTAGAGCAAAATAATGTGACAAATTAACCGAAATTTGGCAGGTAAATGTGTAACAGAGCTGAGGATAACATACAGGGGAAGTATAATGGTTTTTGCCTCTTACTAACCTTCCATGATGTTTGTTCAAAAATATATTCTTGTAAATTTCATGTAGGTTTTAATGCTCTCAACCCAAAAGTAAGAACAATGTGTAGGCTCAAACATCCCAGGATATTTGTTATCTGTTCTGGGATAGAATCATCCAGTGGGAATCAAAATCAGTAGTTTCAGTAATAACCACTAACCAGTCTCTCTCAGAGTTGAGAATGGACTCGAGTTTAGACTATTCTCAAATAAATATATATGTCAAAGAATTATGCACATAGAGGAGTATTCATTATTCTCCCAATATGCCTACAAAAAAAATAGCTCCCAGGTGTGTATAAAAATTTTAATTTGGAAACTAACTAAACAATGTAATACAATGAATCTGAAAATTCATTTGAAAATGAGTTACAAATTTGACTTGGAGCAAATCAGTGTCTGCTAATTTATGTGCTTGAAAATATTTGATCTGAATACCAAGTATAAGGAGTACAAACATTTATCAAACTCGGACCACAAATCTGTTCATTTCGTGACAAATGTGTGGATATTTGCCAGCATGCTTTTTCAGGCAAACAAAAATTAATAATAAAAAAAGAATACATATTTGTGAAATAATGTAATATTTAAATAAAGAAAAGCTGATAAGTAACTACGAGTTAACCAGGACCATGTTTTTGGAACTTTATTCTCATGTGCAGGACGTGATGAGTCCATGTCTAATTAGCCAATCCAACCTAGAACCTAAATGTATTCCTTCCAGTGACATACTTAATGAGTCAGTTCAACCTAAACCCAAAGCTCAACAATGACATGTTTAATAAAGTCACTTCATCCTAGAAGTAAATGTAATGATGACAGTGACAAGTCCATCCTAGATCCAATGAGGAATAGTGACAATGACTTGGTTAGGTTGTCAGAACATTCTGAAAAAAAAAGTCTTATTATGGAAGTGGCATGTTTAATGAGCCAGTTCATCCTATAACCAACATGTTATAGTGACAGTGGCATGCTTAAGAAGACAGTCCATTTTCCAATCTCTTACAATTCTATGTAGTCTTGGCAATATCAAGTTAAGCTGAGACACCATCATACTACCAACTGTTACTATAAATATATTTAGTTTGTCATTCTCTATAGAACAAATGCTTTCTAGTGGCAGAAGTGTATAATGTACTGTCATGTTTCATACCGTGGTACCTCATATGCTTTTTTTTGTCTCTTCTTTGGTTTTGTTTTTAACTAACCAGTTTGCTGTGAGTCATTATTGTGAATTTATTATCAATATTAAAATCTAATTTAATTAAATATTCTTCGTGCATTCTTAACATGCTGGATATCAGTGTTTGATATCATCTGTCCATGGTAAATCGTTATGAATAAACAGTGAGCTCTCGGATAGGTTTTTTTTATTTCTGTTTTTGTTGGGGATTTTTCGTTATTTTGCTTCATGGTTTACAAGATAAGATAACGTCTACAGCAAGACAGAAAATATCTGCAAGCCGCGATTGTTACTGAGTCAAATAATATCCACGCCATATTTAAAACATTAAAGTTGCACTGTAATGTTTTGTTTTTTCCTGTTATTTCCCATTCCTTCTGCCCCTTTGTTTCCCTTAGTAATTATACTACCTCAATTGTCCTTTGCCTTTATTGATATTTAGCTTTTATTCCATGAGCTGAATCACAATAACCGGGGGACTCCATTTTGTTTTCCTCTGTCCATCAGATCTGCAGTTTGCCTTTCTGTGGGATTCCTTTGACTGATGTATTGTGAGAATATTAGTTTAGCAACTGAATTGAAACTTTATTTTAGCTCTGCCCACGCTTTCTATAAGAAAACGTAGTCACTTTTTAAAAATATGTTTAACTAAAAACAAGTAGGAAAATTCATATAAAAAAGAACAAGGAGAAACAGAGGGACCAAAATTATTAATTTACAAACAGAACCTCCAAAGTGACACTGCCACTTTAAGAACTGGTTTCATTTAAAGTTGTTATCAATATATGGATCCTACAAACTCTGTGATAGTATGGATTGCACTGCTAAATTACCATTTACAACTCTGCATATAACAGTAAACTTTTATATATGATAGTTAAAGGATATTTGGATTGAATTAGTCTATCATTGTTTAATTTACTTAAAGGGACACTCCACTGCCCAAATACAAAAAAAATAACCTGCATGCATTTAACTATAATTTTTTTTTCCATTGGAGGATATATCTAAAAACAGCTTACACAACCTGCAGTTCTCATATCTGCTGCCTTTAAAAGCCTTCCCCTTCTAACCCCGCCCAGACTTCCTGTGGCTGTCCAATCACAGATTTCCCAAATGCAGCTCAGTGAGAAGTCTTTGCAAGGCAGGTGCTCTGGGCAATTGTCTGACTCTTGAGTTTAGCTCCACTGAGCTAAACAAACCAGGAAGTAACAGGACTAATTGTCTGATTGAAAGCCAGGTGGTGTAATTAGGTTAATTTATAAACGTGACAATTTCTGTTGAAATCTGCACTTTTTCTAAAATGAAAAAGAGGACTCACTCTTCACAGATAATGCCTCTCAGCAAGCTGAAGTGTTTTTCGGGGTCTCAACTGTCCCTTTAATTTATATATATATTTTATTTTATATATAAAATAGGATACATTTATGACAAGTTGAAGCAATACAGAGATTTAAGTAGCTTCATCTCAGCAAGCAGAAACTATACAGGCATATCATTATTTTTATGAGAAATCTTCATAAATACATATTCAATAAAATAACTTGGAATAATATATGAACGTAAAATTAAAATTCATAGAAAAAAGTTTATTGGCATGATTGTCTCTAAATGTATGTATAGTATCCCATATACTTCAATATGATTAGTACTTACTGCAGTATGTAATTCTATAAATTATAGTACATCCTAAATTAATATGACATATGCTACAAATTCTACATTAATTTCCCCAAAAATCTAATTTAGCAGCTGTCATTTTTTTTTCTATCTTTTTTTTTTTATTGTGTATCATAAAGTTGCTTAGATACAAATGTCGGAAATATATTTCTATAATAAATATGCATCAATTAATCATATGTAGAAAATAATAAAATTCTAATTTTGTATGTACATAGTAATGCTTTGTAGAACTCACTGCATAGTGAGTCATTTACAGCGCAGGGGGATAAGAGTTTGCTTAAATGCTGGTGTGCTAAATATGCAATTGTTTCACGAAACCTTATTAAAACTCAATATAAACTCTTTTAGAGATGACATTTATATTTGGGCACTCAAACAGATATAGTGAGATTTTCGAATGATAAAATCTTAATTAGTCTAGTCTGCTGACAAAAAAAAATGTTTTAAAAAAAATAGTCACACATACCTTTAGCTATGCTTTTTTTTGCAAATATGTCTAAAAAACTTTGAAAATGATTCATCCACATTTGCAAAGCTTAAACTTTGTATTTGATATGCTTAGATGAAAGCAGTACGTGAATAGCTAATTCAAACAGAAATGGAGAAAGGTTAATACTTCTCTGATCTAGATATGTTTAACTTTATCTGGGATTCAGGGTATAAGAGGGATCCTGTAGTTTTATCATCTTATAATGTTATGATATTCATAGTAACAACAACGCATGGAGAGACAACAAAAATAGGATAGAAACACGAGGTGCAAATCCTCTCAGGCAGTCCCTCAAGTGCCCTAACAACAATTAACTACACAAATAGAGAATGCACACTAAAACCACCAATTCAAAATATATAAATCCTTTATTAAACACAACATGCTTACGTACATAAAGCAAATAAAGAAAGAAACAAAAAATGGGCAAAATAGTAAACAACAAAAATTATTACCTAACGTCCACAAGCCTACAATGACAGAAACACGAGCCAACAATACCCCCAATGTTTCGTCACCAACTGGCTACCTTTTGCAAAAGTGTTTAGTTTCCCTGATACCTGTGTCTACTTATAACTCCCCAAATCAATGTGTTTTTTTTTTGTGTTTCACTATAGGAACACTATAGTCACCTAAATTACTTTAGCTAAATAAAGCAATTTTAGTGTATAGATCATTCCCCTGCAATTTCACTGCTCAATTCACTGTCATTTAGGAGTTAAATCACTTTGTTTCTGTTTATGCAGCCCTAGCCACACCTTCCCTGGCTATGATTGTCAGAGCATGCATGAAAAAAAAAACTGGTTTTACTTTCAAACAGATGTAATTTACCTTAAATAATTGTATCTCAATCTCTAAATTGAACTTTAATCACATACAGGAGGCTCTTGCAGGATCTAGCAAGCTATTATCATAGCAGGGGATAAGAAAATCTTAATTAAACAGAACTTGCAATAAAGAGAGCCTAAATAGGGCTCTCTTTACAGGAAGTGTTTATGGAAGGCTGTGCAAGTCACATGCATGGAGGTGTGACTAGGGTTCATAAACAAAGGTATTTAACTCCTAAATGGCAGAGGATTGAGCAGTGAGGCTGCATGGGGCATGTTCTATACACCAAAACTGCTTCATTAAGCCAAAGTTGTTCAGGTGACTATAGTGTCCCTTTAAATGATTATTGTAATGCATTCAGTTTTGTTACGTTCATCACCAAATAATGGACGAACCGTAGTTACTCATATGTAAAGTTGATCAGACATTGTAGAAAACATTTGCAGATATGTTGTAGGAAAAAAAAATCACCATCCATTGGTCAGACAGACAGGCATGCAGGACTACTATCCCAATGGTCTCATAACATTCAATATTCACATTTCTTATCTCGGTCTAACAGGTCAAGTCAACACGACTTAAGAAAAAACAAAAATATTTTCCTAGCTAATTTCTTTAAATGGCTGATAGTTTGTTTCTAATAAAAAGTTGTTTTGACCCAAATATAGTAGAAAAGTGTCACATCTTTTTCCAGTTTAGTGCGTAATTTGCGATTTGAAGAATTCAAAATGTTTTGTAAAGATCACAGTTATGTGCGGGAATAGCAAATGTATTACCCAATTTTGAAAAGGAAGCAATTGGCAAAACTTGCACATTTTTATATCTTCACACTTATAGAAGCTTCTGCTGGGGGCACATTTATAAACTCTTTCTGAGTACTGTCTTTAATCTGCTGTCTAATAAAGCAGCTAATCCAGAATCATAAAGTAACAGATGCCAGTTTCGTTCCCATGCTTTGTGTTTAGATAACTTGCTGCATAGTACCTTTCAGCTGTGTTGCTTTGAGTTCGTGGGTATTATTGGAATAGTAATGATAAATCTGTATGCTGTATTTGTATTTATATTGGATATTAACAGCTATTTGTGGGATTCAGGAACAATATTGCAATTTAAGGATTAATGTCACTGCTCAGAAAATCTCCCTCAAAGGAATGAAATAAATACTTATATGAATTAATCCAAATAAAATGTTTTCATACATTTTTAAAATTGTGGGTTATCGCACATTTTAAACATGCAAATAAATGAGAAGGGATTCATTTTTTCTAGCTTCTTACTACATTTAGGGATATTATTTAGTGTACTAGATATTTAGTTAATAAATGTTTACACATGTGTACCTAGATGAAAATGAAAGTTTGGGGGATTTGGCAACATTTAACTTTCATACTGCCAACACAGACAGATCAATGTAGAGTCTATAGTAAAATGCACAGAATTTGCATTTTTTTTTCCATGATGTGTTTACATGAGGTTTAGGGTTTATGTAGAGCTGTGCATTTCTGGTGCAAAATCTGTGACAATCCCATGTTGATTCCATGGAGATGTTTTCCTTGACTTTTGCCTTAAAATTGCATCTAATTTGCTCACTGTGGGGAATTAGCATTGCTGCAATATGCATTGTGAGATTTGATTTTAAGGGCACACTGGGCTAACAGTATATGTTTAGAGTTCAGTGGGTGCTTCAGCAGTCAAAAGCAAGACGGCATAGAGTAGGGCAGTGATTATAAACATGTGGCTAGTAATATTATGCCATGGCACATTTGCTGGGCACACAAAGTAGTCATAAGCAAGGCTTCATTGTGTAGGATAGCGATTCCCAACCCATTCCTCAAGACATACCAGTCCAGGGTACTGACATTTCCTAATTCTAAAAAAACCCTGGAATGGTGTTTTAACATGACAACTGGTTTATTAAAGGGAAACTCCAGTGCCAGAAAAACGATCCGTTTTTCTGGCACTGGAGGGTCCCTCTCCCTCTCACCCACTAATCCCCGGTTACTGAAGGGGTGAAAACCCCTTCAGTGACTTACCTGGGGCAGCGGCGATGTCCCTCGCCGCTGTCTCCTCCTCCGCGACGCTCCTCCTTGTGATTGCGTCGGCCGGTGGGCGAGACTGATCTCGCCCACCGGCTGAGGAGACCTAATGCGCATGCGCGGAAATGCCGCGCATGCGCATTACGTCTCCCCATAGGAAAGCATTGAAAAATAATTTCAATGCTTTCCTATGGGGTTTTGAGCGAAGTTGGAGGTCCTCACACAGCGTGAGAACGTCCAGCGACGCTCTAGCACAGGAAACCTGTGCTAGAAACTAGGAAGTGACCTCTAGTGGCTGTCTAGTAGATAGCCACTAGAGGTGGAGTTAACCCTGCAATGTAATTATTGCAGTTTATAAAAAAAACTGCAATAATTACACTTGCAGGGTTAAGGGTAGTGGGAGTTGGCACCCAGACCACTCCAATGGGCAGAAGTCTGGGTGCCTGGAGTGTCCCTTTAACTATTGGTGTAGGACGCAGCGAGAATGGACATTTAAGTTATTTTATTTTATATATTTTTGTAATGTTGCATTTTTTGTAAATTCATTTTTGAATAGAGGTCTCACAGAAGGGCCCCGTATTCTGGGGTTCCTACTCAGACCCTCGTGGAATTTTTTGCACCTAGTTTGAGATGAGCGCCGAGGCTAAATTTTTTTTTTTTTGTTGCTTTTAAATTTATAACATAGCAAAACTCTTGGACAAATTGAGTAAACTAGCAAACAAAGCAGTGTTACGTAATGTAGGGCACTAAGATTGAATATTTGTAATCAGTGACGCACTTTTTGGGCACAATTCTTTGAGAAACGTGTACTCTGCCAAACAATCATTGTTTGATCCTGCCGTTCTGAGCTCTAGGCAGGGCCAGCGCTACCATAAGGCGGCCTAGGCAGCCGCTATAGGGCGCACCGGCCCTGGGGGCACAACGCCTGCTTTCCGCCTACGGAGCCCAGCCTCATACTGCCCATCCAGCCCAGCCTCTTACCCTGGCATAGGCATGCGCATGGGATGTGCCTGGGCTCACTCTAATCCTGCGGCCTGCACTTTGTGTCTCCATGGGCCAGTGAGGGAGATAAAAAATCTCCCTCACCGGCACACAAGCAGGGAGGGAGGCAGGCAGGAGAGGACTCGGCAGGAGCCAGCAGCTCCACCGGGTTCCTCTCGCGAGGTCGGAGCGTTGCCACGGCAACGCTCAGATCTCGCGAGAGTGAACTCTAGCCCCGCAGCATGTTCCCCCCTCCCTACAAAAGGTAAGAAGGGAGGGGGGCTATTAATTAATGGTTCCCCCACCCCCTCATAATACACACAAACAGCACACACAGCACGCTTACACAGCACAGACTAACAACACCCACACACATACATCACCCTTACACACACAGCACCCTTACACGCACATTACACACACACTAACAGCACCCTCACACTAACAGCACCCTTACATATGCACACACACACTAACAGCACCCTTACACACACACATCACCCTCACAAACACACACACACCGCACCCTCACACATACAGCACCCTTACACACACACAGTGCCCTCACACACACAGCGCCCTCACACACACACACACACACACAGCACCCTGACACACACACACACACAGCACCCAATGTGTATGTGTGTATACATATATATATATATATATATATATATATATATATATATATATATATACGCGGCGTGTGTGTTTGTGCTTTAGGGTGCACACCCTTATGCAACAGGCTGCGCACGCCTACGTACCCTGGTGTCTGCTGCAGGCTGTGTGGAGGGGGCGGGTACATGAATGACATCATATCCCTGCTCCCTGTGTACCACACAAAAAATTAATTAAACAAAATAAAACATGAATTAATTAATTAAACAAGTCTATTCACTAAACACACAATTTAGGTTAAATTATAGCTGAGTTGTAGAATAATTTCAGTTTTTGCCTACATTTTGCAGTTTGGTTTTTTCAATTTTTCACCATTCATGAATTAATATATTTGCTGGCTGCTCAGCTCACTCACGTTATTGATGAAAATATTAGTAGATTAAAATAGGACATAGCTAATTTTGACAATTACCGTTAATGATATTGTAAGAAAAGTCTAACCAGATATGGTGAAATTATAATGAGAACACAAATGCATGCCTGGATTATATCAGAATCCTTGTTAAATGCGGAGTTTATAATCCAGTGATTAAAATGTCCAATAATGTCTAATTTATATTTATGCCGCAGCACACATTTATTATATTACCTGTATCCAGCTTGACCAATAAAGTTAATGAGAAACATGATTATTGTCAGGTGTGAACAGAAAAAGCAAATAAACCAGATCCAAAGTCACTCATTTATAAAATGAATAATGCACAGCAGAGCAAAAAGCATTAAATAAGAAATTGTCAGCTGTAACAAGGCTATGAAATAATAGTTTCAGTACATTTAAACATTGCTGCTACAGTGTTTTATATGCATTATAATGAGTGTAGAGCTATCTAGAAACGGTCTAGGGACTAGATATGTCCATCTAGATTTTTGTTTTACTATGCTCAACCTTTCTCCGATATAACATCTATTCCATTGATCATTCAGCACAACTGATCCCTACCAGCTGTTACATGGCCATTAATCTGGTAAAAAGGAAGTAGCCTTATACGTCATTTTGATCTTGTCCATTCTAGTCACCTTAATCCTATATCTAGATTATCGGTATATATGACCATGACTATGAAACCAAGATACTCCTTCCCTGTTTATATAATTCCTGGACCGGAATGTGAATCTGTGTGATTGTGTGTTGAGGTTATTCCCACCCTGGAATTCCCATGTACAGATGTACTGGATCAGTTTCGCACTTTAGGTGGATACCTCTTCTCTGATGCCATGGCAACAGCTTTTTGGTATCATTTAGTCTTTTAGGTTTGCTCGTTTTTATGAAGAGCTTACCCATAAGCATGGTTTCATTCCTCTCCCTATGGACAACTTATACTTGAATACAGATGTCCAGTTGACCTGTCATTTATCTATTTTATTGCCTGAGAGTTGCTCATTGTATTCTGGCAAGACACTCACTGACACTGAAATAGTTAAACAAATACATGCAGAGCATCACACACAAATGCTGAAATAGTTAACTCAATGATCTTTACAATCCATGAATTAACGTTCCTACCGAATGAACAGAAATCCTTCTGCACTTTTCTTTTCTCACACATTCCATCTCCTTACATTATCCCATCACTGCCAGCCATATTATCTATTCCTAGAATCCTGTTTTTGACAAACAAACAAAATGCACAGGCTATCACAGAATTATCAAAATGCTGCGTAATAGCAGCTTATTTCCCAGGGTACAGAGAAAACCCAGTAGCACGCACAACATTAAAAATTTAATATAAAAAAATGGCTGCAGTGTTATCACTATTACTTTTTTATTGAAGTGTCAATAACAGAAGGTACATTTTTTTTGGAGAATAAACATTGTGAAGTATAACCATTTGTCTATTATATAGCACAATAAAAAGAACATACAGTAAGTAACTTGTTGAAAAAAGTTGTCAAACAAAAAAATATATATATCTAATGGAACAAACGGTATATTCGCATGCATAATATATTTACAATTTGTGCCATGCTCTTGTTCCTTCTACAACATGGCAATCTAATCTATCTTAACGTAAAACCTCAAACATCATAACCACTACATCATGCTGTAGTGGTTATGGTGCCAGGAGTGCCTTGGTGCCCAACCCCCCCACACACACCACACACACAAATTTGAATGTTTAACTATGGTTAACCAGGTACTACTCAGCGCTTCCTCTCTGCCTGAAGGAGAGCCAGGAGCTCCTGTTTAGGAGCTTCTATTAGCAGTTTTCACGACTGGACTTAGCTCAATAAAGATAGCTTCCCTTCAGACAGGTGATGTGGAGCAGTGCGGAGATAAGTCTAACTATTACTAAGTGTTCTGACTCCTTAACTTTGTAGGGGAGGGGCAGCATTGTCCTGGCACCGTAACTACTACATTACAATGATCCTTTAGAACTCCATGCAATACGTTGAGTGGTTAAGCAGAAGAGTGCATGGGCAGTATAGTGATTGATACAGGGATAAGTTGATTAGCTTATGGACATACAATGAGTCAACAATGAGAAACAGCAATAATGTATACATCCAATGCTCCCATCTGCCCATGTACAGGGAGTGCAGAATTATTAGGCAAGTTGTATTATTGAGGATTAATTTTATTATTGAACAACAACCATGTTCTCAATGAACCCAAAAAATGAATATCAAAGCTGAATATTTTTGGAAGTAGTTTTTAGTTTGTTTTTAGTTATAGCTATTTTAGGGGGATATCTGTGTGTGCAGGTGACTATTACTGTGCATTATTATTAGGCAACTTAACAAAAAACAAATATATACCCATTTCAATTATTTATTTTTACCAGTGAAACCAATATAACATCTCAACATTCACAAATATAAATTTCTGACATTCAAAAACATTACAAAAACAAATCAGTGACCAATATAGCCACCTTTCTTTGCAAGGACACTCAAAAGCCTGCCATCCATGGATTCTGTCAGTGTTTTGATCTGTACACCATCAACATTCCGTGCAGCAGCAACCACAGCCTCCCAGACACTGTTCAGAGAGGTGTACTGTTTTCCCTCCTTGTAAATCTCACATTTGATGATGGACCACAGGTTCTCAATGGGGTTCAGATCAGGTGAACAAGGAGGCCATGTCATTAGATTTTCTTCTTTTATACCCTTTCTTGCCAGCCACGCTGTGGAGTACTTGGACGCATGTGATGGAGCATTGTCCTGCATGAAAATCATGTTTTTCTTGAAGGATGCAGACTTCTTCCTGTACCACTGCTTGAAGAAGGTGTCTTCCAGAAACTGGCAGTAGGACTGGGAGTTGAGCTTGACTCCATCCTCAACCCGAAAAGGCTCCACAAGCTCATCTTTGATGATACCAGCCCAAACCAGTACTCCACCTCCACCTTGCTGGTGTCTGAGTCGGACTGGAGCTCTCTGCCCTTTACCAATCCAGCCACAGGCCCATCCATCTGGCCCATCAAGACTCACTCTCATTTCATCAGTCCATAAAACCTTAGAAAAATCAGTCTTGAGATATTTCTTGGCCCAGTCTTGACGTTTCAGCTTGTGTGTCTTGTTCAGTGGTGGTCGTCTTTCAGCCTTTCTTACCTTGGCCATGTCTCTGAGTATTGCACACCTTGTGCTTTTGGGCACTCCAGTGATGTTGCAGCTCTGAAATATGGCCAAACTGGTGGCAAGTGGCATCTTGGCAGCTGCACGCTTGACTTTTCTCAGTTCATGGGCAGTTATTTTGCGCCTTGGTTTCTCCACACGCTTCTTGCGACCCTGTTGACTATTTTGAATGAAACGCTTGATTGTTCGATGATCACGCTTCAGAAGCTTTGCAATTTTAAGAGTGCTGCATCCCTCTGCAAGATATCTCACTATTTTTTACTTTTCTGAGCCTGTCAAGTCCTTCATTTGACCCATTTTGCCAAAGGAAAGGAAGTTGCCTAATAATTATGCACACCTGATGTAGGGTGTTGATGTTATTAGACCACACCCCTTCTCATTACAGAGATGCACATCACCTAATATGTTTAATTGGTAGTAGGCTTTCGAGCCTATACAGCTTGGAGTAAGACAACATGCATAAAGAGGATGATGTGGTCAAAATACTCATTTGCCTAATAATTCTGCACTCCCTGTAGAGGTAAAGTGTATAGCTGTAGATGAAATACATATTGTGGTTGCACTCTTCATACTCTCCAGATATGTTGTTGTAATTATTCTTATTATACACCAACATTTTCGGCATTGCTATGCAATGGGTACACAAGACATACAAGTAAAGACAGCATCATATGTTTGACTTACAGGGATAAGAACTAGTAGTAAGTGCCAGTTATTCTCTAACACAGAAATTGTCAGAAATTGACTACCGAATTACAGATTTTAGGTCAAAACAAATAAATTACAACATTTCTGCAACTCTGTTATTTTTAAGCTTTTTCTTAAATTTTATGATTTCTTTCCCGACATTTCCAATTCTTTGTTTTAGTTAACTTTTAGATAACGTTTCTAACGATTTAATAACTTTTACTGTTACGTCTACTCTAATTTGCTAGTAGATTGTTGTTAGATTGTGCCATAGTTAGTAAACATGATTAAGCTCACCTACAATGCCATGTACATTGTCTTCAAATTAAGGACAAAATACATAAACTGAGTTTATCACTTTTCTATAGCTAGAAGTTCAAGTTTTGTTGTAAGTTCATGCCAACCATATGGTAGTGTAAAGTAATCCATACGAACAGAAGTAACGTGAATTATTGAAATAAATGACTATAGCACAATTCTCTCGGTGACTGACTTTCATTTAGAATTCTCTGATTAACTTGTAATGCTGGTATTTTTGACTGCCTTTAGGGAACTATATATTGCTGCTGTACGAATCACCCCTAATGATCTGTCAAAAAAGCTGTGTGAAAAGAGTTACATATACTGTATCTGCATCCAAAGGCTCTTTATAGCACTATTCTATTTTTCATGTGAAGAACACATTTAATGTTTTCCTGATTCATCTGTTGTAAATTGAACAGAATTTTTTTGTGTTGTAAACACTCTGCTGTTTTAGCTTTGACACAGGCAAAATGTTGCTCTGATTTTAGACAGGGCTGCCCTGTTATCTAAATGATTCACCTTCTCCTTCCAAATTTCACAGCTGACACAGGAACAATTGATTAGACATTGTAGTGTACCTCATCATTATTATTATATTATTTATAGAGCGCCAACAAATTCCGCAGCGCTTTACAATGGGTGGACGAACAGACATGTAGTTGTAACCAGACAAGTTGGACACACAGGAACAGAGGGGTTGAGGGCCCTGCTCAATGAGCTTACATGCTAGAGGGAGTGGGGTAAAATTACACAAAAGATAAGGATAGTATTAGACTAGTGACAGTTGCAGAAGAGGAATCAGTTGGGAGCTATTAAGAGTTTAATTGATACGCTTTTATGAAGAAGTGGGTTTTTAATGATTTTTTGAAGGAGTGGAGACTGGGTGAGCATCTAACGGAGAAGGGAAGCGAGTTCCACAGGAACGGTGCAGCCCTCGAGTTCAACAAGTGATGACAGCACTTTAGTTATCAAGGCACAGAACAATATTTCAAAGGAGGAATAAAATCAGCTAGATTTATAATATTACACAAAGGTGTGAGGGAGGGGAAAAAGAATGATAGGACACGAGGAGGACCTACAAAGAAAACACTTGTATGGTAGTTTGGGGAGGTCATTAACAATTCAAAGTAGCACAGAAGAAATGTACATTTGTGTTACCATGGTTCACAATACACATGTCCAGTTAAAGGTAAAAGTGGTTTTGAGGGATGGTAAGTAGTCCATGTCCAATGAGTGGAGGACAGGTGTTTGTGGCACAGGTGTTTTTATTATTTTTAATGTGTAATTGCGGTGTTCAGTGTGCAAGTCCATTCAGTCCAGTAGATGTAATGACATCTAGCATTCTACAAATAAAAGGCCAATTGAGAGATTTTTCAAGGTAGGCTGGTTTTGTCTCTTTATTCATCAACATCAACCAAGTATCTTCATATCTGTATAGTGAACACATATATGGTGTAGGGATTTTCACTATACAAGAAATTGATGGGAATTTTCCTGAGGATTACATTGTCTAGGGTAACATAACTGAGTTCATAAAATAGCTCAGCTGCAGATTCTTTTTTTCGTTATTTTGGACGAAAGTTCCCAATTTCCTCGGAAATTCTTGACTTAGTAAATGATATGGTCTATATAGCCAGCCATATGAAGTGCAAATGCTGCTATTTTCTAGATGCAATTAACAACCTACAAAACCAAAACTTACTGTCCTCAGTCTGGTCCTAATCAATTTAAATGCTCCTACTGTCCCTCTTTAGATGCTTACGTGAACAAAAATTACCTTTCATTGTTTTTTTTTGTTTTTTTTCCCAATGTATTGCACCTTGTGGACGTCTCTACAAACTATAACCTCCGAGATGCAGGCTTTAACAAACTCTACCTTGTGGATGTCTCTATAAACTATAACCTAGACCCAGGCTTTAACAAACTCTACCTTGTGGGTGCTAAACAAAAACTACAATCCATTGTCTGGTCTTGCTTAAACTAAAATGACTGTCTACTCTTCATTACGTTCAGCGAGGAGGAGATCGAAACCTGTGCGACATTTTCAAAGGTGAAACAGGTTGGATAATCTATGGACCCGTATATTATGTGTTCCATTCTTGGCTTTGTTAGCATATGCATAAACACGTAATTTATTACATATTATTGTACAACTTAAGCCTTCAGGCTATTATTCTTGCTTACGGGGATTTGGATGCTGTTCTGTTTTGCTTCCTGTAGTTGATATTTACCAGAGGAAAGCTAATGTTGACGTGGGTTTTTCTGACGCACTTGGTAGCAAGTGTTGGTTAACAATAAAGAACAAGGTAAAGCCGATGGAACAGTATTTCTTAGTGCCTTGATTTGGTGACACATTGACCACTTGGCAAACTCTTCAGAAACGTCATTGTACATGGACATCTGCAACCATCATTTAATTATTGATTTGCTTATTGATGTGTTCATTGGTTGTTTGTAGTGCTTCATTTTTTTCTAGAGGATGAAGCATACAAGACATAGAACAGATTCCTTTCTTTAATCTCTGATACTAATGTGTTTGCAATCCAATTTGTTTAAATCAAAGACCAGCTTTAAGTGGACCAATCTATACCAAGTTTGTCTGCTCAAGGTCAATTAGCGGTGTATCTGTCACTCAAACATTTATACTGTTTTAGTTTAAAAAATTATAGTATTCTCCAGTTATTTGGTATGTTGAGATTAGGATGTGCCACCACCATTTACTGTGAGTAGCTCTACAAAAAAGAAATACTGACCAAAAAAAAAAAAAGATAACATTACCTGCTAGTAATTATATTGTTATGTACCACTCTTTCAGCATAGTACAGTGGTATTGCATTTTATTTATCTTGATTCTGGAAAGACCTAGGAGCAACAGTTAGCATGAGGATTTTCACTAGCTGACAAAATAAGATAATAAAGAGTTTGATCTCCATATGAGGGCCAAATTAAACTAAACACAAACATTGGAAATTTGTCAGCTGTCTAAAAAAGTATATTTGCTTGAAAGACATTTGTAATATTTTGTTACCTGTGTGTTATCTGCCAAGTAATGTAGTAATGGGAGCTTGTATCCCACAACCATGTCATCTCCCAGACAGCCCTTGTTATATTTGCTATATTTGTTTTTCATGTTGCATCCTGTGTTTGACCAATTTTATGATTTGCAATTCCTTCTGTGTTTATTTTTTAAGAATTCCATTTTATATAGCACTTGACATTTCTGTCACCTATCATTCTTACTATCTACTGTAGCAATGTCAATCTGTCAAAGACTCTGCAGATATAAATCCATCCACTTCTGATGTTGCACTACAAAACATGATTTATCAAGCCGATAGAATTTCTTTGACACTTTGATGCATCTTCTCTTCTAAGTAACTTCGGACTGGAAGTGTTCTGACAACGGAGATTTGCTTTTGTTATCTACAGCATTACGTACCTAAGCCATAATTTTTCTATGACACTATCCCTGTCACAAAGGCTTATTTTTTTCTTGTTATTTCTCTCTGCCTGGTTTATTTCCCTGTTTCCATCTTTCTGTAGACTTGGTTCCTGTGACGAAAGCAACTTTGCCACTGGTTTTTGGAGGGGCCTGTTTGCCAGCCTCCTACCCTGTGACTATGGCCCATGTGATAAACCTGGCTAAAATACTTTAAACAGGCTCTGTTCCTGATTTATCCTCAATCTAGAGTCTTGTCTCTTACTGGGGGAAACTGCAACAAGGGATTGCTTTGCTCTTCATACTCCCTTGAATAATCACTAGCTCTTGTTAGAGCTGTTCCTGTTTCGCTCTCTGGAGGAAGAGAGGTTCACTCACTGGAACCTGAAGCCTTGTCGTAGGTCCAGGGTGGGTAGGAGATGGCGAGACCCCATCTAAGCTGCGGCGGTTCGTGCAGGACTTATGGTGTCTAGAGAAGTGCTTGGAGCCTTCGGTAAGCACTAGGAGCATCCGTCGGCGGAGGTACCCAACCGGTTACAGGAAGCTCCGTTACAGCTCCCATTCCCTCCAGTAGGTAAACACCTGTAATAGAGAGACTCACATTTACTTTTGATCAACATCAATAGGCTTTGTGGAGTCTTAGCATGTAAGTGAGGAGCTGTGTTTGCACAATATGTTAAGAGTATTAGAGCTTAAGTGCAACATTTAAATTGCCAGTTTAGACTTCATCTACAGGGTTCACAAGTGTGTGGCCACTAGGCATTAAAGTGACTCTGAATTCAAGTGTCTTTGCTATTGTTTGCTGGAAAACTGGTTTATGTAAAAAAGCCTGTGTAATCTAATTGCAGTTGCCTGCCTGCCAGCATGTGTGTCAGGCTCACAGCGTATACTGTGCCCACTTGCCCAGTGCCACCACTCATATCTGGTGTCACAAAAGCTTGCATTTAAAAAAAAACAACAACTTTTTTGACTGTGAAATAATAGCAGTCAGTTTCCTTCACACGTGTGCGTTTCAGGGCCTGCCAGGGCACAGTGTCACACCAGTGCAACTCATATCTGGTGTAACAGTAGTGTACACAGGGCCGGCCTTAGGCATTTAGACGCCCTGTGCGAAAAATCTTCACAGCGCCCCCCCCCCCCCCGTCATCCATGTATGCTGTAATGTTTGTGTTGTCTGTGTATGTGATAGTAGGTGTGATGACTGTGTGTGATATGTATGCTATGTGTGATATTTGTAATGGGTGTATTAACAGTGTGTGATATGCGTGTATTGGTTGTATGTGACACACACAGAGTCAGACGGCCATACACACACACACACACACAAAGACACACAAAGGCAGACAGTCTCACACACACACACACAGACACACACAGGCAGACAGTCTCACACACACACACACAGACACACACAGGCAGACAGTCAGTCATACACACAGACACAGACAGTAATACACACATACACACACAGAGGCAGTCAGTCATACAGACAGTAATACACACAGACACACACAGAGGCAGACAGTAATACACACAGACACACACAGACACACACACAGTCATACACACAGACACACACAGAGGCAGACAGTCATACACAGACACACAGAGGCAGACAGTCATACACACACACACAGACAGTAATACACACACAGAGGCAGACAGTCATACACACACACACACAGACAGTAATACACACAGGCAGAGAGTCACACTCACCTGACAATCACAGTTACCTGTGGAGGCAGTGCAGCTCCTGGTGACTGTTTGGTGGGGAAGCAGAGACTCCTTCCTGCTTCCCCTGCATCAGTTTTCCGGCGCCTTTAGCTCCGCCCCCGCCGCACGTTAAGCTCCGCCCCCGCTGCAAATGTAAAAAAAAAAAAAAAAAAAATTTTTTTTTTTTTTTTTTTTAAATCCCGGCCGGCTGTGCGGCCGCACGGCGCCCCCTGCTACATGGCGCCCTGTGCGGCCGCACAGCTCGCACACCCCTAAGGCCGGCCCTGAGTGTACATTTAAAAAAAAAAAAAAACAACACTTTTTTGACTGTGAAATAATAGCAGTCAGTTTCCTTCACGCGTGTGCCTTTCAGGGCCTGCCAGGGCACAGTGTCACACCAGTGCAACTCATATCTGGTGTAACAGTAGTGTACATTTAAAAAAAACCTAGAAATTTGACTGTAAAATAATAGCAGTCAGTTTCCTTCACATGTGTGCATTTCAGGGCCTGCCAGGGCACAGTGTCACACCAGTGCAACTCATATCTGGTGTAACAGTAGTGTACATTAAAAAAAAAATAGAAATTTGACTGTGAAATAATAGCAGTCAGTTTCCTTCACACGTGTGCGTTTCAGGGCCTGCCAGGGCACAGTGTCACACCAGTGCAACTCATATCTGGTGTAACAGTAGTGTACACTGAAAAAAAGAAAACTAGAAATTTGACTGTGAAATAATAGCAGTCAGTTTCCTTCACGCGTGTGCGTTTCAGGGCCTGCCAGGGCACAGTGTCACACCAGTGCAACTCATATCTGGTGTAACAGTAGTGTACATTAAAAAAAAAAAAAAAATTTTGACTGTAATAGATTGAATAGCAGTTAGTTGTCTTCAATCGTGTGTGTCAGACCTACAGCGTCTACTCTGCCAACTTCTGCCAGTGCACAGTGCCACTCATATCTGTTGTCACAGTAGCTTGCACGCATAGTACCACTAATCGAAAACAAAATAACAGGCAGAGGCAGGCCACCCTGCAGGGGCCGTCGTGGTGCTGTGATTCCCTTTGGCCCTAGAATAATGACCAGTGTTCCGAGGCCACGTACCCTGAACTCGAAAAGTTCTGAGGACATAGTTGACTGGCTAACACAGGACACCCAATCTTCTACAGCTTCCGCTCGGAGCCTTGACGCACCATCCTCCTCCAGCTTAGTTTCGGGCACCTCTCAAGTTACCACTCGCCCGCCTTCCGCCACCACCAATACTAGCACCATAGCCGCTTCACGTGATCTGTCAGAGGAGTTATTTACACATCAGTTGGAAGAAATGAGTGATGCGCAACCATTATTGCCAGAGGATGTAGATAACAGGGATATGTCTCAGTCAGGCAGCATTACACACATGGACGTACGGTGTGATGATGATGATGTTGTACCCGCTGCTGCTTCCTTTGCTGAGTTGTCAGATACAAGTGAAGCGGTTGATGATGACGATGCATCCGTGGATGTCACGTGGGTGCCCGCTAGAAGAGAAGAAGAACAGGGGGAAAGTTCAGATGGGGAGACAGAGAGGAGGAGGAGATGAGTTGGAAGCAGGGGGACGTCGTCGCAAGGAGCTAGTGGCACAGTCAGACAGCAGGCACCCGGGGTCAGCCAGACAGCACGCCAATCAACGCATGCTGTGTCCACCACCAGAATGCTGTCATTGCAGAGCTCAGCAGTGTGGCATTTTTTTGTGTGTCTGCCTCTGACAACAGCGATGCCATTTGCAACCTGTGCCAAAATAAACTGAGTCGTGGGAAGTCCAACACCCACCTAGGTACAAGGAGGTGACAAACCTAGTCAGTCGCACCGAAGGCACCATCAGCAACATCATACCATTTGTTTTCTTCCTGGAGCGTGCCCTGCGAAGAGTGCTGGATCAGGCCGTAGATGAGCGTGAAGAGGAAGAGGAAGAGTTGTGGTCACCATCACCACCAGAAACAGCTTTATCAGCATCGCTTGCTGGACCTGCGGCAATGCTGGAAGAGGATTGTGAGGAAGAGGAGTCAGAGGAGGAATGTGGCTTTGAGGAGAAGGAGGAAGACCAACCACAACAGGCATCCCAGGGTGCTCATTTTCACCTATCTGGTACCCGTGGTGTTGTAGGTGGCTGGGGGGAAGAACATACCTTCAGTGGAATCACTGAGGACGAGGAACAGGACATGAGTAGCTCGGCATCCAACCTTGTGCAAATGGGGTCTTTCATGCTGTCGTGCCTGTTGAGGGACCTTTGAATAAAAAGGCTGAAGGAGAATGACCTGTACTGGGTGTCCACGCTACTAAACCCCCGGTATAAGCAGAATGTGCCTGAAATGTTACCGAATTACCGCAAGTCGGAAAGGGTGCAGCAGTTCCAAAACAAATTAAAAAGTATGCTTTACACAGCGTATAAGGGTGATGTCACAGCACGGGAATCTAACAGGGGAAGAGGTGAAAGTAATCCTCCTCCTCCCACGACCACGCCGGCAAGGACAGGACGCTTTACAGACGTGTTGTTGATGGAGGACATGCAGAGCTTTTTAAGTCCTACGCATTGCCACAGCCCTTCGGGGTCCACCCTCAGAGAACGACTCGACCGACAGGTAGCAGACTACCTCGCCTTAACTGCAGATATCGACACTCTGAGGAGCGATTAACCCCTTGACTACTTGGTGTGCAGGCTTGACCTGTGGCCTGAGCTATCCCAATTTGTGATAGAACTTCTGGCCTGCCCCGCTTCAAGTGTCCTGTCAGAAAGGACCTTCAGTGCAGCAGGAGGTACTGTCACTGAGAAGAGAAGTCACCTAGGTCATAAAAGTCTAGATTACCTCACCTTTATTAAGATGAATGAGGGATGGATCCCGAAGGGACTGACAGTGGGCGATACATTTGACCAAAAAAGGCATGATGAGGGGGACGTAACAGGGATTAAACTGATAAAAATAGTAGGAGGACCGACCAAGCATCTTTTTCCATCTCCCGGTTCCTAAAATCGATGCCATATACACGTCCCCTGATAGGGGACGTAACAGGAATTAAACTGATAAGAATAGTACTACTTAACACACCACTCCTATCTGGTGGCACATTAGATTAGAAAGAAGAGAGAAGGTGGAATAAATCCCACCTAATTGGGGCGCTAAACGCTAGAGCTAAGTAGTGTCCTATAGGAAACCAAACATACACGAGATAATACTAAGAAAATATAAATGACTTAAAAGTGGAATTTATTCTGCATCACAGTGCAAAAAGAAATGTTAAAAAAGAAAATTAAAAAACAAAATGCATAACATCCAGTACAGAGATGATTACAGTATACAGTCCTATTGTAAGACCTGGGAACAAATGCCCGGCATCAACCACTAAATAAACCAGTAGTGAGTAAAAAGGTGGAATGAACAATCCCTGGTCGCGACTTCCAGGGCTGAAATATACTTGCAACTGGGTCAGTGGTGATGGTATCGTGGTCTCTGGACTTCAACTGGATGATAGATATGGCTCAACGCGTTTCGTCCCACTTTATTCGGGACTTCCTCAGGAGCTGTGGATGTCCTCAATTCTTCCGGGGTCTTTTCTTATCTTCTGTATTTTCGAGCTCAATTAATTTATTACGCATGCGCAAAAGGACACCTGCTTCCGTCAGGATTGTTGCCGGAAACACGACATCAGTGTGCCCGCCCCCAATATCCATCAGGAAATGACCGATGCGCATGCGTAGCTAAAATGATGCGTGTTGAAACTTTATTAGCATCCGAAACACAGACACATTGTAACACCAAGCTATATTAATAGCAGTCACATGTGTCTATATGTTCGTTACAAATAGATGCTCACAATCTATATTACAGGACCTTGGTGAAATATATGTGGAAATAAAAATAGAATAAAAGATATATATGTATGAAAAAAATATATTCAAGAAATATTTTAATAATCTTAAAAATGTTGCAGGTGTAAATCAATTTGTGACAAACCTTACAATCTAAGGTCCAGAATGGACCAAAAAATTATACCTCACTACATGAAAAACAGAAAAAATGTAAACATATATAAGGTAAATAGAAAACCATATATATTCATCAGAGTATAATATCCAGAAAATGATAGTTATAACATTAATGTCTAATAAAACGAATATAAAAGATCTTAGATCAAGTATACATCCTACTACTCATTAGAACGTATCAAACCATAAAATACTAAAATGCATGGAAAAATGGTGAAGAAACAAAAAATACTATCTGATTTAAGGGAACAAAAATATTCATATATTCATTATATGTGGCAATAGATGTATAATGATTTTTTATATATACAGTAAAGAAACGACTCTACGTTCAATTCCTAACACAAGATATTTACATTCACCAATTTAGACATATCCATGGATCACCCTCCGGTATGCCACAGTCCAGGTGTTAGTCCCCTTGAAACAACTTTTCCATCACTATTGTGGCCAGAAAGAGTCCCTGTGGGTTTTAAAATTTGCCTGCCTATTGAAGTCTATGGCGGTTCGCCCAGTTAGCCCGTTCGCGAACATTTGCGGAAATTCGTGTTCGCCGTTCGCGAATGGAAAATTTTATGTTCGCGACATCTGTAGTTTTGAGTTTTTTCTAGGTTTTTTGCATTTACAGTAGTGAATCTTGTGCATCGTGACTCAACATCATACGGCTTTACAACATGTTATGCCTATATTAACTAAAAAAAATGTTCAGCCACTTCCAGGTTCCAGCAGAGGTGAGCAGCCAAATGGCCAAAACACTAAGTCAGAGGTTTATCCTTTTATTTATTATCTAGGAAAGGATTGCAATGTGGTGCGCACATGTGTGACCACTCATACATGGTATGTAAATTACATCATGGGCAATTGATGGTCTTGACATCTTGTGCATGCTCAGGGCTTCTTCCATTTCTATGTGTACAGAGAAATAAAACTTTACTAAGAATTAAAGCAAGAATATTATAACCCTTTCCTTATTATTGCTGCAAAATGGGCATACCTGTGGGAATACCTGTGCACAGATTATTTTCTACTTGCATGAAGAAATATTCATTTTAATCTACGTCCAAGCAAATCGATCAATCCAGGATTTACCTGTGGAGTATTAATCAATGAATAAAACTCCACAGGAAATGAACAGATCGATTCTTTCAGGAGTAGATTAAAAGAAATTTGATTCTTTTTTTTACAGCTGAAAAATAATTTATGTAGAAGTCTATTCAGAAGTGACACATTTATTATTATAAGACGCGGCATACAAATTGTCTTTTGGTGATGGGCACCCAGGCAACATGTTATTAAATATGGTCATCTAAAAATAGACATGGAATAATGTGGAACTAGACATAATTTAGATACTGACTTGAATATGTATGTGATTATCATGGCTATGTCTCCCATATGACTATGGCTCAATGGCAAAGGAAATAACCAGTTCTTCTCTTACTTAATGCATTATTTGCTTTACACAATATACCTACTGCTGCTGTTAACTTACTGATGGAGAGGTTGAGTTTGATGAGAGCTGGGTGGCTTGTAAGATGACTTGATGACTGATGAAGACCACAAACCTAGCACTATATACAACTTGTGAATTTAAGTTAGATAACACATCAGTAATGGCACAATTCAGTCACAGACTCCTGCATTGTTTTATTTTTTTCTATTTGCAGAATAAATTATGTATGGATGGATATCACCTAATTCCATCTGATGACAACTTTCATGTTCAATATAATAAAGGAACACTTTAGGTTTAGGAATACAAAACTGTATTCCTAACACTAAAGTGTCATTCTGTCCCTGCCCCTATTCTCCCCAAATTACTAAAGGGTTAAAAAGACCCTCAGTGCTGTGTCGTGCATCTCCTCTGCCAATATCAGCAAAAGGGGGGATTTGATGCCCATGCATTCAGTCTTAGCACTGTGCATGCAGTTTTAGGACTGCAATGTAAACATTGCAATGTCTTTACAACTTCAGTGTTTTACATTGCAGGCTAATAGAGACAGGGGCACTGCACCCAGACCATGGTGATGAGATGAAGTGGTCTGGGTGCCTATAGAGTCCTTTTAAGTCCTGTATGGGAAGCAGTAATGCCCTATATTTAAAGAGGACACCAACCAATGATTAAATATAAGTCCTGCACAATCATAGACCGAGGACATACTTGAAAATGAGAGAAATCTCAATGTATCTTTCCTGGGAAAATAGTTTATAAATAAATAATAGTCAACATATAGAGACAATAATTGTCAATTATATCTGTTCTTCTGTAAATATGAATATCTCGGGTATAATGCTCTATTTAAGTGTGTTGATTATTTTGTCCCTAGTTAGTGTTCAGGGGATCTTCAAATTTTAGCTTTCTCTTAGCTGAGGATATGTCAAATGAACAGAACAATCGTAAAATAATCATTCACAAATACATTGAAAGGCCTTTGGTGATAATCAGGTTTTTGTTATGTATATTACCATATATTGATAATGGAACAGGAGTTAGATTATTACCCTCGGTTGAGGTGTAGGAAAGTCCCTCTACTCACATAGTTCTTCTAGCACCATGGACAGGGGGCAACATTTGTGGGCTATTACAATGTTATGTAATTTGTTTCTGCAGTTGATTAATATCAACATTAATGCACAGCCTACATGACAGTGGACTGGAAATTGCGGAAATTGCCAATGTAAGACAAATTAGGATAGAGTATGATTGAGTCCAGAGAACATAGCTAAGCTCTGGAGTCTGGCAAAAAGCTGAAATATTTGCCATGGCAAATCCAACAATTCCCAAAGTATATAATAGGAAGCATTGGGATCAAATACAAAAATATCAGAGCACCACCTTTAGGGCCCCTTTTCCTTCAAATGACTGTTGATATGGGTGAGCTAGCATGACATTTCATTCTTAACCAGTGACCACCCCTTAGCGAGAAGACTTAAATGGACTGCAGATGATTGGCATTGCTATAAAGAACTTTCAGCGAGTCTCCCTGTGTTACAGAATGCTTTATTTCTGGCTAGTGTAAAATCCAGACCTCCTTGTCTTGATAAATTTCCAGTTACTATATATACAGTAAAAATGGAAGTTAAACTATTCATAGATCTCAATTTCAAATATGCTTTTAGTACTGTATATAATACATACCTGAAAACTAAATATTTCCTTTTACATAATGCTGTTTGAATTACTCAATGTTAAACAATTGCCATTCAATTTCTTACTGGACCCATTACGGAAAAGAAATGGGGAAACGGTCTCTGCATCTAGCAAGTGATACTTATCATGCATTATGCCTCATTAATCTCACTTGTAGAGTTATTTTTACATTCATTGGACAGAAGAAGACAAAACTACCTGTCCCATGTAAACTCTGCGAGTTTTAAAGGGGAACGCCCTCTTTCCAGGATTTTTTATATTATGATTTCATATTACCAATGTTTAAAACATATCATTATGTAAAGTCTGAAAAATAAAATTACAAATAAAAATCTATGTTGCTTTATTTAGCTCTGTCTTGCAATTGAAAACGTCCATCTTGGCACCCTATCAATCAGAGATGATAATCAGTGGTACATTCTGCCCCTGTCTGTCATATATTTATATATAGAATAAATAATGCATTATATAGAATAATGCTTCAGTTTCTCCTTCTTAAATGTGATTTGTGCCTGTACTTAGCTGGATTGTAAAGTCATTTGCCAAATGTTTAATATTCGTTAAAATATCATTTGAATATTTTACTTAATGGTGTGATTTCCAGAAAACTAATGTTTCCCCTTTAATCCATCGTCATTAATTAAAACTGAACTGAATTAACTGATCACATGGTTTTAAGTATCAGGAGATTTTAGAATTTTTGCTAAATGATAAGTGATCAATGAGCTGTGTTGTAACACTTTTCACTGCAAAATGTGACTTCCAATAAATTGTTCGTCCTCCTGTCGGTCAATCAAAATGTACTTTGTGGACAGAAGTCCCCCACAGAGATGCAATATTAAACCTTGTAAAGATCTATATTTTATTGTGTTTTTTTTATATGGTAAGGAATTGACTAAATTGGCCGATATAAACCAGGGGAGGTTTTTAGATATAAATGTAACATGACATTGGAAAGTTATACACCTGATGAGGATGAACACATTTGAAATTGCCCTAGGCCTAGGTTTGTCCTGGAGACTCTATAATTAATTGATGACAAAAGCAGTGCTTTTATTAAACTTAATCAACACCTCTGCTTGCTCTTAGAAGAGAATTAGAGGCTACAGTGTCACTAGCATCCGCATTTATGCTTGACCTTTGTTGAGTCCAATGCTCCCCACGGATGTATCAAGTTGATTAGTGAATGATCTGTCCTCCATATACAGTAAACTTATCGGGAATTTGACGAAGAGTTTGTAGAGTAGGGCCACATTTACATCCTGGCTATTTTAGGGAACCTCAGATTTCTTTGGCAACATACCATTGATGAAAATGTTTTCACGTTCATTGTTTTATGCTGTCTAGTTACCAGACAGCTGCTTAGGGGTGTTGCTAGAGGGGGAGGGGGGGAGGCTGACATGCCTGGGGCCTTAATTGGGGTCCTTACTATCCATGAGTCTATTGTTGGCATCATTTTCTTGTTAGACCCGAGTCCTCTGTAATATTGAGAGAGAAATAACTACTCCAAATATGCAAATTGTTACAGAGTCACACTAACGCACCATATTTGTAGTTAATTAAACAGCACAGTGTGGAGGTATTGCTGTGGGTGCAGTATTTTCATGCTGTGGAGTGAAGTGTTAATACGGCAGTGTTTATAAATATAGGTTCAAGCATTATTCTGATTTCAATCAATAAAATAATGTCACAATGTGACTTATAGAACACATGGGGGTTAGAGATCAGGGTGTAGGATTGGATATAGGACATAACATAGGGCTGGTTTTAGGAGGGGCATAAGTTGATATATAAGAGAAGTGCCATAAAATTTACCCTTGCACTATATTTCAAATGTACAATTTAGCAATATATATTTTTTTAAACATTCCTCTTCCCCATGACACTGTGCACTGCCGGTTATGTGCCATGATTCACACAGTACTGGCACCTCTCCTTATCATTACTGCATGCAAAGTGTTCAGAAACCCAGAACCATGTCATTATGACCTGGCCGAAACAATGAGACTGGCACCTACTGTTATGTCCTTGAATTAATCTCTTTCACCAATCATCCAGAACCTAGCAATATAACAGGCTAGCCATAAACAGGCTGTCTGAAGGATCCGCAGTGTGTAACTGTAACCCTCTGAGTGCCAGGCTGACAAAACAGGTTCTTGGCGCCAAAAACACCTTGATATGTGCTAAACACAATGATGTTTACACTGTTGTGACACTAAAGAGATCACTATCTAGGATTACATTTTTGTTTATTTTAATTCTGGAGAGGCCTGAAGCTTTCTGCATTACAAGTGCTCATTGTTTAGCGCTGGATTGTCCCAACTGCCAACCGCAGAGTTCTGAAGTGCTTTTTGTTTCTAATATGGTGGATTTATGAAACGGTGTTGTTTGAGCTCCAAGCAGTCCTCTTCACTCTGAAACATGTTGTAAACTATTCTCAATACCAGAGTTTATATCTAGAGCTGGCGCTCAATAATACGTTTTATAAAAAGTATGGAAGGGAAATACCAGGCTGAATTAGATTTTTGACAGAACTTGATGTTGTTTTACACTCATACATATCTGGAATGGGGTTTTTTTTTTGTCTAAAAAAGGGTGAGCTTCAAGCAGATGTGGACTGACATCTACATGGGTCCCTGAGTAAAAATAAAATCCTTGGCTCATTGAGGCAATCTTTTTTGTTTGTTTTATCTTTAGTGATGATTACAAATATTCTGGCCACAAACGTGGTTCGTCCACTAAAATATACCTCCCAAAATTTCAAAAATATATATTGGCAAATAGCCAAAAACTGGTAGTTTCCTATTTACGCATACCTCCCAAGTGTCCCTGTTTAGGGCCCAAATCCCTCTGTCCCTTTTTTCTATACACATTTTTAGGAGTTCCATATTGTTGGGAGTGTATAACGGATCTCCGTAGCAGTAATATTCATAGTAATGTGTCGTTAAACTACAATAAATGTGTTTAGAAATCAGAAGTCAGTGTACATAAGATATGTTGTTCTTGTTCAGATTCAGCATAACCAGCCCCTGGCCACCTACAGAATGAAGTGTCCCTATTTATATTTGAAATGTTGGCATGCTTAAGTTTACTTTCTAAACACATATTTTGTAAATGAAAAACAATTGTTTTTCCTTTTTCATTTCAAATTCTGTTATTCATTCATACATGCCAAACATTTCAAGCTAATTTAGATTAGAAAAGACAGACAGTGTGATTTGAGCCTTAAATAGGAATTGACCATTCTAAAGAGGTATGACTAAAGAGTGGCCTAACTAAACTGCTCAATTTATTTATAATTTAACTGAATAAAGGACTCTTTTTAACCCCATTATTTTACCTACTTTTAATAATTAGGCTGTCAGCTCACTGCAATATATTGTTTAATAGGTAAATGTTATTTTATAATTTGTGACAGTAAGAACTTAATTCAGTTTCAGAAGGTTGCTTTTGTAATGGGCATTTGATTGATATCCATCTGCCTAATTGGTTAGTTAAAACCTGGTTTATTGTAGGCCATCTGTTCTGACAATTATAAATACAAACATTCATTATATAACATATTGGATAATGATATATAAACAGTGCACATCTAATCTTCCTTAGAATTTCTGGATTTCAGGAACTGTGCTATGTTTTACAACCTCTGAACAAATTTGTCCAAAAATAACATGACTTGGAGATTGGTTATTCATTATTACACAGACCTCTTCAAGTTAAAGAAAAATAGCTACTCAGATTAATATGGCAAAAATGTAATTCAGTAATATTAGATGTTAAATGTTATACTCACATATTTCATGGAATAAATATTATTTACATTATAAAACTGCATTATTTTGTATATACCGTATATACTCGAGTATAAGCCGACCCGAATATAAGCCGAGGCCCCTAATTTTACCCCAAAAAACTGGGAAAACTTATTGACTCGAGTATAAGACTAGGGTGGGAAATGCAGCAGCTACTGGTAAATTTCTAAATAAAATTAGATCCTAAAAAAATTATATTAATTGAATATTTATTTACAGTGTGTGTATATAATGAATGCAGTGTGTGCGTATGAGTGCAGTGCGTGTATGAGTGCAGTGCGTGTGTGTATGAGTGCAGTGCGTGTGTGTATGAGTGCAGTGTGTGTGTGTATGAGTGCAGTGTGAGTGCAGTGTGTGTGTGTATGAGTGCAGTGTGTGTGCGTATATATTAATTGAATATTTATTTCCAGTGTGTGTATATAATGAATGCAGTCACAGTGTTATACTTATATCTGTACATAGGTGGTCCTGTCAAAGATCTGCCGGATCGATCTAAAAACAAATTTTGTACATAGCATAATACTGTATAACACAAATGGTGAATGAATATGGTCTGGTATTGGGTCACTCACGATCTCCAAAGCCTATTGTAGCAGGCTTAGACTGTAACAGCTCTTCACAAGGTCATGCAGACTATGATTTTTGAGATGTTCCACTTTTCTGATTTCTCCCCGATCACATCAAAAGCTCCAATAGCCAAATGGATACGATTAAAGGGATTTATTCAATAAAATAACAAATTCACAAAGTGATAAAAAAGTATAAAAATACAGGGCACAACGCGTTTCGACTCTAGGTCTTCTTCCAAGGTGCATATGGTCCGGACAGTTTCAAACTCTTTAAATAAGTCCGGTGTTGCCGGTTTTCCCGGGCAAATTTTCAATTCGCTTCCGTGTTGTGACGTCACTTCCGGGTTCCTCCGACGTGACTTGCGTCGGTGACGTCATCGCGGATAAGTTCGTATTCAGTCCTTGACCCGGATACTGCTTTACTTTGACGCCATCTTTAAAGGTGGCAACTTATTTTATAAAGTCCACTTATAAGTTTGCCCTTTTGGACTACTCTTTCCCTTTGTATTTTTATAAAATAATTTTTTGTATTATTCAAAATTCTTTTATTATTCAAAAATATATTTTTTATTATTCTAAAAAAAAATTTAATTTTTTTTTTTTTTTTTTCCATATATACATATATATGTTTTTACCTATTAGGATCTTTTGGACAAAACCGTTTCCACACCTGTGTTCTCTACTTATGTTGTAGAATAAATAGATACTACCTTTAGAACTAAAAGTATATTTTGTTAATCATAATCTGATTTGTATATTTGCACAGTAAGATGTGGATTAACCATTCTTAATGGCTCTAATTCCCCTACCGAAGAGTGGACTTTATAAAATAAGTTGCCACCTTTAAAGATGGCGTCAAAGTAAAGCAGTATCCGGGTCAAGGACTGAATACGAACTTATACGCGATGACGTCACCGACGCAAGTCACGTCGGAGGAACCCGGAAGTGACGTCACAACACGGAAGCGAATTGAAAATTTGCCCGGGAAAACCGGCAACACCGGACTTATTTAAAGAGTTTGAAACTGTCCGGACCATATGCACCTTGGAAGAAGACCTAGAGTCGAAACGCGTTGTGCCCTGTATTTTTATACTTTTTTATCACTTTGTGAATTTGTTATTTTATTGAATAAATCCCTTTAATCGTATCCATTTGGCTATTGGAGCTTTTGATGTGATCGGGGAGAAATCAGAAAAGTGGAACATCTCAAAAATCATAGTCTGCATGACCTTGTGAAGAGCTGTTACAGTCTAAGCCTGCTACAATAGGCTTTGGAGATCGTGAGTGACCCAATACCAGACCATATTCATTCACCATTTGTGTTATACAGTATTATGCTATGTACAAAATTTGTTTTTAGATCGATCCGGCAGATCTTTGACAGGACCACCTATGTACAGATATAAGTATAACACTGTGGTTTCATATATATAGCACCCCCCTCCCTTTTTTATTCTTTTTCACTATTTGTATTTGTATAGTGCCTTTGGGTGATTTGTTTGGCACTTGGGGGTTGTTGCTGTTCCCATTATTTTCTAAAGCGCCAATCCACCCATATATTTCTCTAACCAGAAATAATTATTTGAATGAATGCAGTGTGTGTGAGTGCAGTGTGTGTATGAATGCAGTGTGTGTGAGTGCAGTGTGTATGAGTGCAGTGTGTGTATGAATGCAGTGTGTGTATGAATGCAGTGTGTGTGAGTGCAGTGTGTATGAGTGCAGTGTGTATGAGTGCAGTGTGTGTATATGAATGAAGTGTGAGTGTGTGTGAGTGCAGTGTGTGTGAGTGCAGTGTGTGTGAGTGCAGTGTGTGTATGAATGCAGTGTGTGTATGAATGCAGTGTGTGTATGAATGCAGTGTGTGTATGAATGCAGTGTGTGTATGAGTGCAGTGTGTGTATGAATGCAGTGTGTGTATGAATGCAGTGTGTGTATATGAATGAAGTGTGTGTATATGAATGAAGTGTGAGTGTGTGTGATGCAGTGTGTGTATGTGTTGGTGGGGGTGGGCATTTAATATATTATTAATTTTTTTTTAATATTATTATTATTTTTTTAATTATTATTTATTATTTAATTATTATTAATTTTTTTTTAAATTATATTTTTTTTTCGTCCCCCCTCCCTGCTTGATACATAGCAGGGAGTGGGGCTCCTTCCCTGGTGGTCCAGTGTCATTGGTAGTTCAGTGGGGGGGCTGTGGGGGCTGCAGAGATGTTACTTACCTTTCCTGCAGCTCCTGTCAGCTCTCTCCTCCGCGCGGTCTGTGCAGCTCCCTCTGTCAGCTCCCAGTGTAAGTCTCGCGAGAGCCGCGGCTCTCGCGAGACTTACACTGGGAGCTGACCGAGGTGCTGAACGGACGGCGCGGAGGAGGAGAGAGCTGACAGGAGCTGCAGGAAAGGTAAGTACAGCTCTGCCAGCCCCCAGTCTGTATTATGGCAATGTAAATTGCCATAATACAGACTATGACTCGAGTATAAGCCGAGTTGGGGTTTTTCAGCACATAAAATGTGCTGAAAAACTCGGCTTATACTCGAGTATATATGGTACATTTGGCTAGAATGCCAGCCAGACATTCCTTAGCTTGAAGTAAAAAGGTTGATCCAATTTATATATGTTTCAGACCAGAGTCGGGTGTCAGGCTCTGTAATATGTGAGGAAGCTGCATTCCATAATAAAATTAAAGGACCACTCTAGTGCCAGGAAAACATACAAGTTTTCCTGGCACTAGAGTGCCCTGAGGGTGCCCCCACCCTCAGGGTCCCCCTCCCGCCCGGCTCTGGAAAGGGGAAAAGGGGTAAAACTTACCTTTTTCCAGCGCTGGGCGGGGATATCTCTGCCTCCGATCCTCCTCCGTTCCGCCCCGTCGGCTGAATGCGCACGCACGCCCAAGAGCTGCGCGCGCATTCAGCCGGTCACATAGGAAAGCATTTACAATGCTTTCCTATGGACGCTTGCGTGCTCTCACTGTGATTTTCACAGTGAGAATCACGCAAGCGCCTCTAGCGGCTGTCAATGAGACAGCCACTAGAGGATTTGGGGGAAGGCTTAACCCATTAATAAACATAGCAGTTTCTCTGAAACTGCTATGTTTATAAAAAAAAATGGGTTAACCCTAGCTGGACCTGGCACCCAGGCCACTTCATTGAGCTGAAGTGGTCTGGGTGCATAGAGTGGTCCTTTAAACAACAGCACATTCAAAACTTTACTAAAGACATGCTGAGAGCTAATTGTAGCGATCAATGTGTACATTTACCAGTTTATATATTCAAACTATACACAGCAATATGGCCACATGCATGTGAAAGTAAAGTATGCATATAAAACATCATCTCCAACACTGATTGTTGGGAAAAAGGCTAACCTCATTATAATTTGCAGTTTGATAATATACACTATTTTACTGTACAGCTGGATTATCAATGTGTCCCAATGTATTTCAAAACCTACATAATTATATAGTTCTGTAATAATTAACTTTGAATACAAATAATAAATCTAGGTGTAAATAACAGTCAGCATATAATGTCCGCAATCAGTAACTCTAAAGATCGTAATAAAAAACTAAACAAACAAATATATGCACATATATAAACACAGTACACTTTATTAACATACAATTTGCATAAAACACTTTCAGCAAAAACATAATTTGACAAAAATATTTGGACATAATCTCACCATACTCCATCATTTCTCTGTGATTTAGATAGTTGCTAAGGAATACACTTGAATTGTTACCATTAGAAAAACAAACATTAACAACACTCATAAAAACATTTGGCTGGTTAGAGCTACGTACTGATAAACTCTACGTATTAGAAAACTAGATTTATAAAGGTTACGTAAATCAAATGCAGCAATAAGTCTCTTGGACTTTTTTGTTTGCCGATGAAATTCAAATTCTGCATGACCTAGTTTCCCAGTGTGGCCCCCTCCTCTCCAATTGCTGAGTGCAGAGACAATTCCCGTAACGTGTATTGCCATTGAAATGGGGCAGGAGGGATGTAGGAAGGCAAGGACATGTCTAGAACACAAGGGAAAAAAAATACACAGTGACGAGCTGTGAGCCAAAGTCAACTGCCCATATAAACGTTACGCCTTGCCAAATCTGTATCTAGGGGTGATCATTATGTATGTGTATAACACCTAATAAAAGAACTGGACATCCTGGTATGCATGTCTGTTAGAGTTGGGAAACAACGCCCAACGATATCTGTATTTTCTATAACATGTACATATTCAGCAGGAGTTTTAGATTTAAACAAAATTCACAAATATAGAAATCACTGTGTGCTAGTTCACTATCCAGAGACATAAAAAGGTAATTCTAGTACATTACATTATGGGATGTGCCACTGGAAACCGTAGTTGGAGAGTACCATAAACAGAGACTAAGATTTGTTTCTGTCTATATTGATTGCAGCTGCTGTAGTGGTTATGGTGACAGCAGACTGCTGGTGACATCTCCTGGCTCTGTGGCAAACCACTTTCTAGCACTTTGAAACAAACCACATGAACCAATAGCTCAGCCCCTTGCCGAAAACACCAACAAACAATATTCAGTGGAACGCTATATTCCTTAAAGGGACACTATAGTCACCTGAACAACTTCAGCTTAATGAGGTTGTTTAGGTGAGTGCTACAGCTACCCGGAGCCTTTTTCTTGTAAGCACTGTATTTTCTGAGAAAATGCAGTGTTTACATTGGAAGCTTGGAACACCTCTTGTTGCAGTCAATCAGACGGCCACCAGAGGGACTTCCGAGTTCAGAGGCCCTAAAAAGGCCTCTCGTCCGATGCATTCTGGGTGAATGCATCAGACGGGCTATCAGCACACAAAGCACTGTGAACGCGCTTTGTGTGCTGACAGCCTGTCAGCACTGCTGTGGGCGTGGCTTCAGCTGACAGCTGAAGCCCGAACCCACAGGGATGCTGTCTGGCCACAACAGTGGTTGAAGGGGGGGGGGGGGGGACGGACCTACTCTCCTCCCCCCCCCCCCCCGGCCCCCACCCCTGAGCGGTGAGTGGGGGCCCTAAAAATAAGGGTGGCACATACTGCCCCCCCGGCCCCCACCCCTGTGCGGCCGGTGGGGGCACTAAAATTATCAATAAGGGGGGACCTATTGTCCCCCCCCGGCCCCCACCCCTGTGCGGTGGGTGGGGGCCTTAAAATAAAAAATAAGGGGGGGACATACTGGCCCCCCCCCCGGCCCCCACCCCCGTGCGGCGGGTGGGGGCCCTAAAATTCACAATAAGGGGGGGACCTACTGTCCCCCCCCGGCCCCCACCCCTGTGCGGCGGGTGGGGGCCCTAAAATTCACAATAAGGGGGGGACCTACTGCCCCCCCCCCGGCCCCCACCCCTGAGCGGTGGGTGGGGGCCCTAAAATTCACAATAGGGGGGGACCTACTGTCCCCCCCCGGCCCCCACCCCTGTGCGGCGGGTGGGGGCCCTAAAATTCACAATAAGGGGGGGACCTACTGTCCCCCCCCGGCCCCCACCCCTGTGCGGCGGGTGGGGGCCCTAAAATTCACAATAAGGGGGGGGCCTACTGCCCCCCCCCCCCGGCCCCCACCCCTGAGCGGTGGGTGGGGGCCCTAAAATTCACGATAGGGGGGGGACCTACTGTCCCCCCCCGGCCCCCACCCCTGTGCGGCGGGTGGGGGCCCTAAAATTCACAATAAGGGGGGGGACCTACTGCCCCCCCCCCCCGGCCCCCACCCCTGAGCGGTGGGTGGGGGCCCTAAAATTCACAATAGGGGGGGGACCTACTGTCCCCCCCCGGCCCCCACCCCTGTGCGGCGGGTGGGGGCCCTAAATACAAAGGGGGTGGGGACCCTAGTTAACCCCCCCCCCCCCCCACAAAAAAAAAAAACTTATCTCCCTACCTACCCCCCTCACCCTAAAAATAATGAGGGGGGACCATTAACTAAAAACCTGTAAAAAAATGAGATAAAATCAACTTACCATTTGATGTTTTCTTTCTTCTAAAATCTTCTTTCTTCAGCCCCAAAAAAGGCCAAATAAAAATCCATAATAACCGACGCAATAAAAAAAAAAAAAAAAAAACCCGAGCGCAAAAAAAATAATCCATCTTCACCCATGGAGGGCTCCGCGCAGACTGAGCTCCGCAGGGCGGGGGAAGGCTTATAAAGCCTTGACCCGCCCTGCAATTAGGCTAAGAACACTCTGATTGGTGGGTTTAAGCCAATCAGAGTGCTCTTTGTCATTTTACAAGCGTGGGAAAGTTCTTTGGAATTTTCCCACGCTTGTAAAATGACACAGAGCAATGTGATTGGATGGCTTGAAATCCATCCAATCACAGTGCTCTTTGTCATTTTACAAGCGTGGGAAAGTTCTTTGGAATTTTCCCACGCTTGTAAAATGACACAGAGCACTGTGATTGGATGGATTTCAAGCCATCCAATCACATTGCTCTGTGTCATTTTACAAGCGTGGGAAAATTCCAAAGAACTTTCCCACGCTTGTAAAATGACACAGAGCACTGTGATTGGATGGCTTGAAATCCATCCAATCACAGTGCTCTGTGTCATTTTACAAGCGTGGGAAAATTCCAAAGAACTTTCCCACGCTTGTAAAATGACAAAGAGCACTCTGATTGGCTTAAACCCACCAATCAGAGTGTTCTTAGCCTAATTGCAGGGCGGGGCAAGGCTTTATAAGCCTTCCCCCGCCCTGCGGAGCTCAGTCTGCGCGGAGCCCTCCATGGGTGAAGATGGATTATTTTTTTTTGCGCTCGGTTTTTTTTTTTTTTTTTTTAATTGCGTCGGTTATTATGGATTTTTATTTGGCCTTTTTTGGGGCTGAAGAAAGAAGATTTTAGAAGAAAGAAAACATCGAATGGTAAGTTGATTTTATCTCATTTTTTTACAGGTTTTTAGTTAATGGTCCCCCCTCATTATTTTTAGGGTGAGGGGGGTAGGTAGGGAGATATTTTTTTTGGGGGGGGGAGGGTTAACTAGGGTCCCCCCCCCCTTTGTATTTAGGGCCCCCACCCACCGCTCAGGGGTGGGGGCCGGGGGGGGACAATAGGTCCCCCCCCTTATTGATAATTTTAGGGCCCCCACCCGCCGCTCAGGGGTGGGGGCCGGGGGGGGACAGTAGGTCCCCCCCCTTATTGATCATTTTAGGGCCCCCACCCGCCGCTCAGGGGTGGGGGCCGGGGGGGGGACAGTAGGTCCCCCCCCTTATTGATCATTTTAGGGCCCCCACCCGCCGCTCAGGGGTGGGGGCCGGGGGGGGGGACAGTAGGTCCCCCCCCTTATTGATCATTTTAGGGCCCCCACCCGCCGCTCAGGGGTGGGGGCCGGGGGGGGGGACAGTAGGTCCCCCCCCTTATTGATCATTTTAGGGCCCCCACCCGCCGCACAGGGGTGGGGGCCGGGGGGGGACAGTAGGTCCCCCCCCCTTACTGATCATTTTAGGGCCCCCACCCGCCGCTCAGGGGTGGGGGCCGGGGGGGGCAGTAGGTCCCCCCCCTTATTGATAATTGTAGGGCCCCCACCCGCCGCTCAGGGGTGGGGGCCGGGGGGGGGACAGTAGGTCCCCCCCTCATTGATAATTTTAGGGCCCCCACCCGCCGCACAGGGGTGGGGGCCGGGGGGGGACAGTAGGTCCCCCCCCCTCATTGATAATTTTAGGGCCCCCACCCGCCGCACAGGGGTGGGGGCCGGGGGGGGACAGTAGGTCCCCCCCTCATTGATAATTTTAGGGCCCCCACCCGCCGCACAGGGGTGGGGGCCGGGGGGGGGACAGTAGGTCCCCCCCTCATTTATAATTTTAGGGCCCCCACCCGCCGCACAGGGCGGGTGGGGGCCCTAAATTATTATTGATAATTTTAGAAAGCGAGCTGAGCTGTCAGTCAGACAGCTCAGCTCGCGAACGCGCATTCCGCGCACATGCGCGGTAAAGCGCTCAGGTTCTTCATAGGGCGGCATTCAATGCCGCTCTATGAAGAACGCGATTGGTCCAGCGCGAAGCCGTCCCATTGGGCCCCGCGATTTCGTCATTTTGACGAAAAAGGGGGCGCGGCCTAGCGGGGAGCTCGGCGCTGGAACGGAGGTAAGTTTTTAATATAAAAACACCGATTTTTTTTTTTTTAATGAATGAAAGTTCATATAAAAGCAAGAAGGAAGGCTGGGGGACCTGTCTTTCTTGCTTTTATATGGTGACTATAGAGTCCCTTTAACAACAAATTGGTGCAATAAAATGTGCACTATATAACTTAAATACAAATGTAAACACTTATCTGAATGTTCAAAAAATCCAGTATATATACTTTTAAATTCTAAAATGTAATAATACAAAATGTTCTTGTTTTGTTTAGAATTTAAAGGTATATACACAGGATATTTTTAAGATTGGGTATTTAGATAAGTGCTATTTACGTTATACCGTGCCATTTTCTTGCAGAGTGATTGTAAAGGAATGTAGTACTTTACTGAACATTGTTTGTTGGGTATTGGTTCAGGATGATTTTGCTGAAAATAGATTGACAAAAATCAGGAGGATGGCACCAGTAGCCAACTAGCATCCGAGCCACTACAACAAGTAGTGGTTATGGTGCTTAAAATGCATTGGTAAACACATAAATATGTGCATAAATAATATTTAATTGAGCAGATAATTTTCAGGATTTTAACTATGCATAACATATGCTCATTAACTACAGTATTTATTTCACCCAGCTGTTCCTCTGTCCCCATTAAATCTTTGCTACTACTTCGGTCTGCACTAAGAGAATATGCTTCCTCCTTCAGTCTAAGCCATCATCTTACTTACAAAGCCGTGACAATAGCAGGTAAATCAAAGAGGAAACGGGACCAACAACTGTAGAATGTAATACAGTAATCAGCTAAGCAGGAATGTTATCCTAGCTATAACACTTCCCTGTAAGGCTTTCAGTGTCTGAAAGAATAACAATATGTTTATTATCCCACATTATGAATGTTAACAAAATAGTAATTGACTTAGTTGTGTAATTAATAAAATCAGTCAGTCCAAAGCATTCTGCCTGTGAGAGGGTTTTCCGGACTCAGCAACCTTGGCATGGTGCAAATGTATATTTGCCTACATTACTAATTCACAAAGTAGTATTTTTATTTATATGGCATTGTCGCAATGCTGTAAATGTTTTAGAGCTACTAAATAGTTAAGAAGATTTTCTGAGTATGAACGCCTGGAAACGTACCACAACTACAACATTGATGTACATGAAATTATTAGCTTATATTTCTAACACTGTCACAATGCTGCATGTTATGTGTCACCAAGTATTCTGTATGTATCATTGCATCCTCTATCTATTCGTCATATAATATATATAAGCTATGACTGCTTACCTGCAACCCACACTACATTTCCCCCTAAGGAAATGAACATAAATCTGCTGAAATGTTTATATATCAGTCCACATGACTTGTTTATTAGAGTAAAACGTATGTATTAGCTCATTCTCAACCAGTTGTTTGGAAATGTCCCTAATATGACAGACCTAGTATATCACTCATCGTAAATGAGTTTAGAATATTTTTGGAAAAAACGTTTCGTAACTGCTTGTTTTCATATTGTTCTGCAAGGTGTTTTGGGTACAAATCTAGCATTCAATGGGCTTAGCGTAGGAACCAAATAAAATCTCGTCAGGAAAGCCTTTCATAACAGATATGTGCCCCCTCAGCCGCATACATTTTCTGTAGGCAAGATGATAACTATAATTGGAAGGCTATTCATTTAATCGGATATATACCTAAATAAGTTACCAGACCTCACTGTTTAATATGTATAAAATATATATAATTTCTTATAAAAATAATGTGTTTACAGTTTCTGGTTGAAATGCAAATGTTTTGAAAGTTAAAAGTAGATGATAGCCAACTATTTTAAGATATCTTTTGTGTGTTACATCTTTCTTAAATAGTAAAACACGATTTTAAAAGCAACACTGTCATGACTGGCAGAATCTAACTCCTTTCGTCCTCTCGATTGCAATCATCCCATCTCCGCGTTCTCCGCACCCATGGTGAAATCACTAAATGCAATTAAAAGGCACATAAAGCTAGCTTGCTGAAGTGCTTTATGTGTGAAAAGTGCCTTCCTTTTTATTTTTACAAAAAGTGCAGCTTTAAGTAGAAATTGTCTCTTTTATAAATTAACCTTGTTACACTCCCTAACTGTAAATTAGACAACGAGCCTTGTTACATCATGGTTTGGTTAGCTCAGTGGAGCTAAATTCAAGAGGCAGCAATTGCTCAGAGCACCTGCCTTGTAAAGACTTCTCATTGAGCTGCAATTGGGAAGTCTGTGATTGGACAGACACAAAACTTCTGGACTAGGAAAGAAGAGGAAAACGAGATCTGCAGCTTTTGCAAGCTCTGTTTAGATATACCTTAAATGAGAACAGGGCCGGCGCTACCCTAAGGCGGCCAAGGCGGCCGCCTTAGGGCGCACCGGCCCTGGGGGCGCAAAATCAGGCTGACCGGAGGAGGGAAGCGCACTGCGCTCCCCTACAGCCGACGACCTATTGTAGCGTGGCCGAGCGCTACCAGGGTCGCAGGGGGCCCGGCCTCCCCTGCGACCCGGTGTGTACCCACTGGTATCACCGGGCGTCTGGTTCTGCGGGCGCGCGAGGGAGCACTCTCCCATGTGTGCTTCCTCTTCAGCTCCCTCGCGCGCCGCATACTGATACCGGAGCCGGAAGATGGCGTCATCTTCCGGCGCCGGCATCCCTACACAGTGCGCGAGGGAGCTGAAGAGAAAGCACACATGGGAGAGTGCTCCCTCGTGCACGCGCCTACCTACCTGCCCAGGAGCCCAGCAGCACCACTGGACCCCAGGGAATCCCTCCAGCACTCCAAAAGGTAAGGAGGCTGGGGGATTAAATAATAAAAAAAAAAAACATGTGTTAGTGTGAGTGTCAGTGTGTGTGTCTGCTAGTGTCAGTGTGTGTGTCTGCTAGTGTCAGTGAGTGTCTGCTAGTGAGTGTCAGTGTGTGTCTGCTAGTGTCAGTGAGTATGTCTGATAGTGTCAGTGTGTGTGTCTGCTAGTGTCAGTGTGTGTGTCTGCTAGTGAGTGTCAGTGAGTGTGTCTGCTAGTGAGTGTCAGTGAGTGTGTCTGCTAGTGAGTGTCAGTGAGTGTGTTACTGTGTGTCTCTGACTGAGTGTGTTTGTGTGTGTATTAGTGAGTCTGTTTGATGTCTTTTAGTGAGTGTGTGTTTGTCAGTGAGAGTGTATGTTTTGTAAGTGAGTGTGTATGTATGTCTGTCGCTGAGTGGTTCTGTCAGTAAATGTGTGTCTGTTAGCTGGTGTGTATGCATCTGTTTGTGAGAGTGTGTGTGTGTGTGTCTTCTGCACTTACCTTTCTCCAGCTCCGGACTCCCTTTGCGCTGGGGATCCCTCCGCCTCTCAGCTCCGAATGCTCTTGCCGCGAACGCATTCAAACCACCCATAGGAAAGCATTACTCAATGCTTTCCTATGGATGTTCAGTGTCTTAGAATAGCGGAAGCTCCTCTAGCGGCTGTCAGTGAGACAGCCACTAGGGGCTGGATTAACCCTCGGTGAAACATAGCAGTTTCTCTGAAACTGCTATGTTTTCAGCTGCAGGGTTAAAACTAGAGGGACCTGACACCCAGACCACTTCATTGAGCTGATGTGATCTGGGTGTCTGTCATGGTCCTTTAAGTGTGTGTGCATCTGCATGCACTGGCGTACATACCGCGGTCGCAGGGGTCACACCCCTACAACCCCTGCGACCAGGTGCCCGCCGCCATGTGTTGCGGCCCTGGCCCGAGCAGAGTAAGCGCGAGGGGGGGGAGGGCCCACGGATCAATTTTCGCACCGGGGCCCAATGGGTCATGTGTACGCCACTGCACCTACCCTGGTGTCTGCCGCAGCCTGTGTGGAGGGGGCGGGGATATGAATGACATCATATCCCTGCTCCCTGTGTACCACACAGCACGGCTGGCGCCCTGTGATGGGGCTGGGCTGCAGGACAGGACTCCAAGGAGCCGGACAGCATGCACCCAGGGGACAAGATTGAACTGATGTAAGTATGTAATTGTGTATGTCTCTGTATGTATGTATGTCTCTGTATGCCTGTATGTCTTTGTATGTATGTTTCTGTATGCCTGTATATCTCTGTATGTACAAATGTATGTGTCTGTATGCTTGTATGTCTTTGTATGTATGTTTCTGTATGCCTGTATGTCTCTGTATGCCTGTATGTCTTTGTATGTATGTTTCTGTATGCCTGTATGTCTCTGTATGTACAAATGTATGTGTCTGTATGCCTGTATGTCTCTGTATGTATGTTTATGTATGTCTATGTATGTATGTATGTATGTGTCTGTATGACGGTATGCCTCTGTATGTATGTCTTTATATGCCTGCATGTCTCTGTATGCATGTATGTCTCTGCCTGTGTGTCTGTATGTGTCTGTGTCTGTATGTCTCTTTCTGATTATTTCTGTGTTTGTATGACCCTTGTTTTAAACGAGGGTGGGGGGCACCAAAATGCATCTTCGCCTGTGTAACTAAAAATCCTAGCACCGGTCCTGAATGAGAACATGTATAAATACATGCAGTATTAAAAGGGGAGTTTCCATTTAATATTTTATTGAATTTTACGAGAATCCTGTGACAAGGTTACTATCATATGTTGGCACAAACACAACCTACAATGCCCAGCAATGTTAGCCTAATTGTATTTTTCCTTACAAATAGTGTGACGGGAATTAATCTTAAAGATTACTTTCACTTCTCACATTCTTTTAATCTGCACTGCACAGGCCAGTAGAGTTATGATGGATGAAGAAATACAAGCCTCACTCCAACTTTGCTTAATGTAAATCATCTGTCAAATTGCTGACAATACTGGGCCCTTGTAGCCACAAACTGGGTGACTGCCAGAACCTGGAGGAACTTGAAGCTTTAAGTGCTAATAGGACATAAAAAACTAACCGTTACAAACCTTTTCACTCAGAAATCAATTACTTGGCACTTATCCCAGTGTGCTGTTACATAGTTTCCCAGTAATCCTCCCTTTGTTTCGTTGTTTGCAATTGTTATGAATGTTAAAAAGAAACCCTTCGAATTTAACGCACACTAGTCAAGAAAAACATCATCAATGAAATGTGTAGAAAACCATTGCTATTGTTATTTTCTTTATAACCAACATATACCGGGGTTCTACAAATTTCTGAGCGGAGTTATTTTTGCTTCAGAAGGTTATAGGATTTGTTTATTTAGTAAACAGTGAATTAAAGAAAAGCAGAGATTTGCAAAACTGACTGGAGTTCCAACTCCTGTAAAATTGAGGTAATAATTTGCAATTCCCTGGTCAGTTTCACTGGTATTAGATATACATCCACAGAGCTGCCATCAGAAATTGTGGGACCCTGTAACCCTTTAGGGTTTGAAACAATTAACACAGAGCATAGAGCTGTTATATATGAAATGTGTTTAACTGGAGACCTCACCATTCTCAGCTTTTTTGGAATGGTTATACATGCTTTAGATTGACATCAATAAATGCCTATGATTAAGGGCTTAGCATAAGCTGAAGGATATAAGGAGTTTGTCCTTATGTGATCCCTTTCCTCTGCTGTATTGCTTTTTAAAGACATTTAAAAAACATGTCTAGTGTTAAGGGGTTATTCACTAAATAGGGGACAGTGGTAATTGCAGATTTTTGGACATAAAAGCCGAGCGGCAAAAATAAATAATAAATTCTATCTAGTGTTAAAGACTTGGTGCTTTTATTGTTTTTCAGCTTATAGAGTGTGTACATATTTGCATCTGTTGTTTTTCTTGTAAGGGGCAACAAAATAAATTCTAGCTTTATTGGCAGATACTACTAAGAGCTGTATTGTGATTGGCTGGTACTAATAAAAGCTGTATTCTGATTGGCAGATACTAATAAAAGTTGTTTTGTGAATGGCTGATACAAATAAGAGGGCAATTAAAATGAAGTTTCTCATTTTCTTCTGTGCCTGCTTTTTTTTTTTTACCTGCTTTCCTTCTGCATTACTTAAAAAAAGAGCACACAGATGTAATAATGTGTATCAGTGGCTACTTTACATAGTAGTCATTCATAGTTTTGTTTATCTAGAATACCAACCTGTCAGCTCAAGGGTTTCAGCAGTAAGAAAGTCCTATTTTTCTTACGGACAATAAATTGTATTATGAACACGCATTCAGAAGCAGATCAGAACCACTTGACCTACCACCCATGCTTTAGTCATGCTTACTTTCAAAAATCATAACCTACATGATCATTGGAATCATTGCAGCTCTTTAAAATATTATTGGGATGCTTACGATAGCGTTACTGTGTGAGATGGCTCATTACATTAATGTATCTGCTGTAGAAATCCTGCTGGGACCACACGGCTTTTTATCCTTTTGAGATTGACAAAATAAGTATCAGATCTCTTATATTAAATGAATATTTTGTGACTTACTGTAAAGTGCTTTAATGCCTGCTCAAGGATGAAACATAGCATATGAACTAACGATTGCATGAGCAAGTAATGTACCATAGAATGCAGCTTTGATGTATAGCAGGCCAACACCTAATTATTTTCAGACTGAAGATTGAGCATCATTCAAAATATACATAGACCATCATTAAAAATAAGCATAGACCAAGTAGAAACAATGAACATTGTCAAGATTTTCTCATACCCGTGTTACACCACAAGCACAGAAACGCACACGTGGGACCCTCTAGTCCGTGTTATCTATCCCCATTATACAGTAAAAACAATAGTGTAAATATAATTGCTATGTGCCTTGTGCTAAATCTTGAAGGAGATTTTGACAGCCATCATCACATACGTTGTAAGTTATTTCAACGGGAACCGGATTCTATTACCAAAGCACATTTATTCTGCAAAATGAATACCAGATTCTTGTAGACTACAATCGGGAAATTAAAGATAAAAGGCTGTGATGCAATGTACTCTAGATAATGGGCTCCAGTTCCAGGTATGTATGAATGCTAGTGCATTTCAGATGGTAGTTATGCTAAGATAGGTCTTGATTTAAGTCTTAATGCACACGTATGACACAAAAAGGGTCGAGTTTAGTTTTCTTACATTTTGTGATCTTTATGGTACTAATCTGGTATGGCTACATGAATGTTGTGTGCATTATTTCAATGTAATTTGGGAGCTGTAATTCAAATGAGATTTAAACATTTCATGTATATTGATTTGTTGTATATTTCACGTCTTGGCCTTCTATCAATCATTGTTATACGCTCTGTCCTTTGAACTTGGCAGTCAGCATAGATATTGCATGAAGAGAAGAGGAGAAATTAAGTTATGCTTCTCCTCCTTGCTTGAAAGATGGCCTCTGGTTGTGCCTGGACATTATACTGGATTGTGATGTATGCATCAGAATGGTATCAAATGGGATACAAATACAGAATAATACAAGTTATAGGTCATTTTCAATGTTTTTTAAGGGTTACGCCAAGCACCATAACTACTTTGTGGTCTTGGTGTTTGGAGTCTTCATGTGCAGTGTTTCCGATTAAAAAACTGCACATACAGAGATATCTAAGGATGCTGCTGGAGGTGTAACTCCATTTCTGTCAGCGCCATTAGCCAGCCCGGAATAAGAGCTTGGGGCTGGCTAATGCTAATTCTATGCATATGTCATGTTTGTCTTCAGCATGCATCGCATGCTGGCCTCAGATGACTAATGGTGGACCAAGTTCTCCCTGCAGGGAGAACTTTGCCTTGGTGTGGCATCTAGAGTGATTTTTTTTTAAAATTCTTTATGTATTTTGTTCTTTTTACTAGGGGGGGGGGGGCGAGGCAATGCCAGCAAGGGTTACTATAAACAAAAACAGTGTTTGTTTATGATATAATTTGCAGTGTAGTGAGGACCCCCCCCCTCTAACGACATCAGACTAGAAGAGGGATCCCCATTCTCCATGACCTTCTTGCTGAATACCAGAAATGTGTGCCCCATTGCAAAGCACCATGCTGTTCAGTTACATCAGAGTGAATCATCCAGAATTGTAATCTAGATAAATATTTTTTGGCACCCACTTTACATTGCATACTCTATATTTACAAGACTCCTTATTATGATAAAGAGGGATGCATTCCTTTGGCTGAACTCAGTGTCATTTGGCCCATTACCCAGAACAATGTTGGAACAAAATATATTTAAAATGTCTAATTGTGTAGAATTCCTAGACTGTTACTTTAAAGGTTGGATCAAAGTGTATTAAAAATATGTTTCTGTTTAACTTTCCTTCACTTACAATAATGATGATAATCAGATGTAGTATAAGTAATTTCATATTAATGCAATGAGTTAATGTTAGAGTACCTTCACACTGAACCCTCTGATCACATAATTACCAGCAGTCGTAACTTACATGATTTACTTGTCAAACTTAACAGAACATTATTTCATGTATTTCCTACTGAGAAAGATTCTACAAAGTGCATATTCCATTACTCAAAATATTGCATGTATAAAAAAAATATAGTATTACAAGGAACTTAATACCTGAGAAGTTTGCATGACCAAAGTTTGCCAAGAAATGCCTAATTAATCATACAGCATTTTGCCCTTTCCTTATTATCTTATCTGATCCTTATCTATAATCATTTCAGTCGCAGAGAGATGGCACTTAAAGACTGAACTGCTTTGTAACCATGTTTGCATAAAATTCTTTATGAGAGTTGCTTGAAGATTTTCATAAACGGTTACTCCAAGCACCATGATCACTTCAGTGATTTGAAGTGGTTATGGTGCCTGGCATTTGTATGTGCAGCATTTTGTTGCAAACACTGCACATACAGAGATTTACCCCTTTGCTGAAAACTCTGCCGCATTATTTGGGTGCAATTAGACATCATGCAGTATACATAGTTTTAAAAACTCCATCCTGTCCATTCTACATATCAATGTGTGGGCTCACTGAGAAACTTGGTCCATTTTTCCTACTAACCATTTGGTGTATAATACATCGTCCATATTTGATTTTACCTGTAATATAATCATGGACACGCAACTTTATTGGACATTCTTATTTTTCAAAATGTATTGAATTGAAATACATTGTTTATTACATTGAAATAGCTGAAGGATCCCAAACCTCCAGCGGTGTCCCCATGCTGATGTGAAAGGCAAATAGAATTTAATTACTACACTTGTAAGCTTGTGTGAGGAATTTCAGTTCTACCGACTGACTTTTTCCAAACATTGCACATTTTTTGGGACACCTGAAATTCAGTCTGGATCTGAATTCAGCTCGGTAGAGTTTTGATCAGAATCAGAACAAACCATAAAGGTGCAAAAATGGGCCAATCGGTGTACTGCAAAATATAAATACACAATATAATATGTTTAGATTTTGCAGTACACTGATAGGAACATTTTTCTGTAATTTTATTCACAAGTCAACACAAATAGAATTACAGTTAAGTCCAAAACAAATGTCCATTCGTCCATTATTTACTATTCTACACAATGTTGTTGGACTCACCATATCAGCCAGCCTCATGAAGAAACTAGTTATGGTGATTTCCTTTCATTGGGATGCTTTATAGTGTTTCATTCTTAAGATTACCTTTTTATCCCTGGATTTCATTTGGTCATTGAGATGCTTAAAGTTCCTGAAAATAGGTTTTATCACTAAGATCCACCATAAACCCTAATGCGATTATAATATATTTATGCTATGTAGATGATTAACTCAATAGTGAGTAATCTTACTGGTGAAATCTGTGCCTACCTCTTTAATATGCTATGTTAGCAATACATATTGAAGTGCAGACAGATTTCAATGTTTTTCACCCATGGGAGCAGATTCCAGTATGTCTAATTCAATATTCATTACAATTTTCATGAGTCGTCTTTACATTTTGCAAGGAATGGTTTATTTATATCCCTTAAATGCAACTGTTGGCCGATCACTGATTTTAAAAGAGATACAACTCTTTTTTTTGTATGTAAGACATAAACTTCTTTAGTGCATTTCATTTAAAGGAAGACTCAATATAAAATTTTATATATATATATATATATATATATGTATACACACACGCACACGCACACGCACGCGCGCAGACGCACACGCTCTTTTAATCAGATGTGTTTCCTTTGTTGTTAAGTTTCCATTGCAGGCCTCCCCTTATTTATTTTTAATAATTTAAAAAAAAACAAAAATAAACTATGAAGATTACTTTAATAATGTCCTGAGACAGTCTTTTCACAGTTGCCGTTCCTCCCATGGGGAAGCCATCAATCCTGACTACTTTTGTCCAATCATATACAAATTTCCCAGACTGTGTCAATGTTGGTTATGTGGGTCATTATTTAGAGTGTACTCCCTCAATCCACCTGTGTGCACCTCTTCCTGTATTGACGCATATGACCTGAACTTTAATTTGTAGTTTTGTTTTTAATTGTAGCAAATGTTAAAATAACATTTCTGGATTAATTGTGCGTATATGAGGAATAAATATGAAAAAAAAAAAATAATGCTCCCTGTCCCTGATCTTCTCTCACCAAGGTTTAAAGAGGGATACCATTTCTTTAAAAATCTAAAAAAGATAATGACTGACATGCGAAAGTCAGAGTTAGACAAATAGCCCTTCATGCATGTGCCAATATGTTTCTGCTTGCCTAGCGTCAGCTGTATGGCTCACTTACTTATTGATTTCATATAAATTCACCCTTAATGACCAATAAGTCACCTGTTCTAATGACGAACAACCTCTACTTATGGTATGACACCTTATGCTGTAATAGGACCACCCTCAAACAAAAAATAAATAAACTATTACGAACTTTAAAACATTCTGGTCATTTCAGCTTACATACGGAAGTTTAAGAGTGACAATCTGCAGGAGTAGATCTCTAATGAAAGGATTGATCATTTATGATCAGTTATTAAAATGGATTGCCTTGAGATGTTTGTCCTTGTAAATGTGCATTGAGATGCACTCTACTGTTTGTGTTTCTGTCTGTTCAAAAAAGCACAATAGACTTATTATTGGAGTTATTATTTAAGGGCTTAGTAGAACAGATTCTTGTTGTTGTGCCTTGTGTAGGAAATCCTGCTTAATCATCCGATCACATGTTCAGAACCCATCTTCCTTCTTTTCACTTCTCATTCTAAAACTATATATAAGCACAGCTATCACCTTTCGGTATTTAGTAAAGAACATGCATTAAAAGAAAAAAGAAAACTATTAGTTTTGTTGAAATTTCATTTTTTTTTTAAATAAATAAATAAATATGAGCCATGAGCCATGGGATCTTCCACAAGTTGATGTTCACTTTTCTTGTGAATGTGTACACTCTGATTTCTCATTCAAAACCAGTTCCAGGGTTTTGCCGTGGTGTAATCTCATTCAGGTTTAAAATAAAATGACAAAGGTGAACATTGGGGATGGATGAAGCAATTGGAAGCGGGTCCAGATGAGACTATCTTCTTAATCATTTATTCTCAGCTAAGGAATATTATACGTACGCTTTCAGTATGGAACCAAACCATCCTGACATACTTTGTCTGTCTCTCTTAAATTGGATTGTTGTTAAGTGCTTGTTTAAAAAATCCTGTTCTCTGTAAAACAAAAACGCCAAGACCCCACGAACAAGAGTGTTGCTATATTAAAGTACGCTGACCCAGGAACCTATTGATTTCCAAATTGATGAGCATTCAGTATGGAAATGTCAGACAGATAGGTAGATTTCACAAAATAAGTAAAATAAGCACAGGTCTGCTGGTCGCCACCTGGGTACTGGGGAACTACAACCCATTCTTCCAGATGAGCCAACAAAGCATCATGGGAATTGTAGCTGTCAACAAATGGAAAGCTCAAAAGTAGCTGATGATATAAGCTGCATTCATATAGTATTGCTGGGATCAGCTTTTACTTATACCGTCTGTATATTCTACTGGACAAAACAATTATCATTTTTATATCTTCATTCAATAGGGGCACCATATCTTTTGCACTACTGTTTTTCTAATTAATCCCTTATTCACACGCAAAACACATTGTAAACATAACTCTTTGAGTGCCAGATATAATTGAAGTTTTAAATTGTATAACTTTGACTGTTGCTTGGGTCCAACTCCATATTTGGCCATTTTCAAAGCTGTATGATTACAATATGAAACAGATTGCCTTTCACCATTCTATACTGGTTTAAGCTAAATGTTTCTACTGTTTAAATAAATAAAGTATTTCACATGGATAACTGGAAAATATTATTTACATCAAGAAACCAGGCAATATAAATAATTACATTTTAGTCTACCTTTCTTTATCTACGCAAAAATAACATATTATATATGATTGGACATTCGAAGAAATATTACTAAATAAATGACTTTTATTTTAAAACATTCATTTAGTAAAGCATTACAAATTGTATCATTTAAAAATATATAACCTAAATACTTCTGTTTTAAATGCAGGGATGCAACAGATCAAACCAGGAAGTGACTGGGATATTCCAGCCAACCTGGTGCCCTCTATTAATTTGTAGGAGATATTTGATGAGAGTTTTTGAATACATGACATCACACGTAAGCATACTTAGTAATGCCTGCCTACAATTATAGCTATTAGTTTAAACCATTATAAACCCTGTTTCTTATGCATGTAGTCTGAATACATTTATAGGTGAATGACCTATACATTTTTATCCAGAGACATTTTTATCCAGGGCCCACCCATTCTTTCTCCACGGGTAGAATTCCAGGAATTTATCAATATGAACTTAAAATGGTTGGTTTCCATTCATTTTTATCAAGTGAATGGGAAATCCCACATATTTGTATAGAGCTTGCATTATTAGTTAACATTAGCTTTAACCGATAGGACTGCACATTTGATCAAAAAAAAGATGTACATCTGAAGACTTTCTGATAGTTAATAAGGGAGTGAAACGAATCCGTTACCAAGTCTCAGACTTAGGTTACCCAAATCCCCCAATTTCTGTCCAGGCGTTTTGACAAACCCAGAGTGATTATTATTATTTTTTCAGTATGGTGTTTTTTTAATGTCAGGTTCCTCCAACATGAAAAAGTAAAAACAATAAACAGTAAAAAATACAGCACTGCCTAAGGCGTATTTAAAACATAATCACAGGTAGCAGCACACAAGGAAATACACAGGCTGGGAACAGGAAGAAAGCCAAAAAAAAGGAAAATAGTTGCTAGAGAAGTTGCAGGAAGGAGTACAGGAACACGGACTATTCTCATTGCCAGATCAGAATGCCCAGAGGACATAAAGACAAATACACAACAGCCAACGAACAGCATTCAGAAAAGAACAGCAGAGCAGGCTGTATGCAGAGTAATCATTGGGTTGCTCACTTTCTTATAGCTGGCAGAAAGGAGATGGATCAGATATTAAATTGCTGAAGATAAGCTGCCTTTTTACTGTACATACACTGTCATCAGATTAAAACCACTTGTCTCGTTCGTTTGACCTTCTAAAGCAAGTAAAACCTCAGACTCAACTTGATCCTCAATATTCTCTTATACGCCAGACTGAATTAAAAATCGTTCTTACAGGGAAGCCCAGCGTAATGGATAACCTTAATGCAGAATAAATCTATGCATAATCTTGGATTTCAGGCTGCTTTCATCATCTGCCACAATTTATGATATTTTCTTTTACGTATTTGGTATGTAGGCTTCCAGCTGATTCGCTAGATTGAGCTGTTCAGCCATTTTTGTTACATATTTTACTAGGCAAAATGCATTGGAATGTCTCAAAATATTATTTTTAGGAATGCAGTTTAAACAATTGAATGAGGTTAAAACATTTAACTCCTTAAGGACCAAACCTCTGGAATAAAAGGGAATCATGTCACACATGTCATGTGTCCTTAAGGGGTTAAAACAGTTACACATTAGCAGCTGTTAATGAAGCTGTTAATAGAAACACAGAGAAGAAGAGCTTTTCAGACATTTCACATGAGTTTATATTGTTTGTGAAGTTTTTTTTTTCCCCACAGTTCTGGAGCTCTTTATTAGATAAGAAACCTGAATAAGAAGATAGCCCAGACTGCTTCCTTCTTGCACGGGGGACAGCGAGTAAAATGTTGGAGCGGGGTTCAGAGTTTTAGGGGGTGTAGGGAGCTGGTGAACTGACTTTTCTTAAATACAATGTTATGAAGATGCATCTGGATTTGAGTACTGGCCACAATATATATGTTTAATCATATCACAACAATGACACAAAAGGCAGAAACAAAGGCAACGGGGAACCCCGATGACAGAGTTTTTAAAATGTATATAGAAAATTATGCATTGAGCTCAGACATGAATTATGTGTTTTGTAGAGAATGATTTTTCCTGCGAACACGTAGAGTAAATGCATCAGTCATTGATACAGTTTTATGTGCAAATCAAGATATAACACAGTAACAAAAACTCATTATTTCCTACTTTAATGGCCGCAACATTCTCTTTGTCATTTTCACACATATCCGGTTCGCTATCTTGCAATTTATTTTAGATGCTGCTAACAGGTTTCTCATCTATAAGCACCTCTCTTCTCACTTTGCACCCCTCCGTCAACACATATTTTCCCTTCCAGTGATCCTGGTTCTTACCTTCAAAGCTTCCTATAGCTGCTGCCACTGTATTACTATATAAAAACAGGCGACATTTACATTATGTTGTAAATGGAGACTATTTACTATACTGTAATCTTTGGTAGAAAGAAAAGTGAATTCTCAAAATGTTAGCTAAAATGATATTTATGGATTAAAGCAGAGACTGAGATTGGTGTTAAAATAACACTATAACATTAGGAAAGCAAACGCCTTTGTAACACCACAGTGTTTTAGTAATTATTTAGATGTTCGGGCTACACCTAAATGAAATAAATAGAGTTACTCATCTTTCCTTCCTGGTGCAGTAGAAACATCACAAGGCTTTTGCGCATGCGTTGCAAATCTCCACGCTGCACCAATCAGCATCTCCTTATAGATATGTATTGAGTTAATGCACCTGTGTTGGGCGTTTTCAGCGTTTCCACACAGAGCATGGAGCAGCTGAATGTCAGTCATGCAATCTTTGCAGAACCTAACACAGGAAGTCCTTTTTGCTGTCTGAGAGGCAGCCAGTGCAAGAGGTGTTAAATATGTTGTTTTTTTAATATTGTGCAATAGGTTGTTAAATATGTTCTTATTTTACAAATAAATTATAACGATAAATAATTACACATGATTTTAAAATGCGCAGAAAATTAATACAGGGCGTACCCATTCATTCTTACTGATCGCCAAACTGTCGGACATTTTCTTTTCAATTAGTTACCCAGTGCTTTTGTTGATTTACACTGTGTATGTTGTTTTGTTAAAATTTACACTTTTGATGCAATGGAACCCACTCTGAGAAACTCTGACATTAAAAAGAGTTCATACAAACTTAACCCCTTAAGGACCAAACTTCTGGAATAAAAGGGAATCATGACATGTCACACATGTCATGTGTCCTTAAGGGGTTAAACTAAACATACACAACCCATTGTTGTTAAATATGTTATTTTACAAATACATTATAACAATAAATAATTACACATGATTATTAAATACACAGGAAATTAATACCTATTCACTCTTCCTAATCGACAAACTGTAGGACATTTTCTATTCAATTAGTTACCCAGTGCTTTGTGTTTATTTCCAATGTGTATGTTATTTTGTTAAAATTCCCACTCTTGGTGCCATGAAACACACTCTGATAAACTGTGACATTAAAAAAAGTTGATTAATAATTAAGCTAAACATACACAGCCCATTGTTGTTTAAAATGTTGTAATTTTACAAAAAAACATACAAATAAATAATTACACATCATTTTAAAATATGCAGGAAATTAATACAGGGCGTACCCATTCACTCTTCCTGACCGCAAAACTGTAGGACATTTTTTATTCAATTAGTTACTCGGTTTATTTCCAGTGTGTATGTTGTTTTGTTAAAATTTGCACTTTTGGTGCTATGGAACCCACTCTGAGAAATTGTGAAATTTTTTAGGCAGATCCGTTTCCAGTTGAGTGTTAAAATTTGTAGGCAAGTTATTTTCCTGAGGCCAGATTGGAAAATTATCTACTTATTTTCGAGGAAAAAAGTAAATAAAGTCTTAAAAATTGTTATGAAAAGAAAAAAATAAATATTTAGATAAAATATTTTGTCCAAATCATTTATCATATTATTGAAATTTGTCTAAATTATTACTTTGTGTTATATTAAATTAAAAAATCTAAAAATGTTTTATAGAAAGTAAAGCTCATGAGATAGTTATCTTCTATACATAAAGTTAAAGCAGCACTGTCACCAACACCGGTGACTTTGCATAATTTACAGAGACAACTGATGGTGACATTACCACATGTGGTCCGGTGGCTGGGTGACAGGGAAAGGTGACATGCACTTACCTGAATCTGTTGCAGACTCTGCCATCTTCTTCTGGCCTTTCCTCTTCTGGAGGAGCCGACATCACTGCTGTTCTCTCGAGCTTGCAGGAGAGTACTGCATTGAGGTTTGTGGAGAATCCTGAGAGCCTGCAGGATCCTCCATAGATGCAGGTAATATTTCTGTAGCCATCACTGGTAAGGGCTGGGAGAATGACACATCTCGATGGCGTTAGTCCACCATACAAAATGAAAAATTGGTATCACAGGACATGGGACGGAGGTCTAAGCCTAATGTGTTTTGTGCATTAGCACTTTTTCAAAGGACTGACTACTTCTTTTACCACGCCATGGACTCTAGAGTGAACACTAATAATCAATGGTGGACAAGACGGACCCCAAGGTCCGTAGTCCAATAAAGAACAAAGGAATCCATCTATTATAATCCTTAAAGTTCTATTTGCCTAATGCAAGAGACCATTTGGATGTGTTGTGTTGAATACTTTTTCAGTCTTTTAATCTTGTAAATGAATATTGCAGTCACAAAAAGTTTGTTAGTCTAGTTAAATTTAATTTCCCGTTGTCTCTCTTTGCCATGCCATCCATCTTCAGTTTGTTTGTTTTTTAATGTGACTAGTTTGTCTCAAATAATAGTTGTTTGGAAGTTATAGAGATATGCACTAATATGCAAAAACTATCTGTGTAAATACAAATAAAGAAATGCCCCCCTTGAAGATTTGAAGATTTTGTCTTTTTTTAATTTCTCCATTACATTTGTAGCACTTTTATCCAAAGATCTGGGTTAGCTAGTGAATTGCCTTATGAAATTTAGAAGCAGTCACTGTTATTTATGATGTAACCGGTCCATGTGCAATGCTGTCCTTTAAGATCTTTTGGCAAACTGAGATACAATTACAGCTTGATATAAAAAAATACATAGCACACAAAACTCCCAGTAATGCCAGCTCCTAAAAATAGATATGCCCTTAACACCTTCTCTAGTTATTTATTTCCATAAAAAAATAGTTTAACCCCTTAACGCCGTTACGGCGTGCTATGCCGTCACGGGTTAAGTGGGCTTTAACGCCGTTATGACGGCATAGCACGCCGTAACGGCTTGCAGCCCCAGGAGGTAAGTTATACTTACCTCCGCCGCGATCCGCTTCGGGAGGACTGCCTCACAGCCCAGGCAGCCCTCCCACGGCAAATCAGGCCCCCGGGGGCCATGTGATCGCTCTCAAAGAGCGATCACATGGCCCCCTATAGCTGGCTGTGGATATGCCAGCAGGGGGACTGTTTGAAATATCAGACAGTCCCCCTGCTGGTGGGAAGAATTAAAAAAAATAATTAGACATGTGTAAAAATAAAATAAATGCATTTTTATATATATATAATATGTATATATATTATATATATAATATATATACATATTATATATATGTAACGTCATACAAAGTGTATTTTAATATTAATATAAGTATATATATTAATATTAAAATACACTTAGAATGACATTACATATATATAATATGTATATATATTATATATATAATAGATGTACATATATATATATTATATAAATACGTATAATTAAAATAATAAATAAATTAAATAATAAAATAAATAAATAAAATATTGAAACAAAATTTAATATAAATTATATATGCATATGTAATTTCATTCTAACTGTATTTTGTTATTAATATATATATATCGGTAACAAAATACACTTAGAATGACATTCTATATATATCTATCTATATATAAAATGCAAATAACCGCAAATATATATATATAGATAAATACATATAATTACATAAAAGATTACATCAGTATACACGTAGAATTTAAATACCTATAAATGCATATATATTAAAATTCTACATGTATATTTAAATAATCTTTTAACGTAATTATGTGATTTGATTAATTAAAATTTGATTGACATGCATGACAACACAGGGAGAAAGTGCAGAGAATGTAATTTGCAAGCACTATATTTGACCCTGTAACTCTCCAAGACACCATAAAACCTGTACATAGGGGGTACTGTTTTACCCGGGAGACTTCGGTGAACTCAAATATTCGTGTTTCAAACTGGTAAATTGTATTACAACGATGATATTTTAAGTAAAAGTGACGTTTTTTGCATTTTTTACAAGCGAACTGCACTTTTATGGTCTATATTATTGTTGTAATATGTTTTACTGTTTTAAAACACTAATATTTGTGTTTAGTGAAGTCTCCCGAGAATAACAGTACCCCCCATGTACAGGTTTTATGGTGTTTTGGAACGTTAGAGAGTCACATATAAGGCTTGCATTTCATTTTTTTCACATTGAAATTTGCCAGATTGGTTATGTTGCCTTTGAGAGCGTATGGTAGCCCAGGAATGTGAATTACCCCCATGATGGCATACCATTTGCAAAAGTAGACAACCCGAGGTATTGCAAGTGGGGTATGTCCAGTCTTTCTTAGTAGCCACTTAGTCACAAACACTGGCCAAATATTCGTTTTTTGCTTTTTTCACACAAAAACAAATATGAACGCTAACTTTGGCCAGTGTTTGTGACTAAGTGGCTACTAAAAAAGACTAAACATACCCCACTTTCAATACCTTGGCTTGTCTACTTTTTCAAATGGTATGCCATTATGGGGGTAATTCTCATTCCTGGGCTACCACACCGTCTCAAAGGTAACATTACCAATCTGGCAAATTTCAATTTGAAAATGTAATGTTCTATATTTGACCCTGTAACTTTCCAAAACAACATAAAACCTGTTAATGGGGGGTACTGTTGTACTCGTGAGACATCGCTGATTACAAATATGTGCATTTTTTTTGCAGTAAAACCTAACAGTATTATGACATTCACAGTTAAAATGTCAGACGGAAATGCAAATTTAAAAAAAAATCTTATTTTCTCACATTTTTTTTACTTTTATTCATAATAAATGATGTTCCATATATGAATAGTTAATGATAGATTAAAGCCCTGTTTCTCCTGAACAAAATGATATATAATAAGTGTGGGTGCATATAATTTGAAAGAGGGGAACTACGGGTGAACAGACACATAGCGCAAATTCCAGTTTTTGTTTACGTTTTGTTTTGATCAGAACGTGCACTATTGACTCCGTCCTGAAGGGGTTAACATGTATTTCAAACATGGGATGCATAGCTAGTACATCACTGTAGGACAAAACAGCAATATTGAAATGTATTTGCTATACAGGAATGATTAAACAATTTAAACTATACACGACACAGTTTAAACACCCTAATTACCAAGTTCCTTTTATTAAAAAAAAAAGAAAACACTAACATAGAGCACACGGCTAGTACAGAAATTGAGTATAAAACAATAATTTTGTTGTTCAGTAAGTGAAAAAAACAAAAACAAATTATAAACCGACTTTCTCATATATTTGTCCACCCATTACATAAATATTAGTTTAAATATTTAATATTTCAGGCAAAAGAGATGAAGAGGTTGAAGAGATGGCCCACAGATTCAACAATACTTTACATAAATTCTGGAATATTTGAAAGGCCTGGGATGTTCCTTATCAGGATATCACCTAAAGATAATTTAGTACCCCATGGAACAATTGTCTTCCCCTCTTCCCCTATCATCTCCCCTCTGTTCATCTACATTTTCTTGCCTATATCCTTCATATATTACTCTCCCTTCTCTGTTCTTATCTTTTATTACCCCATGTGCATTTTTCTTCTCTGCAATTGCAAACTAGCCTAGACTAAATATAAGCATTTGCTGTCTATATTGTCATTCGATTCTAGAAGTTTCAGACTCTATGTTGTAATGTTGCTAAACTCTGCTGATGTGTAATTAATGGGCCATACAATTTATCTGTATCATTGAAATTTGGTGACTAACACTCTGAGTAAGAAGTTATACATTAAAAAAAATAATAATAAAATCAATGTGATATGAGTAAAGGTCTGGGCACCCTTTCAGTCCGTATTTAGGAACATCTGCTTTGGCTGATATTTCTTGTTGCCACCTTACTGTCTTTTTGTTCTTGCGTTAAGATGATTTCTCTCCACATGAGGATATTTATACATCGGAAATATTCTTAGGTTGCCTCTTATGCACTGTATGAGGTATATTTTGGATCATTGACTTGCAATATCCAACTTTGTTTTCAGCTTGTGAGATGTTATCTTCCAGGATTTGTTGATATAAAGCAGAGTCCATTCTTCTATTTACAGTTACAAGATTTCCTATGCCATTGGCAGCAATATAATCCCACAGGCATTGGTGGTCCTCCAAATTCATAACAGTCAACAAAGTGTTCTTTTTTTTTTTTTTTACAAATGCTTCTCCTACTTTTTTCAAAACATATCTTTGATGATTGTAGCAAACTAGCTAAATTGCTTCTTCATCAGCACTTGGTTCCACAGTTCCTCGGAGTTATCTATGTAATGTGTTACATATTTTAGACGGTTCCACAATGCCTCAGGCTTATCTATGAGTTGGGATGCATATTTTAGATGTTAAGTTTTGTAAAGAGATCACAAGTAAAGTTTCTTTCTGCTGACTATTCCGTGCCAATCTTGTTTGTGCATCAGACTTAAGTGTCTTTTCAAGTAATTTTCACAAGTTAGTTCTAGAACTGTCACAACTAGAATATGATCAAAGCATATCAATTCATATCAATTCATATCAATTAGTCAAATAATCAATTTTGGCAATTAAAGGATCACTATAGGGTCAAGAACACAAACATGTATTCCTGACCATACAGTGTTAAAACCACCTTCTAGACCCCTGGGCCCCTCATGCCGCCATAAATATAGCAAAATCTTACTGTATTCAAGCCTGAAGCTGTACATCTGCATGCTGTTTGCCTCACAAAAAACAAGCTGTCTGCTAACATCATCAGAAGTGGTGGCCAATCAGCATCTCCTCATAGAGATACATTGAATCAATTCATCTCTATGAGGAAAGTTCAGTATCTACATGCAGAGGGAGGAGACACTGAATGTTTGGATGCATTTTAGGCAGCCATGACCCAGGAATGATCTCTAACAGCCATTTGAGGAGTGGCCAGTGAAGTTATCACTAGGCTGTAATGTAAACACTGCATTTTCCCTTACTGAAGGGAATGATTCTACTCACCAGAACAAATTCAATAAGGTCTGTGCGCATGTCTGATTTACTGTTTTATTTTTTTTCTACTAGTTAAATGCACAGCAAATAAATATTAACTGCATTTAAATTGCAGAATTGTGTAAACTTTACATTTCCTCACAGCTTTAGTTACGTTAACTTTTCGCTTAGAAAGTCAACAAAATATGCCATTTGGTCAGGAGTGTCAACATTTTTGCAAATAGCTGTAAGCATGGAGCAGACATGACATAGAGAAAATAGGAAGAAAAAAAAATAATAAACCAGATGTTTTCTATATTTAGTTGTATTACCCCCTATACAGCAAACACAAGTAATAATATACAAATATTGTCCTTTTGAAGAAAATGTATAGTGCACCAATGCGCGGTAAATAACAAGAGTAACTGTTACTTATCCATATTTTTTATATTATGTTTAGGTATCCTGTATATTTGACAGATTATGTAACTGTATGGAGTAAAAAATAAAACCAAGTGTAGAAATACACATCTTTTTATGCGGCAGCTGAGAGTCCTGTAAATCATTACGTTTTGCACCTGGAGTCAGAACAGAGAAAACATGCAGCGATGAGGAGAATGAAAATGTGGGGGATATTTATCAAAGTGTTGCAGTCACTTTTCTGTCTAATTTTCAGCAAGTGTTTGGCACAATTTAGTAAATCTGTCAGGTTCTTTTAATCTGTTACTTTTTTGCATCCTAATCACCATTTTTTTTAATATAGCCATTTTTTTCTGTAAAATAAAAGATTTATGAATTTGCCAGCACTTTTGCTGACAGAAAAGTGTTCTGCTTTAATTTTATGTTTTCTGACACTGTAAATTTAACGGTCTTCTGAAATAGAAATTTCTGCAAAAAAACGGTGCAATTTAATATAAAAAAGTCACTTGTTTAGATCATTTTTAGAAAACTGTTACAGAACACTTTGATAACTATCCCACAATGTTTCTCTTTCTCCTTTTCATTTGCAACGTTTGCTTTGGCGTTGCCTTATCTGAACTCAGTTATAATGTAATTTGCTAAATCTTTAATTTGAATTAAAGAAAAAACAGAACATCTCATCAAAAATATTTTAGGTGATTTTCAATGTTTTATTTAATTATGTAAATTCCAGAATAGTGACGGTTTGCCTGTGACGCCCTGGTTGGATAATTTTTCTGTTTTAGTGTTTAGAAAAAGTTCATAGATTATAGTGAACATTGATTAAATGTGTTATCAAAAAAAGTTGATCTATTTTGCAAAGAAAGCTGTGTCTTAAATGTTTAAAAAATACCTCACTATCCAGTAAAAATTGGCTGTGTGACAGGGTTGCAATTTTTTTTGGAGGTAAGTTTTGAAGGTCCATTTTAATGCTTATGTAGTGGTTGCTAAAATGAGACAGCATTGTTTTGTGTTGAAGTTCCTTTCAAACAATATTCATGTACCAGCTAGCAGGCTTCCCCAAGCTCCTGCCCTCCAGATGTTGCTGAACTACAACTCCCATGATTCTATGAATGAAACAGCAGCAACACCTGGAGGACCGAAGTTTGGGGAAGCCTAAGCTAAAGAGATGAATGACTTAATTTGCCTTCAGCACTCAAAGAGTGGGCATCATCATAGATTTAACCAAAAATGGATAGGATGGAAACTCTTTTGATTATTATCTTCCTACATTCCTAAACAGCAATCATGCTAGAACAGTGATGGCGAACCAATGGCAAGCGTGCCACAGGTGGAACACTGTGCACTCTCTGTGGGCACGCGGTAATAGGTTGCCCGGGGGTGGGTGGACGCTGGCGCCAGTTGGCAGCAATGCAGAGTAGGCACCTGCCTGCCCGAAACGGCAGGCGCCTACTCTACTTTCGTGTCGGGAGCAACTGAAGACAGGGAGAGGGATCTGGGAAGCAGCTCTCCTTTCCTCGCGCGAGCAGGCTATGTGGAGCTTTGCTGCACGTTCCCATGGTAACGCTTTACACAGCATGGCGTGGGAGGTCAGGAGAGCTGCAGCCAGACACATACTTGCCACCACCGGACCACCAGGGCTGGCTGTGACCCCACCCCCCCCTCCTCCCCACACACAGCACCCCTACCCCACACACTCAAAGCACCACTACCCCACCACAAACAGCACCCCTACACCCCACACACACATCACTCCTCCCCCAACACAGCACAGCCCCCCACACACTGTGTGTATGTATTCAGCGGACTGTGTGTATGTATTCAGTGGACAGTGTGTATGTATTCAGTGGACTGTGTGTATGTATTCAGCAGTCTGTCTGTGTGTGTTTTAGCAGTCTGTGTGTGTATTCAGCAGTCTGTGTGTGTGCGGTGTGTGTAAGTATTCAGCAGTTGTGTGAGAATGTGTTCAGCAGTCTGTGACTGTATTCAGAAGTCTGTGTGTGACTGTATTCAGCGGTCTGTGACTGTATTTAGCAGCCTATGTGTATGTATTGTATGTATGTATTGCATTTGTTGGAGTTACTAATAAATATAAGTTTAATTTTATCTATTATTTATATCATTATTTCAAATTTGTATCATTGAACTCTCTGTTTTGTTCTTCTTTTAAAACAAAAGATGTTAACTAGTTCGGACAACTGTACAAGTTGTTTTTTCTAATCTTAAACCTCAGTATTCAGGTTTAATTGCCGTATTGGCACTTTAAAGGAAAAAAAAAGATGTCATGTATTGCGGTTTAGGGACTCTGGCTCAAAAAGGTCCGCCATCACTGTTCTAGAACATTGCTGTTTTATCTGAAATCCTTATTCAAATTATACAACCTGTCTTTAAAACAATGGTATGTTTGATTTTTACTAAAAGGTACTGATGGGTGAAAGGGTTCATGTCCGCATTGGGAAAACTCCAGCAAAAGTGGAAGTTAGATTCAGAGGTGAAGCCTAATTGGACTTGAAAAGATATTCTTTACCCCATTATGTAAGAGCAGTCAGAATCATAAAAGTGATTTTTAAAGCATGATTGGCTCAGTTGCTATGTATTTTATGGTCACTTCCATTGGTAAAAGAATGCAGTGATCAATATAAAAAAAAAAACACTGTACGAGAAAGCAATACCTCCTTAATGATCCAACAATTTACTCAAGAAAGGAAGCAATTTTTCTGCTCTTATGGCTTGTTTAGTACTAACATATTCTCCTGTCTTGTAAAATATGTAGCAGCTCAGAGACAGGAATAGCAATAAAGAAAGCCAAGTCTTTAACAGAGCCAAATGTAGAAGCAAGCTAAAGGTAGGAGCGTGTGATTGAACTACCTAGCAGGGGGCAACAATATCGATGAGAAGCATCAAACATCTCTACCCTTTGCCTAATGCCAGGGGGTGGGAGTGTAGATGGTGCCCAGTATGAATGATTACAGTAAATCGTACCCCGGCAGCTAATCTCTTAGAGGTGACATTTCATATGCTCTTTCTTTTGATTAAATATATTGTGTGTGGACTCCTAGCTGAATAAAATTCTACTGTTAAATATCAAAAGTATGCCCCCTGAGTCGGATATCGATTTAGGAGGTTGCAGCTGTGTATAATGAAAAATAATATTATGGCAGATAAATTACCATGTTTTAAGTTCCTATGAACTATTAATTTCCTTTAAGGATGCTTTCTGATTAATTAACTCCTTTTAAAGCCCTGACCACCCACCGACTATAACAAAGATTAGGGGCCATAAAGAAAAGTGAAGGGTTTAATGTATGCTAACGCTCTAATTAGCTTTTTTTGCTATTAGTATTAGTATTTTGATAAATATGTCTCATCCTGCTTAAACTACTTTTGCATAATGATACGTACAGCCCATATTTAATATTATTACATCATCAAGGCTGGGGTGGTATTGTTTTAGTTTGTGATAGTTTTCAGGTAGGTCTATTTGGACGGTTATTACCTGAAAAAGGGGTAGACAACCTTCGGCATTCCGGATGTTATGGACTACATTGCCCATAATGCTCTTAGAACTATAATGCTGAATTCATCAGGGGAGATTTAGTCCACAACATTTGAAGCGCCAGTGGCTTCCTACCCGTGACCAAACCTAACATTGGGGCACGGTGCTATACTTGGAGCAATGAGCACAGAAAATAGCTAAAAATAAGTTACTATGTTGCTCTTGACTCCTCTGGTCGCTTCTTTCTTTCTATGTTTTGCTTCTTATCTTTTTATTTGCACTTTTCCCTGACCCAGTGCTCAGTAAAACACTTGTTGGATCTGGTCCTGACGATTATGATGGGCTACTTACAGAATCTACACTGAGACAGCCAATCCACCTGAGTGTTTTGAGTGTCTCTGCTGAACGTGGCACTGGAGAGACACGTAGAAGAAAAAAAGAACATTTACACATACACTATGTCAAACTATCTCCTCCATCAACCCAGTCCACTTGTCCATCTAATAAGCCCCAGAGCTCTAATTTGCTCTCTCGCTGATCACATACATTTATTCCTCTCTGTTCAGGACTTATAGGTCCCCTTCCATTTTTACTAAGTGGCAGAAGCTTGCTCCTGGTTTGCAGCCTTGGACAGAGAAAGAGCTGGATGTAGTGAGTGTAGCAAAAAAGGACACATGTCACATGATAACAGGAGCATATTGAGCTTTTAGAGTGACAGAAGCAGCAAGAGCATATGCACAGAGTAAGCTTTAAGTTAATTATTTTATAGGGAGCCAGTCCACAAAAGTTTTAAGTTGTGTCCTTCCTATTTTCCATTCCATCTAAACAGCAATTTAGAGCAAGAGCATGTGAGTAGGGAGAGTGTGTGTTAAAGGGGAAAATGAACGGGGGAGGGCGAGAAATAAACAAATATGGGGCATATTCCATGGGCATGGATCTGAAGTCCCTATGCTAATCTGGGCTTTGCCGAACCCTTTCCCAGCATAACTTGAAGGCAGCATAACTGTACACTAGAGTACAGTCTAGAGTGAGTAATACAGATATAGAGTATATTGTCTCCCATATGTAAAACGACAACAGAATTCCTGGACACAGTGGACAAGCTCAATGTGATATAAGTTGACTCTATGAATTTCATAAATGTAGCATTTTTCTCCTTTAAGCAGTGGCCTAGCTGTTTATGTGGTATTAAGTTTCCAGTCTTTGATGTAAGCCATTAACGCTGGAGTTATGGAGTTAATCAAAAAGTTAATCATTTACTATTAGTTTTTCTTTGTTAATAGTTTGTTCTTTTAAGCTCAAAACAGGATTTGTAGAGTTATGGCCCAGGAATGCAAATAGATTTAATTTCCATAAATAATTCTTACCTCTGCTTAGAAGGATTACATATTTTATACTTAGCAAGAAATGAGAAGTCAGTCTTAATTTTTCAAATTTGTTCTGTCTGACCCAGGTTAAAAGTGCTCAGTCAATATCCTAAGGCTGACTTCCTAGATGTTGGGTAGGTTAAACAAACATTTCTGTTGACACGATGGAATTAACAGTTCCCCATTTCCTTATTACCTTCGTACAGAATTTAATTTACACAGCGCACTCTGATGGCTCCATCTGCATGACAATAAATCTAAGGTCAGAGTGCTGGCACATTGTGAGGACAGAAATATTGAGTAATAATATGCAAATTGGTCTACTTTATTTTCTGTAAGCTATTTGACAGTTTGTTTTTTTTTGTTTTTTTTTTAAATCAACTTCCTCATCAATGCATGGTATATTGTTGTTATTAAAACTATATGAAAATTGTTACCAAAGTAAGGTAGTGACAGCTTTATTGATTGCCTCTCAATCCAATTTAACATTGAGCCAAAGTGCTAATTAGCATCTACTGCCTAAGCCCAATTCCCAAACATAGCTCTCAGTTAGTACATTGTGTCTATCTGAATCCCTCCTCAGTCACACTTGTCCTATTTTTGTAATGGTATTTGTGTATTTGTACAACATGTTACAGAGTTTTTTTTACAAATATATACATGTTTTAGATTCCCATACCACAGAGAAAGTGACATCATCATTGCAATTAGTCCCCATAATGAAGGGGGACTAGTGCATTGATCATCATCACCATGTAGTCTGGGGGTCCCCATACATACATGCCCCAGGCTGCCGGAGATAGAGACTTTTACTACCAAACACTACCTGCAACATATTTATGGCAGCAGCTGGTGAAGCTGCCACAGTAGACTGTAATTTCCACTAACCTTATGTATTTCTCAGACATATATTTGGGCAAAGTCCTACCCTTAACCCCCCACTATACAAACACACTACACTACTCATCAAGTTGTACATTACACTAGCTTTGCAGGATTTACCGTTATATTCCCTGATCATTCCTATTAAGTTCAGTGCTACTGAAAAACATTGCTCGAGTGTAATCATCTTCTCTATTGTCTCTCCTTTACACAAACAAAGTCATGACGAGAAAGCATTAAATAGCAAGTTTATTCATGTGCACAAGCAAAAAAGAAGTGAGCCAACATTTCTACAGCTATCTGTAATAATTCTTTATTGGTGCTCTTCGTAACGGTGTTTTTGACATTAACAAGTCTTTGTCTAGGACATCCAGAAGTTTTCATTTTTCGGACCTCTCCGATTTTACTGTCAAAACTGAAATGTTGACATTATATGTGGAAGTGTATGGCCATAGTTTATACTATGTTTAATGCTGCCATTTGCAACCCATTTCTGCCTACTACCAGTCTCTTTGCAACCATTCACTCTCCATTAATACCCCGAATTCAAAATCTACGTCTCTGTTCCATGGATCTACTAACGTAAGCCTTATATGTGATGATCCATTACATTAAACATTTCCTTTGAATAATAAGCCATAAATGCTTATCAAAGAAAGTGTTGTTCTTCCTCTTATATACTCATTTTCTATATGATGACAAATTGCCCTGATAAACTCTGCCTATTGTTTATCCCATACAAGCTTGCCTAGCCATTGTGATCATTATCATCATGACAACTTCATTTTTTAGTGTTCTCTTTTCATTTAATGTTCTAGGACCCACTCATCAATTTTTAAACTGCAGCTCAGTAGAATAACATATGCATTTGCTCCCTGCAAGTGTTCATCTCTTTAAAAACCTGTCTTTAGAATATACTGCACATTAAAGATGATCATTGTAAGAGTTTTGTGGTCAAATATTTTAAATAGTCACAGGTATATCCTTGTATGCGCATCTATATTGAGACCAAAACTCATCTTCAATCCTTTTAACTAGGATAACCACCCCATGATCTCTCATCTAAAGTGGATCCAGCCTGTATGTTACATCTTGCCCGATCACAGAGATTTTGCACTAGTTTTTATTTTAATAACTTCAATTGATGTAAGGGAAAAGGATTAATTATTTCTAAAAATATCTTGACTTGCTCGTCTGGTCTTCAGTTGCAAATGGAAATGACTTGGAGCAGTAATTATTAATTTTTGGAGTAATAAAACATGTCATTTTACAGCAGATAGATCTAAGCAGAATTCCTGGTTGTGTGCTTGACGGACTGTCAGCATAATTAAGAAATACACATATTGGTTAACAGTTGGATGAAATGGCATGTTATTCCTCTTGACACAATTAACTCATTGATGTTAAAACAAATGCAAGCGTGCCATTAATACGTCAACGCGTTGAGCTTATTCTCTTTATACTTTGATAGTGACTAATATCAGTATGCTGTTAACTAGTCACAAATGTTTTGTTAATTGGATTGCTAATATCAATAAACAGTTAATTAGAATTTGATGGACACACTTGGAACATCAGTTTATAGAAAATCTGCCTTGGAAAGTTGCCAAGGTTACCAATCCCATTACTAATTATAATTTACAATCATAGTCTGTTCTCCCTTCTGCTTTTTTAATCCCTCCTACTCGGTTTGTCTTTTTTTCCCTCCTATATCAATTATTGCCCCTCCTAGATTTTATGCAACTATTTCTCATAGTTCTCATATCATTTGTCTTTCCACCTCCTTCTTATATGTACCTCTTTCTCTCCCTTCCTCCTTCTTTGCTGCCTGTTGTCTCCACCCTCCAATGCTCTCTCTTCCTTTTATGTCTGTTGTGTCTTTCCTTCCCAAATCTTTTTTCCACCCACATATATTTTCCATTTCATGTCTTCTGTCTCTTTCTTTCCCTCCTATATTTGCTCACTTTCTCCCTATCCTTTCTCCGTCTCTTTCTCAGCTGTTGGTGCAATTCTGACACACCTGCTCACATTTTATTTTTTTTAGGCATGGGGTTTTACATTTATTTTAAACCCCTCCCACTGTTTGATTGAAGGGTCAGAAGGTTGTTGTGTGTGATCTGGTCAATTTTTTTAGAATGCTTTTAGTGATCTCTGTGTGTGCCTTGATAAGGAATTGGGATATTTAAATGTTATTGTTTTTAATAGATAAAAAATTATAGTAAAAATATTTAATTTATTAATTTGGGAGGAATCTCAGAATTTGTCCCAAATGACATCTGAGGTTAGATTTTGCAATGCAGAGTCACATTTAGAGATTAGTAAAATACACTGTTATAGAACAAACTCCTGTAGCACATAAACAACACAACAAACCTGGAACTTGAGCACCGTCTGGTGTGTGTGCTCTATTAATCACAACTTCGTAAATCTCAACTTTCATTTATTTATCCCTATTCATAAATGACATTCTTTGCATTTTTTTTCCTAACTGTATGGTTTATTTTATTTATTCTCCAAATATGTATTTGGGAGGTTTAGCACTTATAAGCTTTTGTGAGTCAAACAAGCATTAATAATATATATTAATAATTGAGATATGAGCTATTTTGTGATTTTTAGAATTTTACATGTGTAGAGCTTGTAGAACACTCTGTAATTTAAGTCTATTTTAAAGCTCCTAGGTCAACTCTGGTGAATGCGCTTTGGCTTGACTTTTTATTCAAACAAGGGATACAATTACAAAAAAAATTACCCTGTAATGAACATAATTGAAATAAAATCAAAAGGTATACAAATAAATAAAAAGAACACAGGTATGCCAACTGTCCCAGTTTTGAGCGGACTGACTATATTTTGCAGTCAAATGCTTTGGAACTTATTCTTTTAACTGTTTCTCCATTCTGAGAGCTCAACTTTGTTTACTATAACAGAGCTCCAAAGCAATGATGTGTGTCATAGGCGTGCGCAGCCTATTGCATTAGGGTGTGCCCCCTAAAGCACAAACACACGCCGCATGTATATATATATATATATATATATATAGATATACATATATACACACACATACATATACTGCTGTGTGTGTGTGCTGCTGGTGCGCTGTGTGTGTGTGCTGTTAGTGTGATGTGTGTGTCAGGGTGTTCGTAGTGTGCTATGTGGGTGAGGGTGCGGTTTGTGTGTGAGGGTGCTGGTAGTGTGCTGTGTGTGAGGGTATTTGTGTATGTGTGTTAGGGTCCTGTTAGTGTGCTGTGTGTGTGAGGGTGCTGTTTGTGTGATATGTGTGTGTGAGGGTGCTGTTTGTGTGATATGTGTGGTGTATTTGTGAGGGTGCTGTTATTGTGCTGTGTGTGAGTGTGCTGTTTGTGTGAGGGTGCTGTGTGTGTTTGTGAGGGTGCTAATTGTGTGCTGTGTGTGTGGGTGCTGTGTGTGTGTGTGGGTGCCGTGTGTGCGGGCTGTTTGTGTTAGGCTGCTGTATGTGTGTAGGTGCTGTGTGTGTGTGTGTGTGTGTGCTGTATGTTTGGAGGGATTGTGAAGGTAAGGGCAGATTAGTAAATAACCCCCCTCCCTTCGTACCTTATGTAGGCAGGGGGGATCCTTGCTGTCCAAGGGAGAGTGAACTCTAGCCTGCGGGGCTAGAGTTCACTCTCGCGATATCTGAGCATTGCCGCGGCAGCGCTCAGATCTCGCGAGAGGAACCTGGCGGAGCTTCTGTCTAGAGCTCCCCGGGTCCTCTCCTGCCTCCCTCCATGCTGCTGTGGGCTGGTGAGGTAGATCTTTGATCTCCCCGCCGGCCCATGGAGGCTAAGAGCAGAGCCGGCACTCAGATAGCGTCAACTCTGCATGAGCCGACAGGGAGATCCGGAGATCTCCCCTGCCGGCAGGGGTCAAGTCCTGGGGACTAAAGTGTGGGATCTCTCCCAAGATTCCCACCCCCCCCCAAAACAAAATATACACTCGTGTGTGTGTATATATATATAAATATATACATATATATATATATATATATATATATATATACACGCGTACACACACATACACTCACACACACATACACACATACATTCACAGGCACACACACATACATTCACAGACACACATACACACACACTTACAGACACATAAACTCAGACACACACACACATACATTCACAGACACAAACACACACTTACAGATGCACACATATACACACACTTACAGACACATACACATTCACAGACACACATACACACACACTTACAGGCACACAGACACACACACTTACAGACACACACTTACAGACACATACACACACTTACAGGCACACAGACACACACACACTCAGACACACACACACACACACACTTACAGACACATACACTCAGACACACACACACACACACACTTACAGACACATACACTCAGACACACACACACTTACAGACACATACACTCAGACACACATACACAAACACTCTTACAGACAATCACACATACATACATTCACAGACACTCACACACATTGACAAATTATTTTTTTTTAACTAAAAATTGTCCACCCAGCCTCCCTACCTGGAGAGCTGGCGTGGACTTGTCCCTGGGGTCCAGTGGGTCGGGCGGCTCTCTCCATACAACAAGCGGCGAGGGAGCTGTGTGCTCTCTGCTCCCTCTCGCCGCGCGGGCTGTCTGCTGTAGCTGGGAGCCGGAATATGACGTCATATTCCGGCTCCCGTTATCAGCAAACGGCGCGCGGCGAGAGGGAGCAGAGAGCACACAGCTCCCTCGCCGCTTGTTGCATGGAGAGAGCTGCCCGATGGGGGGGTGTCCATCACCTCTTACTCCCCCCCCCCATGACAGGGGGAGGAGGAGGGGGGCATTTGGGGGCGGCAGAGTACCTGCAGGAACAGCGTTCCTGCAGGACTCACAGGCGTGCCGCGGGGATTAAGGTGTGCCCAGGCACACCCGGCACACCCCGTGCGCACGCCTATGATGTGTGTTTAAAATGAAACAAATGTAGTAATTCCCAAACAGAGGATATCACACTCACACTTGGGAATCCAGGTGCTTATCAGGGCCAGAGCTGGCATAACTCAGTGAAGTAGATAAAATAAAATAGGTCCAGGCACTCAGGATCGCTGCAGAAAGGCAGGTTTTCAGAGAAAAGGCAGTGTTCACATTGCCTATAGGGACACCTCCAAGTGGCCACTCCTTAGATGGCCATTGAAGGTGCTTCCTGGGTCAGTGCTGCCGAAAAAGCAGCACTGCCGTTCAGCGTCCCCACGCTCTTTATGGAGACGCTGAATTTTCCTCATAGAGATGCATTGATTCAATGCATCTCTATGAGGAGGTCCTGATTGGCCAAAACGGCATTTGGCCCCGTCCCCGTGATGATTTTACCCAATCCAATGCTTTCCCGTAGGGAATGGCTGAAAATCAGCAATTTTGATCCTGTCACAAAGGGGGTGGAGCCAATGCCGGCAGACCCGCGCGGCGCTGGGAATAAGGTGAGTTTTAAACTTTTATAGGGGGGACTAACGTGGTCAAGCCACCTAAATGGTGGGTTAAACACTATAGAGTCAGGTATACATGTTTGTGTTCCTGACCCTATAGTCTTTCTTTAAATTAACAACCAATGAGTAAAGGAAGTGAAATGTATGCTGGGAAAATTATGCTATAATTGTGAATTTCATTATTATCAATTTAAACTGCATTAACACATTCAATCTTCTCAGTCCTCTTCTCTCTGAGAATCCTCTGCTAAAAATACACCCAATGCAAACATATGATGTCATAGCACCCCGATCATTGATTGAAACTGTAGACCAGGGGTAGAAAACCTTCAGCACTCTAGGTGTTGTGAACAACATCTTCCATAATGTTTTTACAACCATAATGCTGGCAAAGCATCAGGGGAGATGTTGTCCACAACATGTGGAGTACCCGAGGCTGCCTACTCCTGCTATAGACCAGCAAAGAAAAAAAGTCCATGAAAGATTTAGTATTCACAAATCATTATGATTCAGAGGCTTAATTACAGCTGCACCTCCCCTATTGTTACAAGAAACCGCAACGGAGTGACTGAACCACATCCAATTAACTTGCTATCCCGTAATCCAATGTGTTTAGCATCAATTCATAAAGAAAAAAAAATTCTAAATGTACAAATATCCGTTACTGACTCATCTTTACAAACAAGAATTGAAAACATGACATGATAGCATGAAAACAATAGTCAAGACAATCTAGTATCATCAGTATTACTAAAACAGGTGCCTTCACATCCACATGTTGTCCCTTGGCACTCTGAAAAGCTATAAGTGCCCTCACGTGAATGATGGTGAAAAGTAGATCTTGGGCTATGGATGCCCCCCAGAGTGCTTGTCTCTTTAACTGAAACCACAGCAGGTTCCTTAATTTGTTGTTCATGTCCTGAGACAAAGAATTTATCTTGTGAAATATCCTCTGTAATAGCTGGAGAAAATATTTTGCGAGTGGAAAATGTGAAATATTATTTTAAGTCACATTATAACGTTATTTTATTGTTTCTTTTGTATTCTTCAGGATTCATTTCAGCAATCATTGCCCTGCTGTTTTCAGACAATTCACGGCTAAATTGCAACAGCTGGTTTTATGCACAACTTGAACCAAATGTTCCTATTACTTTCAAGTCATTCTTACAGATAGTAGTTCAGAAAATGTCTCAGATGCAGAATATTAAAACATTCTTTTAAAACCTTTCTAAGGTGATCATAACCGCTGCACAGATTAATTTTTTCAAGTGTGCAGAATGATGTAAATATAAGCAGGGTTATTCACTAAAGTGAGAATTCCATATTGAATATATTCAAATTTAATTTAAACTGAATTTCAGATTAAAAATTCAGTTCTGGCACGTTGGCCTTAAATTTGAAATTCACTTTGAATTCTTACTTTAGACTAGAGAATAAACCTGAAGTTCTAGTTATATGGATTATTACCATTAGCATAATAAAGGATAATCCAAGTACCATAACAACCTATTATACCGGAATAAGCTGTGATATAAATAGCTACCTGACTTGTCTCTGTATGTAATTCGAGCAATGGACTAATTTGAAAAAAAATTCTATAGCTATATTCCCACCAGGTCAATTCTTTCTATAACTTGAAGAATTCACTGGCAAAAATTATAAGTACTTGTACTCTGTATATGTCATCCATAAACACATCTGGCTCTTGGTCTTCTGAACTTCATATTATACAATGCTATGGGTGGGTTTATGAAATAATCACACTGAAAACAATGGGTAAACTGGGATTGGCTGAGGATACTAAGTCTTGAGAAGCAGAACATTTGCAGCAAACAATGGAAGTAAAGTAAAGAATATCATTTATAGGCATTTTTAAAACAGTTGCATATATTTAAAGGGACACTATAATCACCAAAACAACTTTAGTTTAAAGTAGCAATTTTAGTGTATACATCATGCCCCTGCAGTCTTACTGCTCAATTATCTGCCATTTAGGAGTTAAATGCCATATTTTTCCATGTATAAGACTGTGTTTTAAAAAAAAATTTTGTCTAAAACTGTGGGTCATCTTATACGCAGAATGTCACTGCAGCGGTTAAAAAAAACAGTTGTGCGCGGGCCTTTGATGCAGGTTAATACTTAATGTATTTGAATTAAGTTTATAACTATAGATTAACAAAGTTCATTTTCAGTAAGCTCTTCTAAAAGAAGAAAGGGAAGAAGAATACATTTATAAAATATATATATATATATATATATATATATATATATATACATACCATAAATATACAAAACTAATTAATGTAATGGTCTACCTGCCAATTAAACATATTCAGGTTTCTTCCCAAGCAGAGGTGATTGTATTGGGTCTTTCAACTATAATTGTTACCCTGTTATGAAGTGTTTTCTGAAAATGATAGATCATATTAAAAAGAAAAAAAAAAAGAAATGTCCAATGTGACATTAATTAAACAATAAATGTAATTGTACCTGCCTCCATGGGCTTGTTCTGTATTGGTGTAATCAGAGCAATGCACCAGAGCCCATCAATTCTGAAAGGTCTTGAAGTCATCGTTGGTTTTTCAGATCACTTCTTCTCTATTAGAACCTCTTCATATATAAGTGTGAATTTTCTTTAAGGGAATCATCATTTAAAATAATTCTTTGTTGGATGATTGAGAATTAATTTATGTAGCTGTGATAAAGCTCTCTATAAAGTAATATGAAAGAATAAAAGTGGAATTGGAGTAGATAGGCTAATCTGTTTTATCAGACAAGCTCATAATTAACAAATTACAAGCTTTCAAAGCTCCCAGGCTTCCCTTTGAGGGTTTAAACTTGTTAATTGCAGAGCTATTAAACTATATGCTGGTCCAATTAACGGTATCAAGTTATTGATGTTAGTGTAAGTCAACCTGTTACCCTAATCAACTTTGACTTTTCAATAACATATGTGCCCAGATAACCAGGGCCTGTTCCTCAATAAATGTATTTCTCACGAGTTTACATGGTAAGCAACTGTGCCACTATTTTTGCTGCCCTTCCATGAGGTACAAGTGTATTCTTTCATGGGTATACTGACTAAGAAAAAAAATAATAATTGAAATGTAAAGGAACACTCCAGGCACTATCTAAATTAGGTTGTTATGGTTCCAGGAGGCCCCTAAGGTGCACTCTTATTCCGATGGGTTAAACCGTTCTCAAAAGATTTAACCCCACAAAAAGTTATCCAGCACCAATCTTATCTCCCCCCAGGCGGCATCGGCTTCTGAAATCTCAGTTTCAGGAAGTCCCGCCAGACAGGGGCGCTGCTGATTGCCTCAAAGAGGTCAGCTGACACGCTCAGCCAATGAGTGACTCCCCATTCACAAAACTGGCTTGGAAAGAAATGTACCTTTTCTAAGTCAGTTTTGTGAATGGAGAGTCACTAATTGACTGAGATCGTCAGCTGATTGCTCTCTGCTAATCAGTGGTGCCCCTGCCTGGTGGCACTTTGCACATTTTGGAAATTGAAATTTCAGAAGTCGGATGCCTCTGGGGGGGGGATGAGGTCAGTGCTGGAGGAAGCTTTCGGTTATAACCATTTTGACCCCACGAGGTAAGAGTAAGCCGGGGGGGGGGGGGGGGCCTCCTGGTACCAATCATGGTAAGTGACCAGTATATATTCACAAAGTCAAATAATCTACCTCTTGTGTGCGACAAAATGCATGCTTTTCTGATAAATAAAGAGTAAAAATAGCATGTCCCATTATTTTACTGTCTCCTATGACAATATAGAAAATAAAATAGAGTGAATAATGATAATATAACAAGATAGAATAAATACTTTATGTTGTATGCAAAAGAGATGCCACGCGAATAATAACACGGTAACATAGTAACTGAGGTTTTCAAAAAACGAAGTCAATCAAGTTCTACTTTTCACACATTCCTGTTGCTGGTGATGATCCATAATTAGAATTCAATTAGAATTAAAATGAATTAATGTAACAGTTCTGTAAACATAATAAATATAACAGAACTTTCCATTATAACAAAACTATTACTCCAATTAAATTCCCTGTGGAATCTGTACTGTGTAGCCTTCACTGAATAAGCTTTCACAATAAGTGTTTGTTTATCTTCTGTGCTAAAATGCCACGTAACACAGATGATAAAAAAAAATGGCAATGATAAATCGGGCTTAGAATTTAAAGTAAGTTTATATTGTTGAGTCAATACTCTGAAGCTCTCTTCCCCTAGCTGATTTATTCAGCGAATGGAGATCGGATTAAGACAGTTCAATATTTTCTTTGGACTGGTAAAGTTCTGAATTATGCAGAAAGAATATAAATCTTGGTGGCTAAAGTGATGGATATATCTTGTTTCTGAAACCAGAGGAGGTACCTAGCATTAATTAATGTGAGAATGTCCAAGAATCCACCTGTTCATTTGTGAAATGTCTATTGGCCAAAGACAGGTCCCAATGCTTTTAGACACTCATCAGCACATCTCAAACATTTCCAATAGGATCTGGAAAGGTTTTGTTGATGTTCTGTCCCTGAATAACTTAAACTGTTTGAAACCTGCCCCATCTAGTATGTTAAACTCAATAGCATAATATAGTATGGTAATGCATAAAACATAGAACAATGCCCTAAGGAACTCTGTATTTTCTATTCTAATGGTCATCTCTTTTGCTCTAGCATACTACCGTTAACCACAGAGCCTACAGACATTAACTGTGAAATAACATAGGGATTATCAAGGGACACACAATGAATACCAATATATTCATTCTTCAAGTAAACAAGGTTTAGTCCTGACTCTTCCTGCATCACATCTTTATATATCTGCTCTGATTTTGATCAAACAAGACTCGCCCCCTTCATGGTCACTATTGTTTTCTTCTCTTCTCTAAATGGTTTTATTTCTCTCCCTCCCCCTTTATGCCAATTTTGTGAAAATTGCAGGTTGAGATTCAAGAGACAATTACCAACACATGAAACTAGGAATTGAAAGGCGGGAAATGGAAAGTAGCTGCCTTGGGTCTATGATACAGTAGAAACAGAACAAGACTGGAATGAGGTTCTGAAAATTGTTAACCCCTTCAGGAGTCAGTTTAGGAAGATCCTTTGCCGATCAATCATGACAGCTCTGACATAATATTGATTCCGGGGAGGTTAAACGGAATAGTGTTTTGTGGTTTTTAACGGATTTTGTAAAAAAATAAAAAAATAATTATACCTGTTTGGGGCTTGTTTGATAAACTCAAAGCTTACATATAGAATGCACACAGAATGAGGGTAAAATGAAACACCTCATAATGCTTTTTCAGTGAGTAGCATGGCTTTCTATGGAATACATGGAGGAGTACTTAACAGATCTTTACCAATTTTGTATCTAATGGATTCTCATTGATTGGGAAGAATGCTGATGCAGACTACTTGAACAGTTGTCATACAGCATAATTAAAATAATTAATGTTGTTCTAAAAAAAAACTATGCAATCATGGACTGTTTTGCCAAGTACTTGATCTAGTTTCTATTCAAATGTAGTGCAAGCATGCTGACTCCAAAGCAAGGAGTGTGCAGCATCGGACTGGGCCTGCAAGACCATTTTAAGACTCTGATGACCTCACCACAATTATCTGGCCATTCTTCAATTATATCTTTGACACACAGTTCTCTAGTGCAAAACCTTTTGATGCTGTACGCATGTAGAAAAATAAATAAAATAGCTACCATAAATTCACAAAAAAACAATTAGAGAACTAGATAGAATGATACACAGTATGAGAAAAAACAGCAGTACATTCAAGGTATGAGAGTACAGGAATAATTACCCCAACATTTACAGGAAATCTAAACACTGTACAGTGCAACTAATTGTTAAATGTGTTTCCAAAATAAATAAAACATCTACTAAGAACACAATTTATAAGAGCATGTGTTGAGTGTAGTCTATAACGGAATGCTATTCATGTTCAATTAGCAAGTAATAGTCCCATCCAAGTATATAAACACAAAGCTTTTTGCATGTTCTGCCTTTTGTACTTTGTTTTTTTGCATGAAGATGAACGGCTCTGGCTAAGATTGGGGTGCCCCTTTTGACATGGAGACACTGCTGGGATGAAGCTGGATCTTTGTACTAAATACTGGAAAAGAACAACACACACACACACACACATACACACACACACACACACACACACACACATACATACACACACACACACACACACATATACATACATACATACACACACACAAACACACACACATACACACACTCTCTCTCTCCCTTCTCAATTACCTTGCCATGCATTAGCATCACATCATACCCTTAGGTCGCTAAATCTAACAATACTGTATATCTAGCTATATTTAATTTTTTCCTAAAACTCCAACATATTCTGCTGAACCCAATAGCAGAAGCTCAAATAAATAATTTGCAGCATAGACAGGTAGACCTATTGGACAAAAGGAAAGGGTGTCCTTAAGGCAAGAGATTACAGTCTGTATGACTGAGACAAAATGTTATGTTGATGATAGAATGTAAAGCATAGCATATCAATCACCTGTATGTTAAAAATATATATATTGAGAGTATAGTAGAAGGTACATCCAATATGTTGCTTTTATGATGCGTAGTTAACTATTAACATATCATGATGGATCTTGCTGAAAAAAAAATAAAAAGTAAACAAACAGGGTTATTTATTATAGTGAGAATTAATGGTAATTCAAAGAGAATTTTTAATTTAAAGCTAAACTAGCCAAACTGGAAACATTCTCAACTCAGTTATGCTTCCAGTTTGTCTATTTTGGCATTACATTTGAAATGCACTTTTAATTATCAACAATTTTGACTATTTAAATAATCCTGTGAATCATTATAATAAAGACATGATTATATTACTTTACAGTTTATTCATTTAAATTCACATAACTATTGTTTCATTTTTGCTGATTGTTGCACCAAACTGGACCTGACACTATGCAGTTTTCATCATCACAAAATACTATATATGTTTTGCACTAGGTATAGCATGCATGCTTATATTACTTTTTTATAAAATATAATGACTTATAAAATAATAATTAATATTATCTTCACCAAAAGAGGAATTATATTCCATATCCTGTAGCACACAGTTAAAGGGACAATGTAGACACCATAACCACTGGTTAGGGTGCACTAATACTGTCTCTGCAGTCTAATGCAGTGTACTTTGTTTTCTAGAGGTCTTGAAAACAAAAGAGCAGTATGTAGCTTGTAGCTCTGCCTGAAAGCCCTGTCAATCAGAGAGCAAAATTTATTCCAACCAGTGGCGGATCCATGGGGGCACCGAGGTGAATTGCTCCCCACTCCCCAAGAGCGCAGGCTCTCCCCTACATGGCCGGTGCTTTCCAAGCGCCGGCCCTGCTATGCGCCTTCACGGACTGGAGGGGAGATCAGAGATCTCCCTCACCAGTCCGCAGGCACATTGCTGGAGCTGGCTGTAAAGGGAAAGAGGACCCGTGCTCCTCCGGGTCCTCCTCTCGCGAGCATGGAGCGATACCGTGGTTTCCGTGGCAACGTTCTGGATCTCGCGAGAGTAAACTCTAGCCCAGAAGGCTAGAGTTCACTCTCACCACTAGGGATTCTCCACCGGACCACCAGGGATTGAGAAAGATCCCCCCTCCCTGTCAAAGGTAAGAAGGGAGGGAGATCTAAAGATTATTTATTTTAATTAAAAAAAACACATATATATTTGTAAATCTGCCACGTACCCCCACACACGAAAACTTCAACATTCACACACTGCCCCCCACATATTGCCCACCCCACACATTGTACCCCCCACACACACTGTACATCTCACACACACACTGTACCCCCCCCACACACACTCTGTACCCCTCACACACACACACACACACACACACACTGTACTCCACACATTGTACCCCTCACACACACACACACTGTACCTCTCTGACAAATACTTTACCCCTCACACTACACCACCCCCCCCCCCACACACACACACTGTACCCCCACATAATGCACCCCTCACACACACACACTGTACCCCACACACACACACTGTACCCCCACACACAAACTGCCCCCTTACACACACACAAAATGTACCCCTCCACACACACAGCACCACTCACACACACTGTATCTCTCACACACTCTGCACCACTCATACACACACACACACACACACACACAAAATACACCCCTCCATGCACATTGCACCCCTCACACACACGCACTTCACTCCTCACACACATTGCACCACTCACACACACATTGCACTCCTCACCCACACACACACACACACACACACACACACACTGCATCAGGGGCGGGCTGGGAAGGGGGGCAGGGAGGCAATTGCCCCCCAGGCCGCCTTAAACCCAGGGGCCAGGGCTGCCCACATCCAGCAAAAAAGGAAAAATCTGAATCCCCTGCTTCTGGCTGAGGAGTCAGATTTTTCAACTTACCTCACTCTCTGCAGTCAGTGGAGTCGGCCGGCCTCTCCTGATGATGTCAGTAGTAGGGGGCATGACTTCCACTGCTCTTCTCACAGGACCGCTGGGGAGTCTGGGAGAAGAGCAGAGGAAGTCACGGCCCCTCCTCCTGACATCAGGAGAGGACGACTTCACTGGCTGCTGCTGTTTGCTTCTCCTGTTGGCTGCTGTCCACCCCTCCCTGGCCTAAGGTAAGACTCAGGGAGGGGGGAAATACACTTTAGTGTTTTTTTTTTATTCCCCTCCTCAGCCCCTGCCCCCTCCTCAGCCCCTGCCCCCTCCTCAGCCCCTGTCCCCTCCTCAGCCCCTGTCCCCTCCTCAGTCCCAGTCCCCTCCTCAGTCCCAGTCCCCTCCTCAGCCCCTGCCCCCTCCTCAGCCCCTGCCCCCTCCTCAGCCCCTGCCCCCTCCTCAGCCCCTGCCCCCTCCTCAGCCCCTGCCCCCTCCTCAGCCCCTGTCCCCTCCTCAGCCCCTGTCCCCTCCTCAGCCCCTGTCCCCTCCTCAGCCCCTGTCCCCTCCTCAGCCCCTGTCCCCTCCTCAGCCCCTGTCCCCTCCTCAGCCCCTGCCCCCTCCTCAGTCCCTGTCCCCTCCTCAGTCCCTGTCCCCTTAGTCAGCCCCTGCCCCCTCCTCAGTCCCTGCCCCCTCCTCAGCCCCTGCCCCCTCCTCAGCCCCTGCCCCCTCCTCAGCCCCTGTCCTCTTCTCAGCCCCTGTCCCCTACCTCAGCCCCTGTCCCCTACCTCAGCCCCTGTCCCCTACCTCAGCCCCTGTCACCCTTCCTCAGCCCTGTCCCCTTAGTCAGCCCCTGTCCCCTTAGTCAGCCCCTGTCCCCTTAGTCAGCCCCTGCCCCCTCCTCAGCCCCTGTCCTCTCCTCAGCCCCTGTCCCCTACCTCAGCCCCTGTCCCCTACCTCAGCCCCTGTCACCCTTCCTCAGCCCCTGTCCCCTTGGTCAGCCCCTGTCCCCTCCTCAGCCCCTGTCCCCTCCTCAGCCCCTGTCCCCACCTCAGCTGCTGTCCTCACCTCAGCCCCTGTCCCCACCTCAGCCTTAGTCAGCCCCTGTCCCCACCTCAGCCCCTGAACACACCTCAGCCCCTGTCCCCACCTCCCCTTCGTCAGCCCCTGTCCCCTTAGTCAGCTCCTTCCTCAGCCCCTGTCCCCCCTCCTCAGCCCCTGTCCCCTACCTCAGCCCCTGCCCCCCCTCCTCAAGCCCTGTCCCCTTAGTCAGCCCCTGTCCCCTTGGTCAGCCCCTGTCCCACCCTTTCCCTGCTCCTTTCCCCCCTCTCAGCTCCTGCCCCCTTCCTCAGCCCCATGCCCCCCACCACAGCACCATAACATCCCCACTACAGCTCCTCTCCCCCAATTGCAACCCATATTACCCACACCACAGCCCCTTTCCCAAATTGTAGCCATCAACTTGCTTCAGCCCCTATCCCCCCGTACATTTCCTAAACCCCCAATTACAGCTTATACCCTCCACTACCAGCCCCTGTCCCCCACTACAGCCCTGTCCCCTTACTCAGTCCCTGTCCACTGGCTTTAAAAGTGTAAAGTTTGGGTGTGTGTGTATGAGTATGTCTGTGTGTGTCAGTATGTCTGTGTCAGTCAGTATGTCAGTATATCTGTGTGTGTGCATCAGTATGTCAGTATGTCTGTGTGTGCGTTAGTATGTCAGTATGTCTGTGTGTGTGCATCAGTATGTCTGTGTGTGTGCATCAGTATGTCTGTCTGTGTGTGTGCCAGTATGTCTGTCTGTGTGTGTCAGTATGTCTGTCTGTGTGTGTGTCTGTGTGTGTGTCAGTATGTCTGTCTATGTATGTGTCAGTATGTCTGTCTATGTGTGTGCAAGTATGTCTCTGTGTGTGTGCCAGTTTGTCTGTGTGTGTCAGCCAGTATGCCTCTGTGTGTGTGTGTCAGTATGTCTGTCTGTCTGAGTCAGTATGCCTGTAACAGTGTGTATTTCTGTGTGTGTCTGTGTGAGTACCAGTATGTATCTCTGTGTGTGTGTCAGTATGTCTGTGTGCAAGTATGTCTGTGTGTGTGCCAATTTGTCTGTGTCAGCCAGTATGCCTGTGTGTGTCAGTATGTCTGTCTGAGTCAGTATGCCTGTAACAATGTGTCTTTCTGTGTTTGTCTGTGTGCCTGTCAGTGAGTGTGTGTTTTTTAGTGTGTGCCAAATCAGCAAGTGTGTGTGCCTGTCATTGATTGTCTGTTTAGGTGACTGCTTCCCCTCCCCCCCCCACACACACACGCACTTTCAATCACATGGGAAAGGTGTTTTTACTCTCCTCTTGGTGCAATGGGCCACTTGACTGGATTTGCCCCCCAGGCCTAAGGCTGCCAGCCCTCCCCTGCACTGCATCCCTCACACACACACACACACTGCCCCTATATCCTACTAGAGTCCATATCCCAGCAGTTCTAAAATGGTTTGACTACTTATTCTGGGAGGGCTGTAGTGGTTATTGTGTTTGGATTGTTCATTTAAATAATCTACCAGTGCCACTCCTGAGATTAGGTTATGGATCCGCCCCATTCAGCTCTTTTGGCACGGATTACAGGGTAGTTAAATTCTTCTTTTTACCACTAAAATGAATTTAAAAAAAACATAAAATACTAATGAAAATATAATATATTTTAATATATTGTCCATTAAGATGGTTGGTCTCATTATTATAAAGCAATGGTTCATAACACCTTTATTAACAGTGACTCAAATTATGTACATTGAATTATTTTTAGTAGCCAGTCCTCTAGGTGGGAAATTAGCTATTTCTCTTATTTTTACTTGTCATTTAATATACATGGATATAATAATAATAATAATAGTAAACCATTTATTGTGTACAGTTTCCTGGGTACCATGACAAATGATGTATCTGTTATAACCGGTGTGGGCCCACTAAAATTGCATGAAGACTCAATTTTTAGTATGGCACAGGGTTTAAAAAAATACAATTGTAAAAAATAGATTACTTTCTAAAATATGCTTTGTTGACACATGCTAGATTATTTTTTATCAGTAAATAAAAAGGCAACAGGTCAATGCTATTTTTAGAAGCCTCCAAGTATGCTAATATCTCATTAAAACTATCCATTGAGTTGTGGTGACAAGAGAACCAACTTGGACAATTTAGAATAAAATAACATAAGAATTAATAATCCTGCTGAAATGAAAATGCGGGACAAAAAGCATCTAAGTAGGGAATTCTATCCAACTGTGCTAATATTGCATCAGTTTTGCAAGTCACTGATTATTTAACCACAAACTAATTTGAGTTGAAAGTTCCTATACAGATTCTTCAAAACATAAAAAATAATTAATAACAGTGATGGCTGGCATTGTAACAAGGTGATAGGGTCCTAGATCCTACCCTCAAATCTTGACACAATGAGATCTCATGTTCTGCTCAACATCATAAGCCTCTAGATGCATGAATTTGGAAAAACAACATCTACTTTATAGAAGTCTGACTCAATACCTCGATGCAATTACCCAATGAGAGCCTTGCAATATAGGACAATATGCAGGCCTATCATTTCTGGTGCCAGTGCAAAGGGAATGGGTGATGTCATAAGCCCCACTAGGGCAAACTAAGCATGTCTGAGGATTGCTACCCAGGATATAGGGCGTTTTTTCAATATGCCCCAAAATCTTCCAATGATCTCTTGTTCAGATCCTCCATAGCATTTCCACTGTCAAGAAAAGGTTGGGAGAGTACACTGCAAGACTAATCATAACATATACAACTTTGTTTTTCCCTATTAAACTCTTTAGATTATTCCTTGCAACTCTAATAGCTTTTTTTATATTGCTACAAAAACTGTGGGGTGCTGCCCCACCTGCCCCTATGGGCCATTCTCTACAATGATCCGTTTCCAATAGAAAAACTCGGTATTGTATGGCATAAAAACATTTATTAAGATTAGGAGCTCCTGTTTCTTTTAGCACATAACTGAACTGTGAATGTAAAAAGCTTTGTTATATTCACAAAACACGAACACTTAGCTTTCGACAATTGTTCCATTATTGAAGCAAACTGTAAGATTCATTTTGATTGTGCTTAATCCCGGTTCCTATGCAGTAGGCTTCATGGAAAATTAGTATTTAATTTAATTCACATAATTACTTGCACTTAATTGAAATGATGTGGATGAAAGATATGTTATGAATATTAATTTATATCTTGTCTCTTGATCTGTCTGTTACAGCAGTCAGGACTCTAATGTGTCGTCCCTCTGGAAGTTGTAATTCTGATATAAATTCACGATTAGATTAGAAGAGGAGTTATCGCCTTTTTTTGGCACAATTTCTCTTTTACTCACCCCTTGTAAATATTTATATGATTTGCAGCCACGATATGCTTGAATGTCTATTGAGAGTTACGATATATATGTAGCAATTATCATGGCATCACATCAGGATTCATGACTTATAATATTGCACTATACACATGGGCAAATAGCTTGGTTTATAACTATTCCCGCATAATATGCTGGGATAAAAAGTCGAACATATTATATGAACAACGTTGAGGAATAAAGCTCTGTACAGCAATACTTTGTTTTACAAAGCTTTGCTTTATGGCGCTTCTCTAATATAAAGCTTTGCAGTTATATTCAAACAATGAATCTTCACTATCCCCACCATTTGAAACTTAGCAATAGGTAAAGTGGTAGCCTTTCATTATTTTTTTTTTATTTACTGTTTTCGCATCAGGTTTTATTTTCTGGTCTAGCTCTGCACCGAACCCGATAAATGAATTGACTGCTAGAGAAATAATCACCAATAAATGTGCTTCAGAAACACATTTATCACGATTATTAATAATTAACCTCATTAGTCATTAAAGGACCACTATAGTGCTAGGAAAACATACTCGTTTTCCTGGCACTATAGTGCCCTGCGGGTGCCCCCACCCTCAGGGACCCCCTCCCGCCGGGCTCTGGGGAGAGGAAAGGGGTTAAAACGTACCTTTCTCCAGCGCCGGGCGGGGAGCTCTTCTTCTCCGATCCTCCTCCTCTCCTCCCATTCGGCTGAATGGGCACGCACGGCAAGAGCTGCGCGCGCATTCAGCCGGTCTCATAGGAAAGCATTATCAATGCTTCCTATGGACGCTTGCGTGCTCTCACTGTGATTTTCACAGTGAGAATCACTCAAGCGCCTCTAGCGGCTGTCAGTGAGACAGCCACTAGAGGATTTGAGGGCTGTATTAACCCATTTATAAACATAGCAGTTTCTCTGAAACTGCTATGTTTATAAAAAAAAATGGGTTAACCCTAGCTGGACCTGGCACCCAGACCACTTCATTAAGCTGAAGTGGTCTGGGTACCTATAGTGGTCCTTTAAAAAAGAAATCAAACAAAAAAACTACAGGGGTTAATATGACCTTCATATTAGTATAGGGAGAGTTTTACTCCTCCCACATGCCTCCATCCACCATACCTACTAAACAGCAAGCAGCCATCCACTGTAATAATAAATTAATGACTGGACATCTATTATCATACAGGAGGACCCGACATATTGGTGGCAGGTTGGACCTATAATTAAATATAGAACAGGCGGTGAACATGCCTGTAATGGACCGTTTCGCTCACAAGGGGATAAAAATCGTTTAGGCGATAATCCCCTTTCTCATAGACCAGCAGCTACTGCAATCACCAACCTCCCGAACTCCAAACTGCACGTATTCACCAACTCTCGAACAGCAGACACACGAACCCTGGAAGCAGCCGAATAGGAAAAGCAATACGAACAGCTTACACTCCTGGCAATCGGCATACAGTCAAATTCCCCCCAAGCATGAGACAACACTTCAGCTTCAGGGTTAAACAGCAACAACAGATTTATTCACACACAGGCTTATATGTGATTCTCCCATGCAAAGGAGGGATTTACAGTAATTACACAATACACCAATCACACATGAGTTACCTCCCACAATGCCTCACAATCCCTCCTCTCTGCCCTGGAGATAATTGGGGAAGGAATCTAATTATCTCCAAGGACAGAGGCAAAACTCCATTACCCACATGGCAGACAAAAGGACAGTAAAAGACATAAAATTACCTATTGATGCATTTAGTACACAAAACACATACATGCAAAATATCCCAGCTTAGATCTGAGCGCACATTATTACCGAATGGCGCTCAGATCACATACATATAGTTCAATCGCCATGGAGCCAAAGTCTTTCACATAGTCTTTCGTTACACGAATAGGCTCCATGGCATGGCTATCTGGGGTGAGGCTGTTCATACGGTCAAACTACCGAATGAACAGCCAGTCGGTTCCACTACCGAATGCCGAGGTAAGGAGGCTGGCGGCTCAGCGGTGTTCGCACAATAAAGTGTCTGTTTTCAGTTCCATAGTTTGAGCGATGAACACCGCTGGCCGTTTGGGAGTTAAAATGGCCGCTGCCACGTGTTCGGCAAACGAACAAAGGCCATCCAGCATTCATCAATTAAGCTGCCGTTAGCCGCAGCTTCTGGGCGGTTACTTGACGGCACACTCCAGCTCCTAGGGGGTCCCTCATCCGGTAGTTTGTTCGGTAGCTGGAATCTACCGAACACCCCGGCTGAAAGGCACGAACAAGCCTTTCTGCAGGGAGAATAAACGTTTTTCAAGTCTGGTCCATAGTCCAAAGGGAGCAGGCGAGCAACCAGGCTTCTCCAGTTCACAGTGGCGAGATTGGTTTCGCCACAATGCCATTGTCTACTCCACAAAATTATGCTCACATCCATCCCCCAAGATGGTTAGGTGTCCCCGAATCCCTAGCCACCCCCCAATAATCCCTGTCTACTTCCCTTTCCCCACTAATAGTGAAGCAAGGGTAAAATATCTAGTACCTATAAAAGGAATATATATATATTTACCATCAGATGTTTACTTTCTTCTTAAATCTAAAACAAATTCCCAATTCAAAAGTCCTGACTCAACTCTTAAAATGAAAAAAAAAAAAAAGCAGAAACGATGTGGAAAAAAACAGTCATGCAATAATGATACAATTAACTAATCTACCGTATTTTTCACTCCTAAGACGCACCACACCATAAGACGCACCTAGTTTTTAGAGGAAGAAACCCAGAAAAAAAAAATATTCTGAACAAACTATCCCATAGTGTTTCTTACTATAGGACAGTTTGTTCAGAATATTTTTTTTTCTCCCCTGTCCCATAGTGTTCTCCGCCCCCCCTCCCATAGTCTTCTCCTCTCTCCCATAGTCTTCTCCCCCCCTCCCATAGTCTTCTCCCCCCCTCCCATAGTCTTCTCCCCCCCACCATATTCTTCTCCCCCCTTTCCCATAGTCTCCCCCCCCCCCTCCCATAGTGTTCTCTCCTCTCCCATACTGTCCCCCTCCCCTCCCCTTGTCCCATAATTACTTATCTGTCTTGTAGCGTGGGCTGGCCTTGCAGCGTGCACCGCGGTACTGGAACTTCAATTTCAGGTTCCGGTTTCCGGCGGGACTGAAAGGAAGTGTGCACACTGAGTGCGCACTTCCTTTCAGTCCCGCCGGAAACTGGAACCTGAAATTGAAGTTCCTGTACCGCGGTGCGCGCTGTGAAGCCGGCCCACGCTACAAGACAGGTAAGTAAAGCTTCATATTCGCTCCATAAGATGCACAGACATTTCCCCTCACTTTTGAGGGGGAAAAAAGTGCGTCTTATGGAGCGAAAAATACGGTAAGTTCGCCTAATAAAGGGGTTAAAAGACTTTACCATGCTATAAAATTTCAGTCAGTGCCCTTTATCATGAGACTTGCATGCCCACTTTATTTTTAACAGGCACTAGATTAATCTTTTGAGTTCACTCACTATTATTAGGGTGAGTGGGTACTCAGGGTTGTTGTCAATAAACCACAGCTAATACTTATCGGGCGGGATTAGATCGGTATTGGCATTGCACATGCTTACAAAACTTTATTTCCAATGATAATCCTCACTGTATTGTATCCATCTTGAAATTATATTTTCTACTATCTCTTTAAAAGAATAAAATAATAAAGCTAGCATTCATGTAAAAAAACAATATATATCAAAACCCGGTGACAAATATATTGCAAGTCTAATATGGTTTTTCTCTAACTGAATTCAAAGTGGATATCAAATTTAAACTAGAAAACTTCTCAGACAACTATGCCAGCCAGCTATGCATTCAGTTTGGGTACTCTGACCTTCAATTTTAAATTCACCAGGAATTCACTTGGAATTCTGACTTTAGTCAATATCTCTGTCAGTGCAAACGTCAAATGAAATGATGCAATTCTGCACTTCTCTCAATCCGCATGTGTGGGGAAATATATAAAGGATCCCTGTCGTATCAAAAATGACATGCAGGCTAATTCACTTAACCATGGTTGCAGGGAATTTAATGAAGAACAATAAATGAAAATCCTAGATAGTCGCAGTATAAACTTAGTCATATTTTTCAGATCCAGTTTGCAATTGTGTTTTCACTAATTGAAAGTTTAGTGCATAACTCTCATAGTTCCACTTCAGAGAAATATTGGATATATTGTATATGTGTATTCTTGCAGTGCAGTGATGATAAATGTCTGCTATTGTTTTCGTTTTCAGGTATATGGCTATCATCCATCCTCTCAAACCAAGGTTATCTGCCACAGCAACTAAAATAGTCATTTGTGTCATCTGGGGATTTGCATTCTCTTTGGCATTTCCACTGGGATACTATGCAGCGGTCGAACCAATGCACGATCGTGAAGTCTGCTACCTAGAATGGCCAGGATATGAGCTAAACCGGAAATACGAAAAAATGTGAGTCTGTTGTGCTTATTCCCGTGATAAACTGGATGCTGTTCAAAATTTAGGCTAGGCTGGAAAAATAGGTCTTACACATATAAACAATAGTGATGTCGAGAACATAACATTTTTATAGACTTCAATGGGCAGGCGAATTTTAAAACCCACAGGGACTCTTTCTAGCCACAATAGTGATGGAAAGGTTGTTTCAAGGGGACTAACACCTGGAGTGTGGCATGACGGAGGGGGATCCATGGCAAAACTCCCATGGAAAATTACACAGTTGATGCAGAGTCTGGTTTTAATCCATAAAGGGCATAAATCACCTAACATTCCTAAATCACAATGGATATGGATTGACACCTGACATATGACATATTGACACCTTGACATATGGATTGACACCTGTCCTCAGAGACCCTGATACACACTGACACAGAGCAGAATAGGGACTGTTCCCCCTACATAGGGTCACTTGGCAGATATGGATTGACACCTATCCTAAGGATCCCTAAAACACACTGACACAGAGCAGAATAGGGACTGTTCCCCCTACATAGGGTCACTTGGCAGATATGGATTGACACCTATCCTAAGGATCCCTGATACACACTGACACAGAGCAGAATAGGGACTGTTCCCCCTTCATAGGGTCACTTGGCAGATATGGATTAACACCTATCCTAAGGATCCCTGATACACACTGACACAGAGCAGAATAGGGACTGTTCCCCCTACATAGGGTCACTTGGCAGATATGGATTGACACCTATCCTAAGGATCCCTGATACACACTGACACAGAGCAGAATAGGGACTGTTCCCCCTTCATAGGGTCACTTGGCAGATATGGATTGACACCTGTCCTCAGGGACCCTGATACACACTGGGGGGGACCTACTGTCCTCCCCCCGCCCCCACCCCTGCGTGGTGGGTGGGGGCCATAAAAATAATGAGGGGGTCCTACTGTCCTCCCCCCGGCTCACACCCCTGCGCGGTGGGTGGGGGCCATAAATCACAATGGGGGGAGGACCTACTGTCCTCCCCCCACCCCTACCCCTGCGCAGTGGGTGGGGGCCATAAAAATAATGAAAATAATGAGGGGGGGACCTACTGTCCTCCCCCCTGGCCCCCACCCCTGCGCGGTGGGTGGGGCCATAAATCACAATGGGGGGAGTACCTACTGTCCTCCCCCCGCCTCCACCCCTGCGCGGTGGGTGGGGGCCATAAAAATAATGAGCGGGGGGACCTACTGTCCTCCCCCCTGGCCCCCACCCCTGCGCGGTGGGTGGGGGCCATAAATCACAATGGGGGAGGACCTACTGTCCTCCTCCCGCCCCCACTGCTGTGTGGTGGGTGGGGGCCATAAAAGTAATGAGGGGGGGACCCTCTGTCCTCCCCCCAGCCCCCACCCCTGCGCGGTGGGTGGGGGCCATAAATCACAATGGGGGGAGGACCTACTGTCCTCCCCTCACCCCCACCCCTGCGCAGTGGGTGGGGGCCATAAAAATAATGAGGGGGTGACCTACTGTCCTCCCCCCGGCCCCCACCCCTGCGCGGTGGGTGGGGGCCATAAATCACAATGGGGGGAGGACCTTCTGTCCTCCCCCCGCCCCCACACCTGCGCGGTGGGTGGGGGCCATAAAAATAATGAGGGGGGACCTACTGTCCTCCCCCCGGCCCCCACCCCTGCACGGTGGGTGGGGGCCATAAATCACAATGGGGGGAAATCCTACTATCCTCCCCCCGCCCCCACCCCTGCGTGGTGGGTGGGGGCCATAAAAATAATGAGGGGGGGACCTACTGTCCTCCCCCCAGCCCCCACCCCTGTGCGGTGCGTGGGGGCCATAAATCACAATGGGGGGAGGACCTACTGTCCTCCCCCCAGCCCCCACCCCTGCGCGGTGGGTGGGGGCCATAAATCACAATGGGGGAGGACCTACTGTCCTCCCCCCACCCCCACCCCTGCGCAGTGGTTGGGGGCCATAAAAATAATGAGGGGGTGACCTACTGTCCTCCCCCCGGCCCCCACCCCTGCGCGGTGGGTGGGGGCCATAAATCACAATGGGGGGAGGACCTTCTGTCCTCCCCCCGCCCCCACCCCTGCGCGGTGGGTGGGGGCCATAAAAATAATGAGGGGGGGACCTACTGTCCTCCCCCGGCCCCCACCCCTGCACGGTGGGTGGGGGCCATAAATCACAATGGGGGGAAATCCTACTATCCTCCCCCCGCCCCCACCCCTGCGTGGTGGGTGGGGGCCATAAAAATAATGAGGGGGGGACCTACTGTCCTCCCCCCAGCCCCCACCCCTGTGCGGTGGGTGGGGGCCATAAATCACAATGGGGTGCGCGGTGGGTGGGGGCCAAAAAAATAATGAGGGGGGACCTACTGTCCTCCCCCTGGCCCCCACCCCTGAGCGGTGGGTGGGGGCCCTAAATAAAACATTTTCCCCCCAATCAAAGGTGACTAGGGGTCCCCAAGCCCCTAGTGTGGGAAAGTGCTTTGGAACTTGCCCACGCTGTGTAAAATGACAAAGAGAACTCTGATTGGTGGGCTTGGAAGCTAACCAATCAGAGTGTTCTGTGTCATTTTACACAGCGTGGGAAAGTTCTTTGCAATTTACCTACGCTGTGTAAAATGACAATGAGCACTCTGATTGGTGGGCTTGGAATCTAACCAATCAGAGTGTTCTGTGTCATTTTACACAGCGTGGGAAAGTTCTTTGGAATTTACCTACGCTGTGTAAAATGACAAAGAGCACTCTGATTGGTGGGCTTGGAATCTAACCAATCAGAGTGTTCTGTCATTTTACACAGCGTGGGAAAGTTCTTTGGAATTTTCCCACGCTGTGTAAAATGACAAAGAGCACTCTGATTGGTGGGCTTGGAATCTAACCAATCAGAGTGTTCTGTGTCATTTTACACAGCGTGGGAAAGTTCTTTGGAATTTTCCCACGCTGTGTAAAATGACAAAGAGAACTCTGATTGGTGGGCTTGGAATCTAACCAATCAGAGTGTTCTGTGTCATTTTACACAGCATGGGAAAGTTCTTTGGAATTTTCCCACGCTGTGTAAAATGACAAAGAGCACTCTGATTGGTGGGCTTGGAATCTAACCAATCAGAGTGTTCTGTGTCATTTTACACAGCGTGGGAAAGTTCTTTGGAATTTTCCCACGCTGTGTAAAATGACAAAGAGCACTTTGATTGGTGGGCTTGGAATCTAACCAATCAGAGTGCTCTGTGTCATTTTACACAGCGTGGGAAAGTTCTTTAGAATTTTCCCACGCTGTGTAAAATGACAAAGAGCACTCTGATTGGCTTAAACCAGCCAATCAGTGTGTTCTTGGCCTAATAGCAGGGCGTGGCAAGGCTTTATAAGCCTTCCCCCACCCTACAGAGCTCAGTCTGCGCGGAGCCCTCCATGGGTGAAGATGTATTTTTTTTTTGCGCTCGTTTTTTTTCTTATGGCTTTTTATTTGGCCTTTTTTGGGGCTGAAAAAAAGAAGATTTTAGAAAAAAGAAGACGTCAAATGGTAAGTTGAATTTTTCTTTAGAGGTTAGTTATTTTATTCCCCCCTCACTATTTTTTAGGTTGAGCGGGGTAGGTAGGGGGTAACTTCTTTTGGGGTAGGGGGGTGGGTGTCTAGGGGCTTGGGTACCCCTAGTCACCTTTGATTGGGGGGGATTTTTATTTAGGGCCCCCACCCACCACTCAGGGCTAGGGGCTGGGGGGGGACAGTAGGTTCCCCCCTTATTGTTTTTTTTAGGGCCCCCACCCACCGCTCAAGGGTGGGGGCCAGGGGGGAGGACAGTAGGTCCCCCTCATTATTTTTATGGCCCCCACCCACTGCGCAGGGGTGGGGGCCAGGGGGGAGGACAGTAGGTCCTCCCCACATTGTGATTTATTGCCCCCACCCACCACACAGGGGTAGGGGCCAGGGTGAGGACAGTAGGTCCCCCCCTTCATTATTTTTATGGCCCCCACCCACCGCGCGGGGTTGGGGGCGGGGGGAGGACAGTAGGTCCTCCCCCATTGTGATTTATGGCCCCCACCCACCGTGCAGGGGTGGGGGCCGGGGGGGAGGACAGTAGGTCCCCCCTTCATTATTTTTATGGCCCCCACCCACCGCGCAGGGGTGGGGGCGGGAGGAGGACAGTAGGTCCCCCCATTGTGATTTATGACCCCCACCCACCGCGCAGGGGTGGGGGCGGGGGGGGAGGACAGTAGGTGCCCCCCCAAGTGTGTATCAGGGTCCCTGAGGACAGGTGTCAATCCATATCTGCCAAGTGACCCTATGTAGGGGGAACAGTCCCTATTCTGCTCTGTGTCAGTGTGTATCAGGGATCCTTAGGATAGGTGTCAATCCATATCTGCCAAGTGACCCTATGTAGGGGGAACAGTCCCTATTCTGCTCTGTGTCAGTGTCTGGAGGGAGTATCTGCAGTAACACAGGGTGTCTGGAGGGAGTATCTGCAGTAACACAGAGTGTCTGGAGGGAATATCTGCAGTAACACAGAGTGTCTGGAGGGAGTATCTGCAGTAACACAGAGTGTCTGGAGGGAGTATCTGCAGTAACACAGGGTGTCTGGAGGGAGTATCTGCAGTAACACAGAGTGTCTGGAGGGAGTATCTGCAGTAACACAGAGTGTCTGGAGGGAGTATCTGCAGTAACACAGAGTGTCTGGAGGGAGTATCTGCAGTAACACAGGGTGTATGGAGGGAGTATCTGCAGTAACACAGAGTGTCTGGGGGGAGTATCTGCAGTAACACAGGGTGTCTGGAGGGAGCATCTGCAGTACCCAGAGTGTCTGGAGGGAGTAACTGCAGTAACACAGAGTGTCTGGAGGGAGTATCTGCAGTAACACAAGGTGTCTGGAGGGAGTATCTGCAGTAACATGGGGTGTCTGGAGGGAGTATCTGCAGTAACACAGAGTGTCTAGAGGGAGTATCTGCAGTAACACAGGGTGTCTGGAGGGAGTATCTGCAGTAACACAGAGTGTCTGGAGGGAGTATCTGCAGTAACACAGGGTGTCTGGAGGGAGTATCTGCAGTAACACAGAGTGTCTGGAGGGAGTATATGCAGTAACACAGAGTGTCTGGAGGGAGTATCTGCAGTAACACAGAGTGTCTGGAGGGAGTATCTGCAGTAACACAGAGTGTCTGGAGGGAGTATCTGCAGTAACACAGAGTGTCTGGAGGGAGTATCTGCAGTAACATTTATATGCACTAAAAAAAAATAAAAAAAAAATAAAAAATAAAAAATAAAAAAAAAATGGTTGCAGCTTCAAAATGAATCTAAAATGGATGCTGTCCAGTAGGTGGGAGGGTCTGCTAGGAAGGGTGTGCTGCTGATTGGCTGGAATGTGTCTGCTGACTGTGAGGTACAGTGTCAAAGTTTTCTCAATGATAAAGAATAGGGGGCGGACCGAACATCGCATGTGTTAGCCCGCGGCGGTGGCGAACACAAACATGCTATGTTTGTCAGGAACTATTCGCCAGCGAACCGTTCGGGACATCACTAATAAACAATGTCTTTAAATGCATGGATATTGCAGCCATATGTAAAATATTTCCACATGCATATATCAGCTGGCCTCTGCAACCTTATATAAACCTATCTCCACGAAAAACGGGATGCTGTTGTGGATTTTGAAATGATAAGTGATCATATGTTTTCATTAATCATTAATTTTGTATTTTATTGTACACTAACTGTAACAATGCAATTATTTGTGGACCCAGGACATACTTGAAAACGAGAGAAATCTCAATGTATCTTTCCTGGTAAAATATTTTATAAATAAATAATATGTGTGATATATAAATGTCCTCTATAACATTTGCTGTACTATACTTGCAATCAACCTGACCCCAGTAGAAAATGATAGAAGTTATAATATTGCACAATCCTGGATTAAGGAGTTCCTGAGAATATGAACTGAAAGGTGCTATAGGCCTTGTAGCGGCACCCCGGAGTAGTAGGGGTTTACGCCGCTGAGAAGGTGTTCTTTTCCCCCAAGACGAAGTCAGCTATAACAAAACACGTTCCAAGAGAATACGAATCAGCATAACAACCATCCCCTCCATGCACGAGACGAGACTCTGTGTTGAGGGTCAAAAGTAGGAATAATCTTTATTCTGCCGCTCGGGCTTTTATGCCGTACAACAACTCCTCCCCGTATCCGGAGGAGATAATACATTTACAGTGGGAATCCCTCCCACTGTACCGGGCAGAATATTTCACGGTTATTACAACGTTTAATAACACACGCAATATATAACGAAAATACAATGTGCTACGTGTATTAGGGAACGGAGATCTAGGGGAACATTATACGTGAAAATCCACCAGATCGGTTGGGCCGTTCGCTAGATACACGTTCGCACCATTTACTCTGGAACCACATAACATAAACGAAAACTCTCTCGTGGATCCGATGTCTCTAGTTCGGTACTCTGGATCTGTCGAACAGCATGGATGTAGGTCACCGACAAGGTGGAGAATCGTTGTGTGCAAAGTTCGGGAGTGTTCGGGCATTAGTTCGTGCGGTCAAAATGGCCGCGACCCATTGTTCTCCCCACGTGGCTGCGTATACCGTACAGATCCAGAGATATCCGAAGCCCACAATAATCCAAGTAAAACAAAAAGGCAATTCTCTGAGAGGGTTCTTGGTTACTCAAAAAGGGGTCTGTCACAGGCCTGTAGATTAAAATTATAAAAAATTTATTTTTCTTACACAAATGTAAGGTATGAATTGCTTTAACTGAAAAAGATTGGTGGTTAATCGCTTAAAAATGGTGAATTGTAGTCAATTGAAAAGCACATTTCAAAATTTAGGCTAGGCTGGAAAAATAGGCCTGACAGATATAAACAATGTCTTTAAATGCATGGATATTGCAGCCATATGCAAAACATTTCCACATGCATATATCAACTGGTCTCTACAACCTTATATAAAGCTATCTCCACGAAAAATTAGAAACTAGTTGCTGCAGCTTTAAATGAAAGTATCTATAGTCCATACGGAGATAGCCACAGACAAACTGTTAATTTATTTAATGGCAATTAGATAAGAGATAATACATACACATTGATAATTTGTGTATGCTATCGCTTTGGTACAGTATCTCTGGACAAACATTGATTTTATAATTCACACCCTCAATATCCTTTCATAATGTTTAAGAAAGAGTGATTTTCTAATTTTCAATTGGTTTTACTTCTACAAGTACTCTCTTCAACCCTTTTAAATACATACTTCCCTTAAACATTCTCTCTTACATATACACAGATAAGGTTTTTCCTGATCACTCTCCATTATGTATTCATACACACATGTATTGGTGTATACATGTGTGCACACATATAATCTCTCCTGCATTTATATATAATGTGATATACATGCCCAGCAACACTTTCGTACATATACATATTATTACAGTTATTTATAGAGCACCATCATATTCTTTAGAGCTGGACAATAGGCAAATAAGACAAAAAATATTATTCATATAAAGAAGCAATTTTTATTTTAGACCTTTTTTCTTTACTTGGTTAGTAGACTGCAGGTCAAGGAGCTGGGACAGGGATCAGCTAGTGGGTGCTCCATATCAAGATCACTTTGATAAGAGACAACATTGCAGCAGTATGATCTGATCCAAAAAAAAACCTTGACATCAATGGTCTTCTTGCAGTTTGCCCATCTGAATTAACTCTGGCCCAGATGAAAAACTCCAGTAGCTGACACAATAGTGCATCAAACCTTATTTGTGTGCCAAGAAAATGTGTGGTCAATAACTGCTAGACAGATGGCGTGGGTCCACCTACCCCCATGTATACCAAAACCATTACAATGAATTCAAAATGTTATATGCCATAAGCACCAAATTGTTTCCAATTTTACTGATGTTGTTTGGGCCTATTTTAGGGACAATAGGCCTAGTGCGTCAGCTCCATCAGCCCCTATGTTAATCCAGCCCTACTAATGTTACTATTACTAATATCATAAATAGTCATTTTTCGATAACTGACATTTTTTATATGTTGATAGAGAACCATCCGGATTCTGAAATTAATTGAACATGTTTTTCAAATAGTTAACTATTACTCTTTAGGAACTATTTGAGAGGAATAATAATTCCCATCACCAACTGTTTGCAAGATGTCTCTGTTATTTTAGTAGGTATGTGTTGCACTCACATGGCTAAATCACTGTTAAAAATATAAGTTCATCTTACATTATGTGAGATCTAATAGCTTTTTTTTCCATGGTAAAAAATTCTCCCTACATTGAAATTGTAATTTTGTTCACTTTTCAGGCAGGAGAATTATTCTGTTATACAAATGTCCTTTCTTTGCACAAATTCACTAATCTTCAACATCATAGTCACTCTGATCAGTCCGAGTATCTGAATTTTATTAAGTCTGTGTTATATTCCCCTACAATACCCTTATCTGCTATTATTTGCTAGCCTTTGTTTCTTTGCTTATACAAAGAGTAATCCTGCCCAAGCATGCATCTTCACTAACGGTTCATTGAGAGACAGCCCTGCTTATTGCTTTCATATATTAAAGCAGTAAATTACATTTCCTTAAAACGCGATCTTCTCAAACCATCAACCTGCTGTTTCTGGATACAAGCTTATAATATATGACAGTGTAACCATTTGACCATGGCTTGCCACTGTTTATTTTTTTATTAAATATATAAAATAAATATGTATATATATATTTTTTATATATATATAAAAAAAAGTATATATATATATATATATATATATATATATATATATATATATATATATATACATATATACAGTATATACAAAATACAGAATATATATATATATATATATATAAAACAAAAATAGTAATGCACTCCACCTTCCTTGATGTACTTGCCCGGTGCTTATCAGCAAACAGATACAGCCAAAAGTACAAGATAGCACTCCAGGGACTTCCAAGTTGAATGAATAAAACGTAGCTTTTATTAGCTCAAAATAAAAATCAACGTTTCAGTCTGTATCACTTCCTGATGAAAGTCTGTGATACAGACTGAAACGTTGATTTTTATTTTGAGCTAATAAAAGCTAAGTTTTATTCATTCGACTTGGAAGTCCCTGGAGTGCTATCTTGTACTTTTGGCTATATATATATATATATATATATATATATATATATATATATATATATATATATATATATTTGGACCTATGGGATATATCAGTGAAAAGTCACAGAAATTGCATATTGACATAACTAATTTTATGGTCTGATGAAGCATTGGCCCTCCTGGTGGTTCCATCTATCTACCTTGCAATTTCTGACGTTTGGGCGTGCTATATCATCCTACAAAAGTAGGGCTTTAATGCTGTTAGGGCAGCATAGCGCACTCTAACAATCGGGCCCTCCCTCTAATTGAGGTAAAAGCCTGACTAACCAGGTACTCCCCTGCAGCCAATCCCGCTGATCCGAGTCATGTGCGATCATATGACTCAGATCAGCGTGATTGACAGATTGACTGTGGGAGAATGAGTGGGTTGTCAGGAAGATCCATAAACATATAATTAATATTAGCACATCATTATGTTTAAAATAAATACATAAATAAATTTAGATTAAATTATTTGTATTAAATATATATATCATGAACTATGGGTTAAGATTCCTCAGGAACACTACCAGAATCTGGTGTCTAGCTATGCATCTCATTTCCAGCAGATCATAACAGCAAAAGTATGCACTACTAAGAACTAAAGATGCTTGCCATGAAGGGGATGAATACTTTTGAGACTGTAGAAGTAATTTGTTGTGTTGAGCTATTTCAATTTTTTATTTGATTTGTGTATTGCAAATAGCTGAAATTTTGTATATTTTCACAATAAACCTGATTTTCAATGGTGGTTGAATATTTTTGATTGCAACTATATTTATATATATACACATTTCCACAATCCCAGCACTCAAGCACTCAAGTTCCCTGGTCTTTATATATATATATATATATATATATATATATATATATCTCAAAACACTCTTATTATAAATAAAAAAAAGACCGGGTAATTGTTCGAATTCCCAAACTCTGAGCCAAACTGTAGCCAAATCACAAATCACATAAAATTAAATTGGCATTAACTAAGCATGTTCGTTTTGAATTGCGATTGTGTGGCACCATAAAATTAAATGATTGATGGCTTGGGGATAGTCGTTAAATGATGATTTTATTCACAGATTAAAATAGGTTAAATTCAAACATCTCGGAAAAAAATTATATTTTTGTTGACAGAAGTAATTAGGAGCAGAACAAATTTTTCAGCCATATACATGTCTATGGGAAACAAGCACCAAACCACCAACCAGCAGATACAGTTTATTCAGAGTAGTACTTGAAGAGAATCAGTCACCAAACCCTCCCCCCACCCTTCTCCCCCCCAAAAAAAAAATTACTGAGTGTTTCATAATGATAAAATCATTATGAAATACTTATATTGACTGTGTTGATATTTAACGGAAATTTCAACCAAAGTAAAAGTAGGGACTACTTTGTCTCAGTATTTTTCCTACACCTGACACTTGTAGACACTGAGTGGAGCTACAACCATCTAGAAGTGTCAGTCCCCTAGTCTGCAGGGAATTTGCTCCATCTGTGGAGAATCCAACCGAAAGAAGATGGTGGCTCTCGCCTGCCCCTACCCCAGCCATCGCATCCCTAGTGGTGATGTCCCCATCGGGGGTCTTTGCAAATTTGGCAAAGTCCCCAGACATTGATATTCCTGGTTTAAAGGAAAATTCTAATGGCTAGTTACCTCATACCCTTCTATTCACCAAGCCACCCTATGCCGCGAGATACTCGGTCTACTTGTTTTGCATCCAAAAAAGAGAAAGCACCACTGCACAGTCTTTGAAGTTGTAGTAGTTTTTGTACCAGATGTAGTCAATACCTTTAAAACAATGTTGTTCATTGTATTGTTTTTATTTACTTCTGAGTTAAATAATGGTCCATGGTCCAAATACAAAAACCCAAAGATACCAAACATGTGCTGTCTTTTCAACCATAACTAGCCCAATACATTGTGCTGCCTGGGTTCAGAATAACAGAATATAACAGGAAACGTAACTCTATCTAATTAAGAGTTGCTCCACTGCCCAAATAAAAATAAAACAAGAGGACACACTTACATAGAAACATAGAAACATAGAAACATAGAATGTGACGGCAGATAAGAACCATTCGGCCCATCTAGTCTGCCCAGTTTTCTAAATACTTTCATTAGTCCCTGGCCTTATCTTATAGTTAGGATAGCCTTATGCCTATCCCACGCATGCTTAAACTCCTTTACTGTGTTAACCTCTACCACTTCAGCTGGAAGGCTATTCCATGCATCCACTACCCTCTCAGTAAAGTAATACTTCCTGATATTATTTTTAAACCTTTGTCCCTCTAATTTAAGACTATGTCCTCTTGTTATGGTAGTTTTTCTTCTTTTAAATATAGTCTCCTCCTTTACTGTGTTGATTCCCTTTATGTAATTAAATGTTTCTATCATATCCCCCCTGTCTCGTCTTTCCTCCAAGCTATTTATGTTAAGATCCTTTAACCTTTCCTGGTAAGTTTTATCCTGCAATCCATGAACCAGTTTAGTAGCCCTTCTTTGAACTCTCTCTAAGGTATCAATATCCTTCTGAAGATAGGGTCTCCAGTACTGTGTACAGTACTCCAAGTGGGGTCTCACCAGTGTTCTGTACAATGGCATGAGCACTTCCCTCTTTCTACTGCTAATACCTCTCCCTATACAACCAAGCATTCTGCTAGCATTTCCTGCTGCTCTATTACATTGTCTGCCTACCTTTAAGTCATCAGAAATAATCACCCCTAAATCCCTTTCCTCAGATGTTGAGGTTAGGACTCTATCAAATATTTTGTACTCTACCCTTGGGTTTTTACGTCCAAGATGCATTATCTTGCACTTATCCACATTAAATGTCAGTTGCCACAACTCTGACCATTTTTCTAGTTTACCTAAATCATTTTCCATTTGGCTTATCCCTCCTGGAACATCAACCCTGTTACATATCTTAGTATCATCCGCAAAAAGACACACCTTACCATCAAGACCTTCTGCAATATCACTAATAAAAATATTAAAGAGAATGGGTCCAAGTACAGATCCCTGAGGTACCCCACTGGTGACAAGCCCAAGCTTCGAATATACTCCATTGACTACAACCCTCTGTTGCCTGTCACTCAGCCACTGCCTTACCCATTCAACAATATTGGAATCCAAACTCAAAGATTGCAGTTTATTGATAAGCCTTCTATGTGCAACAGTGTCAAAAGCCTTACTGAAATCTAGGTAAGCAATGTCTACTGCACCACCCTGATCTATAATTTTAGTTACCCAATCAAAAAAATCAATGTTCACACATAAAGCACTGTTCACACATAAAGCACTTCAGCGAGTTAACGTGCTTTAATTGCTTGGAGTGTCCCTTAAACAAATTGAAAGACTGAACTTGTTGGACATTGGATGTTATTAACTACAACACTCGATGAGAGAGAACGTTTTGCTCTGTCCTTCGGATCTCTCGGACAGTTATTTGTTTAAAAACTTGCAAGAAGCTTCTCTCTGGCCTTCAGTATTTAGGCATTTATTAGTATCTTTATTTTTTTTCATTTAAGCAGCTCATAAATCATTACAACCTTGTGTATATCAGTAACATGTAGATAAAATCCCAACTGTTAAATTTCAGTGACCCGCAAAAGTGGCACACTGTGTTGATATCCTGAGTGATTTATCTGCTTTTATGAATTGTTGCTCCATTGTGCCACTAACTGCACCTTATTTTGGATGCAAAGCAAATCACTGACCTCTATCTTTTATAACACCTTGCCCTTCATTTATCATGTGTTCCTAAAGCACACGGTTAGAACACCCTGTTCAAAGCAGTCTATCAATTCCTGCCTACTTGGGACCCAGATACACAATTTGTGACTATTTTTTTCACAGGGTTAGCTGAAGATATTGTGCTGGGTCCAAAGGGACAGTGCTGCCCCTCCTCCATTCTCCAAAATCAATCCAATGAAGCCACACCACAATAATGTATCCCCATACATAATGCTACATAAATCTCAGTGGCTATCCCCACACCGCCACAGTGCATCTTTCAAATTCCCCCTGTTTTCCCCCATATCCCTCAATTTTGTTTCCATGTATGTACCCTCCAGTCCCTCCTGTTCATCTTCATCACCCACATTACAATGTGCATTTCTCCCACATAGTCGTGATGGCACCTGACACACACTGACACATTTATTAACATTCTTACATGCAAATTTACAGATGAATTATAGACTCACACATACAAACATACATAGCTACATACAGAATCAATCAGTGAGCAACCATCACTCAACACTTTTTTTCCTTACTATAGTATGGTCCTACAAAACAAATTACAGAAACAAATAAGTGATCATGGACGAACATTATCCACGCACTTTGTTCATTCGTCATTCATCCGAAAACAAAGAGTCGGCTACCATTCCTGTAGAGGTTTAATTTAATCGTGCATGCTTAGTTCAGAAGAGATATCTCCTGCATGAAGCATGAAATGAAATGGCTCCCATATTCAGGGCCGTCTTTAAGGAGGGGCAAACGGGGCAGCTGCCCTGGGCCCAGTTACTCATGGGGGGCCCAAAGCAGCTGCCCCGTGGGCCCCGCCGCCTGCATTAAAGGACCACTCTAGTGCCAGGAAAGCATACTCGTTTTCCTGGCACTAGAGTGCCCTGAGGGTGCCCCCACCCTCAGGGACCCCCTCCCGCCCGGCTCTGGAAAGGGGAAAAGGGGTAAAACTTACCTTTTTCCAGCGCTGGGCGGGGAGCTCTCCTCCTCCTCTCCGCCTCCGTTCCTCCCCGTCGGCTGAATGCGCACGCGCGGCAAGAGCTGCGCGCGCATTCAGCAGGTCGCATAGGAAAGCATTTACAATGCTTTCCTATGGACGCTTGCGTGCTCTCACTGTGATTTTCACAGTGAGAATCACGCAAGCGCCTCTAGCGGCTGTCAGTGAGACAGCCACTAGAGGAAATAGGGGAAGGCTTAACTAATTGATAAACATAGCAGTTTCTCTGAAACTGCTATGTTTATAAAAAAATTAGTTAACCCTAGCTGGACCTGGCACCCAGACCACTTCATTAAGCTGAAGTGGTCTGGGTGCCTAGAGTGGTCCTTTAAAAAAATATTTCCCTACCTAATGAGCCCGCGGTGCTAGTATCGCGGCTGCACCGGGGCCCGCACACTAAGGGGCCCACCGGGTGGCCCATACACTTAGGGCCACCCAGTGAGCATGTTCCAGCAGGGGTCCGGTCGGCGCTGTGGCCCTTTAACAGCACGACCGGGCCCTTGCTTAACGGCTGCATGGGAGGAAGTGACGTCCGCGAATCACTTCCTCCCACCTCACAGACATCGGGCCGCACGGGAGGTTGCTGAGCCAGGATCCAGAGAGCAGGGGGAGCAAGCAGAGCCAGACCCCCAACTCCCAACTACCCCAGCCAGCACACTGGACCCCAGGGAAGGAAGCCTCTTGCAAAGGTAGGAAACTGAAGAGTGTCTGTCTGTCTGTCTGTGTGTGTTTATGCCAGTATGTTTGTCTGTCTGTGTGTGTGTGCCAGTATGTCTGTCTGTGTGTGTCAGTATGTCTGTCTGTGTGTGCCAGTATGTTTGTCTGTGTGTGTGTCAGTATATCTGTCTGTGTGTGTCAGTATGTCTGTGTGTGTGTCAGTATGTCTGTGTGTGTGTCAGTATGTCTGTGTGTGTCAGTATGTCTGTGTGTGTGTGTGTGTGTCTGTATGTATGTCTGTGTCAGTATGTCTGTGTGTGTGTGTCAGTATGTATGTCTGTGTGTCAGTATGTCTGTGTGTGTGTCAGTATGTCTGTGTGTGTTGAATGCAACACCGCCACCCCACACTGCCACTGTCACAACTCACCGCCACTGTCACCCCACAATGTCACTGTCACCCCACACCGCCACAGTTTCACATAAAGTAAAATATAAGGGGAGTTGGAGGCTTTCCATATTAATGCATTCTTTGCTATGTTATAAATTGTTTGTTTTTCTGACAATCAGATGAGAAACACGGATTTATCAAACCAGGAAACTGGGGAAACTGAGAATAAATTGCAAAGTTTAGGCTGAAATACCCAGACCGCGTAAAAATTCTATATCTCAGTTACATAATTGAGTGTGTCAGTATGTATGTCTTTGTGTGTGTCAGTATGTCTGTGTGTGTGTCAGTATGTATGTATGTCTGTGTGTGTGTCAGTATGTATGTGTCAGTCAGTATATGTCTGTGTGTCAGTTTGTATGTCTGTGTGTGTGTCAGTATGTATGTCTGTATTTTGTCAGTATGTATGTATCTGTGTGTGTGCCAGTGTCTATACCTGTGCATGTATCTGTATGTAGCCAATGTGTGTATCTACATGTGTGTCAGTGTTTGTATCGGCATTTGTCATGTTATGTATCTGTGTGTCTGTATGTTGTCATTGTGTGTGTCTGTGTATCTGTATGTTGTCAGTGTATCTGTGTGTGTGTCAGTGTGTGCATCTGTGTGTCTGCATGTGTGCCAGGTTGTGTGTCTGTATGTGTGTGTGTCAGTGTGTGTAAATGCATCTGTATAGCTGCATCTGTATGATTGTGTATATCTGTGTATCTGCAAGTGTTTCTCTGTGTGTATGTGTATCACAGTGTGTGTGTGTGTTTGTGACAGTGCATGTGTATTTGTGCATACATCTCAGCATTCAACACTACACTCAAATACACACCTGCATTCAAACTTCAACACTACATATAAACACACCTCTTTTTTAAACAACAACATTATATATAAACACACCAGTGTATTCATAAACCAACAATACACATAAATGCATACTTGCATTTAAATGCCATCTCCACATACAAACACACCCCTACATTCATACAAACATACTCCATACAAAAACATGCTTACACTCAAACACACAAATACTGCTCAGTGCTAAATACAACTCTGCATGCATGGGAAAATGGCAGCGCCCCAGCTGTCAAAGCATTGTTGGAGTTGCATGACAGATGGGAATCTACCTTTTGCCCCCTCTTGCCCAAAATAATTCATGCACCAGAGCCCTCTCTACTTTATGTCTGCGTTGGGGTGGGGGGCATGATTGCATGCCAGGGAAGGGACGACAGGGTTCAGGGGGCCCAAGCAAATGTTTGCCCAGGGTCCAATCCATATTAAAGACGGCCCTGCCCATATTAGTATGACTTCCCTCATGCCCCTACCAACCATGCCATGGGTAGGGGCATATCTATTAAACAGAAAGCAGCCAGAGGTTTTAAACCACGCATCCTACTATTGGAGTCATATTGAACTTACGTTAATTTAACCTGCTGGGGGATTGGGAGAAGGAAAAAGGGAAAAAATTTAAAGCAGTTCTCTGAAATATTTTTGCAATGAAGATATGCAAACAAAATTTGGGCAAATCGAACTAAACAGGGACGCAATTTACTGTAGTTCAGCTGGATTGTTTATTTTCTAACTAAACTATCTGGATGAGCCAAATTGTCAGTCTGTTCACAAGTCTACAAGACAGTACCTTAACAATCAAACATTAATTATATGATCAATGGGACTTTTATTGTATCTGCAAAATGTTTTTATTCTCTGTTTTGGAAAATAATTTCGCAAACCCATCATGTTCTTATGGAGTAAATGATCATGCCAGGACCAGATAGATATAAGAACTATCTTGGTACCTGGTTGATTTAGAGAGACCGTGATCAAACAAGATGTACAGTGTGTGGCTCTTTGTAAGCTGTGATGGCTTGTGGCATTGTAATACCGTGACCGTGATTTCTCCTCGTTTTTTATTTTCTCTACTCTTGTCATTTTAGTACTTAAGGCCAACCCCCGGAGCGAATAGGGAGGGGGGAGTATGACTGCTGCCCTGAGGAGTTGGCATAGCAACCAAAAGGATACAGTTGGTTTTACAGTTGAAAGCATGGAATTCTGGGAAAAATTACCAGACTACTGGTGAACAATGCTGAGGGAGCCTGGCAGTGTCTTTCCTCTGGTAGTCTCTGTAAAAATGACTTTATTAAATTGAGTTTCCTTCCATGAGGAAACCTGGCAGTGCTGTTTCTCCTGAGGAAAAAAAAAAAAAAAGACAGAAATTACTTTTACCTTCTACTGGGGGTACAGGATGGCCCACACCCCTGCTGTGTCTAGAGAGGCCTTGCTTACCCTATTGCAGGCCTTCCAGAGGACCCATGGGGCTGAATCCTTCAACTCGCTGCTCCACAGTGCCCAGGGCGAGCAGGCTGCTTAGGAGGGCCCGGTGAAGGAAGTGCAGACTAGGAGTGGACATCGGGCCCACCGTTCCAGACTGTATTCCAGACTGTTCCCTAGTCCAGTGCGGAGGTCCAGGGTCGGAGTACCACAAAAGGGTCCGGGGGCCAAGTGAGGCTGGCTCCAGGTGGCAGGATGCGGGCAGCGCGAGGTGGAGGAATGGCAGCAGGTGCTGCAGAAGTCAAGATGGCCGGGCTGGGCCTGGGCAGCAAGATGGCGCCGGAGGCGAGGTGAGGTCCCACAGTCCTTACCCCTCTCTTCCAGTGGCTGTGGAAGTGACGTCAGCGTGTGCGGCCGCACGCAGGAAGTGGCGGAACTCGGGGGGTGCGTACGTGACGTCTGCAAATCTCGCAACGCAGATGTCACAGGCCCCCGCCGAATCCGGAATTCCCAGAGTTCCTTGGACTGGGGAATCGGAGGAGAAGCACAGCTGGCTCCCGGCAAGTGGGGCAGGCCAGCGGGTGGTGACGTGCTGGTGGAGGATCTCACCAGCTTCTGGACCGGAGGCCAAGGAGCACTAGGGAGGAACGCAGGATTCCCCTCCACATGCCTGGCATGGACGGACTGGAACTCCCTGGGGTGTGAGCCTCCGCTCCACTGGCAGAACAGCAGGTAGGTGGACTGCAGAACCCTCACAGCAAGAAGGACCGGAATTATAGCCTGGGATAGAGAGACCCCTTCTCCTGAACCGTGAGTTGGAGTGCGCTTGCGCTTGCGCTTGGCAGGAGTTAGGGGGGACTAAGGGCTAGTGGGGAGGGTCAAGGAGAATTGGTGTAATTGCTGCGCTTAGCGCTTGGCTGGTGGGCACCTGCAGGGACCGTTGGGGGAACAGACATGCGCAGGGCTCAGCGCTTCCCTCTGGGGCTCCCCCTTCAGGTACAAGAGTACTTCAGGGGGAACTGTCTGTGACATTGCACCCCTGGGGTTACATGTGTCTTTGGAGGTGAGAGAAAAGATACTTAAGGGTGTGTATGTGGACCTACTATCCTTGGTACCATTTGACAAGGAGTAGGCGGATAGACTGCGTCGGTGTGACACAGCTGAGGGCGAAAAGGTATGCAGATCCCCCATACCTCAGGGAATTGGTTGCATCCTATCAGCTAGGTTTCCGGAAAAGGCCCCGTCACGTTTTTTTTTTCATCTGGACTTGATTTGGGGGGATTATAAGGTGTACAGGGGGCAATGCTGGTTTAAAGACGATCAGCAGTTAAAATAAATAAATAATAATAACAAAAAAAAAAATACAGCGGTTAGGCCAAACTTGCATTGTGGTGTGAAAGACGGAAACCTATGGTTGCTTCTCATTAATCCCTGTCGTCCGTCAGGTTCTTACTTTCCGTCGGCACTTCCGGAGGAGCATCGGCGGGTCACAAGAAGGGCATCTATTGGCTCTTTAACGTTTAACATGAGTGCTCCCACTGTGGTGGGGCTCACGCAGCCGTCCTTTGTTTTAATAAGTGAAAACCCCACCTGATGTCATAGTCCAAGGTTTACGTTCCTTGGGGAGAGGACGCCATTGAGGGCAGAAAGACAGGTGCCGTGGCTCTCACTCTGTCTCAGGCGTTCCCATTTACTCCATCGGGGGAGGCGTCGTTGCGCCTAGCCTGTCCTCGGTTCGGGGTAAGGAGGGGGTCCTGGCAGCCGATCTAGGGGAGGAGGTGGAGCTGTAGGAAATCTGTCTTATCCGTCGGGGTCCTCGGTTCATGATGGGATTTCAAAGGAGGACTGTCGGGTGCGATACACTTCTTTTGATCAAGCTTTGGATTTGGTTTGTGGAGTAGTACCTGGGGGCCCTGTTGGCAAAGTCTGATATCCAGTCGGCTTTTCGGGTGCTGCCAGGTCACCCAGATTGTTTTCATCTGTTGGGGTGTCAGTTTCAGGGTGATTTTTCTTCGACATGTGCCTTCTCATGGGTTGTTCGATTTCTTGTTTTTATATTTTAAGTTTTTCAGTTCCTTGCTGGAATGGATCGTGGCGTGGGTGTCGGGCTGTTCTTCCCTCCTTCACTATCTCAACGACTTCTTGTTTGTCGGTTTTCTAATTCATCACAGTGTAGTGGTTTGTCCATCTCTTTCTGCACTAATCGGGTTCTCAGGTTTGTACGGACTTGTTGTTTCACTTTCATAGGGTTGTGGCGGGTTTTGCGGTTCCAACTAGTACGATTTTTCTTCCTGGGGATTTAGATACAGACTAAGCTTTAGGTTGTCATATCTAGTGTCATATCTAGGGGGCTCCCTATTGGGCTATTTGAATTCTGCAATCCCAAGAGGGCCATTTGATTTTTGGCTGTAAGCCATGCCCATGGGGCGTGCTTTCAGTCACTTACTTACCTTTTAACTGTACTTGCCTTTTGGGAGTTTGGAGTTTTGTTCCTCGTGGGTTACAGTGGTCAGACATTTTGGCGCAGTAAAACAGTGTCTAACTTGGCCTTTGAGCTGTTTACGGAGGCTGCAACTCAGTTGGTTTTGGTGCTTTTTTCTGAGGGCTATGATGTTGGCATGGTCAGATTCCTTTTTGGTGCTATTCCTGATTGTAGTGTCGGCCAAGCTCTGGGTCTTAGCTTTGGCAAAGAAGCAAGTTCTTTGCCATGCAAAAACCTTAGTGGGTTCATGTCGTTAACCAGTTATCTTTGAGATCTCTTCTGGGATGGGCTTTATTGCGACAGTTGGTTCTGCATTGCTTGGAATTTAATATTTGTTTGGGTGCAGGTGCCAGGTGTGTCTAATGTATTGCCGACTCTCTTTCTCGCTTCCAGGAGGATGAATTTCATGAGGTGACTCCAGAGGCAGAAGCTTGTGGAGGGCCCTGAATTCTTCTGGAACCTCAGTTTTGGAACTTGACTGACTTGATTGAGAGATCCCTGTCTCCTAAGTTTTGAGCAGCATACTTGACGGTGTGGGATCAATTTGGTTGGTCTTCTTCAGAAAGTAGGTTGTTATCCACTTAGCCTTTCTTTCTGACTTGCGGCATCGAGGGACATCCGTGTCAGTGGAACAGGGTATGTCAGCTCTTTCAATCTTAATGCACTGCATGTGAGGGGAAGATGTGACTAAAGCATTTGTGGTTCAGCGAGTATTGCACTGTTGGAGACGTAAACTGGTGGCGGTCGTTGGGCATCCTGTATTTGTGCACTTTCTGGTAGACATAGGCGGGATCCTGCCTGCTATTTATGTTTTCCCATTGGAGGCAATTCTGTTTCAGGTAGCCTTTTCTGTGTGTTTTTATGCAAATCTATGTGTCGGCAGATTGGTGGAGTTCTAGAGCTCAGTCACCCCTTTTTAGAAAGGAGGTTCTTTAGTTTCAAAGAGAAGTGAAATTTCTAATTTGGCGATCTAATACTGATCAAGCGGGTAGTGGTAGAGTGATTAGGATTGGAACGTCCATAATTGGAGATACGTTCCAGTGCATTCATATGGGTTATTAACCATTCACTAGAATGTTTATGTTGGTGTTGCGCTCGTTAGGAGTTGATTATACTGTATTGCGCTTGTTAGGAGTGGACTCCCAAACAAAAATAAAAAATGATAGTGGTTATTCAACTCATTCATTCCGCATCAGTCTGACTCTGCAGGCTAGCTGGTTAGGTCTGTCAGACTCTTCCATTTGGCTGCTGGGTCGGTGGGAATGAGCAGGTTTTCGATTGTATGTTCGGCCTTTAATAGGTGCCTGGGTATGGTTAATGTTCTGTTGATTTCTATATTGCTAGATATTCTCTATGTGTTTGGATCCTTGGGCATTCTTTTATTTATTGGGCAGCTTGTCAGGTAGACCAGAGGTCGTATGACCAGGATCTTGGGATTACTCATCACTAGGTCAATGTTAAGTGGTGTGGGATCAGAGGGTTGCGCTGGCAGCAATTTTATCTGAAGAGATCGCTTCAGCGATATGTGACGGAACCAGTTATACTGCTGATTATGCTGATCCACGCTGGTGGTTATTACCTGGGTCAAGAGCGCGCAACACTTTAACATGACAATATCACGATTCGTACAATGCTTGGGTGGATTGGTGATTCCTCATGTTGAACTAGAAGTAGATAACCATAATGCTATACATACTGATTTGGTACATCTTACTCATGTTAGTTTGGATACATTTAAAATGTGGTTACAAGCAATAATGACACAGGCGCTGGCTTTGGGGGACGCATCCCCTTCCCTCTAATAGGGGTGGGGTCTGCGGTGGCGGGTTTCCTGCGCCAGCAAGTTTGGTAAATGAATAATGCCCGGACGGGCTTGGGGAGTCGCAGCCTGAATGTGGTTGATGACGGAGGACAGGCTGAAGAGGCTCTGGAAGAAGTTTAAAGTGTACCTGTCTGCTGGGTAAAACCAGCAGCTGACAGTATTTGGTTATGCTGGTTTAAATAAAGCTGTGGCCATTGCCCTTACCCACTTAACATGGTTTTGCGTTACTTATTGGGAATGGAAGGGTAACGGGATTTGGTGATCGAAGGAGTCAGCAGTCAAGTAATGTAAGGTTAGTGATCTTGTCATTAGCTAATTTAAGTAAAGCATTTTAATTTCATAAGTACTGCTGCTGCTTTGCAGTAATACACAAGCTGTATACATCTTTGTTGGATGTGGATTAAATGGAGATATATGTATAATTAAATATATATTGTGGTAAGTGTCATATTTATGAGTTTTATATGTTGGGGAATTAAAACCACAAAAATTGGAATTCAAGATTTTTTTTTCAAGCATCATTTTTATAACTATATTTCTGGAACAGATGGATTGGTAAAATTCCTTACACACTTATACAACATTTTTATACTATTATTGATACTCATATGACTAGATTTATTTCTTGCGTAAAATATTTTCCTTTATTTTCTGGTTTTTCTTACATTTCCTGCAAATGTAATACTAAGCTATATAGCTATGACCTGGCTCGCTGCTCTTTGCAGATAGTAGATAAGGGTTTGGGAAGGAACAGCTTTCCTCCATTAAAGTCAGTGAGCTCCAACATTTCTTGTAAATTATAGGGACTCTATACTCACCAAAACAACTTTAGCTTTATGGAGCAGTTTTGGTGTATAGATTATGCCCATGCAGTCTCACTGCTCAATTTTCTGCCATTTAAGAGTTAAATCACTTTGTTTATGCAGGCCCAGTCACACCTCCCTGTATGTGACTTACACAGCCTTCCTAAACATTTCCCGTAAAGAGTCATATAATGTTTATACTTCATTTATTGCAAATTCAGCTTTATTTAGAATTTCTACACCCTGCATGAGCCTCCTGTATGTAATTAAAGTTCAATTTACAGAGCATGAGATTAACTTTTAAAACAAGTTACATCTGGTTAAAAACGAAACCATTTTGTTTTCATGCAGGCTGTGTCAGTCACAGCCAGGGTAGGTGTGGCTAGGGCTGCATAGACAGAAACAAAAGTGAGTTAACTCCTAAATGGCAGTGAATTGAGCAGTGAAACTTCAAAGGCATGATCTATACACAAAAACTGCTTTATTAAGCTAAAGTTGTTTTGGTGACTGCATTGTCCCTTTAACAACCAATGCCTGTTATCACTCTTACATCACTATACTTATTCCTGGTTTATCAGAGCTTCTGGTGCCTTGGTGGACCATTACAACTACACTTTCCCCCAACACCTATTACTCATATCCAGATTTTCCATATCCAAAGGGTAACAGTCACTTTGCAGGTTTTATGTTTACTTATCCCCATATAGAAATCCCCATCTATTTATCCTTCAACTTGACTTCCCCAACTTAGGCCTCAATTTAATAAGTGTTCCAAATTATTAAATACTCTTGGAAATATTTCCAAATGATATGATGATATCTAGAGATTTTAATTATGACTTCTGTAGATACACCACTTTTTTGTTTTCTGTTTCTGTTTATGCAGCCATAGCTAAACCTCCCCTGGCTGCAACACAGCTCACATAAAAAAATAAAAATGCTTTATTTTCAATCAGATGTTAACTTACTTTAAGTTTTATCTCCTGCCCTATAAATTGAACTTTGATAACACACAGGGGTCTCCTACAGGCTCTAGCATGCTATTAACAGAGTAGACAATGTGAAATGATAAATGAAACAGAAAGTTTGATAAAGGAAGTTTAAACATTAGATCTCTCTTTACAGAAATTGTGTAGGGAGACTGTGTAAGTCACATGCATGGAGGTGGGGCTAGGCCTGTATAAACAGAAACAATATAACTCCTAAAAGGCATGAATTGAACAGTGAGACTGCAGGGGTATGTTCTACATACCAAAACTGCTACATTACATTGTTTTGGTGCCTCTAGTGCGTTATTAACAAAAAATATAGACTCAATGCTTAACTCAATTATGTATATTCAGAAGTGGCAGTTTCCCTTTAATTCCATGGAGAATTTTTAGATGATTTAACCTGATGGTATAAGGGAATGTTGTCATGTCCCACCTTCCCTAGTATTAGCATTTGTTCTTGTGTCCTAACGTTTTATATATAGATCCAAAAATCCTTCCAAATAAATCATTTCAGTCTCTGACCTACAAAGCTGTCATAACAGCATAACTGGTCCTTCTTACACCTTGTTTGTTCATGGAATGCTGCACCTTGTTCATCAAGTCTCATTTTGGATTTCTCCCTTTGCTAGCCAAAGGGTAGGCTTATTTTCTTGTTGGCTGATGTGCTGTTTTGCAAAATGTTCAGCTACTCAAAGTCTATTTTCCATTTTATCACATCTAGAAGAATATTTTGACAAGTTTATATCTTCCTTGCAGCAAAGAGTACATAGAGAGGCAGGCTGGGATACACATCCTGGTCCTTCATCATTGACATTAAAATGTGTTTATGTGTGAGAACTTTAAAATGCTTGGATAAATAGTTATATCTCAGCCCAAAACCTTGACAATGCCATTACATTTCTGATCTCTCCTGACAATACTCTTCAACTGCGCATCTTTTCAACATCACAGTTTTCAACATGTTTGGGAAACATGCATGACAGCAGGTTTATTTTAATATTATTTATTAAATATTAATATTATCATTAAAGATCAAGAATATGAAATTTAAAGGAATACTTCAGGCACCATAACCATTACAGTAAATTGTAGTGGTTATGATGCCTGGAACACTATGGCACCCCCAATTTAAATAATCAAACCATTTGCTAATGATCTAGGGTCTTCGAGGTCTGTCTCTCCAGTTCCGCTGTGAGAGCTGGAATCCCCTGCTAGAACCTTTCCTTATCTCCTCCGAACTAAAGCTCATTCGCATTCACAATAATATTTCCAAGAAACCATGTTCCCACAGTGTTCTAAGTCCCCAGCTTGGCATGCACACCAGCATAGCGAGACATCATGCATTTAAAATAACCCTAATGTTTAAACATTACCTGACTCTCTGCTTGTATAATCATAGGCTCCTTCCCAATGGTTTCTCAGTGCTTATTATTTCCTTCCTTGTATTTCCCCCAAATATATATTTTTTTCGAGACAAAATACTTTTTACCCAAGGCAAAGGTTTACAATTCCAGATGCTTCCTAGAATATAGTCACCAGTCCTATAGAATGTCACTGGACAGCTGGTATTTATTATGTAATATATGTTATCTCAGTGTTGACAGTTCCCTATGAATTCAGATGAATATATTTCTCCTCTTAAACTGCAAGCCCCATTAAGAGAGGATCTAGACTAATTCTCTCTTAATGTGTTTTAATATTATGTGTTACCAGACTCGTGCTTCATATCTATTATGTGAGTTTGTGGAATACAGTATATTGGCATTTTAAATATTGTTGTCTTTTTCTCTGAGACTAAATTCAACAGGCCATGTGGCAAATGCAATCTGCATTCACATTATAAATACGTAGATATCCAGTAGCAATTTGCCTAATCCTACAGAGTCTCAATAAATTTGTTTATGGCATGTGATGAAGCAATGCTGAAGCATACTTGTAACGCATACAGTAGAATGGGCATACATTGCATGCGCTTTTGCATAATAATATGCAGCATGTTGGCTAATGCATGTAATTGGACCTCATATGAAGATCCAGAACTCTGGTTGAAAGATCATGGAAATACTTAGGATGAATATCTAGAGCTCCGAGGAAGCAATTACTGCCAATTAGGATGATATTAGTTCCATTACAACTCGCTTGAACATAAAACAGACCACCTCGTGCTTTTGACACGTAGTGATCTTTATTGTTTAGATTTGGATAAGATCCCACACAGCGCACACTAGAAGAAAATCTCCGATAGATCATATTGAGCAGATGCTGGATGCACAACAAAGAAATATCTCGAAGAGACTAGGAGAGCAGGAGTTGTTGGATGGTGTAGCTGTATTGGGCTATTTGCCATTTCTTTTGTACATTTTGTATTGTGTACATTAAAAGATACACTCACAATTTCACAGCAAGCTCTTACTTACCAAGCTAGAAACTATGGTTGCCTTATATAAAAAGGAAAATATCCGGATTCGTAGAATTGATTTTTCTCCTGAGAGAGTATATTACTTTTTTATGTTACCATGGTAACCTCAAACTTAAAAAAAAAAAAACATTTTATTTTTTTGTTTTAGACACAGATAAATGTGTATTTTTTTATGTCAATTTACTGCTTTTCAAGTGTTGTTTTTTTAATTTGCTAGAGGAAAAATGCATAGAACAAGATTTTAAGATTTAAAATCGCTCCCTCCTCTCCGCTGCTTTTTTGTTCATGCAGGCTCTGTCAATCATACCCAGGGGAGGTGTGGCTAGGGCTGAATGAACAGAAACAAAGTGATTTAACTCCTAAATGACAGTGAATTGAGCAGTGAAATTGCAGGGGAATGATCTATACACTAAAACTGCTTTATTTAGCTAAAGTAATTTAGGTGACTATAGTGTTCCTTTAAGTCATCAGCGTGCTCAGCATGCACGTAATTTTACATGAGGGCTCTAGGGAAGAAACATGTGAGAAACATTAAGATGTCAGCACAGATCAAGAAGGAATGACAGGTCTGCAGGGCAATGACAAGAACAGTAAGTTTTGACATAAATTTTGATAAGAACAATAGATTGATGAGGACCCTGCTTGACAAACTTACAATCTAGAGCAGAAAACCTTTATAGAAGATATACACACATAATCATTCAATCAATCTTGTTTGGACCAGAGCACACCTCAGTAGGAGACAAGGAGACTATCTTCTGTTTTCTTTTACCTTCATCAGCAGCTTATGTTGCATTTTATTGAGTCCTGACAAAATAAATATGCATAATTCTAGCCAAACTGACATTTTGGTTTTAATTAACTATTACATGGGTTTTCTCAATTTTAATGATGAAACTTACACAAAAAAAAAACAACGTATTTTAATGTTTACATTGAACCTATTGCAGCCCTGAAGTAAAGGGTTTTGAGCACACTTTGAGATGGCTTAACACACTCCATGTGTCTCAGGACACTTAATAAAAATCACAGAAATGGGCAACATTTGGCACCAGTTCCATCAGCAATGTGGAAGTTTTCTACACACATCAAGTTGAGCTATTAATGCTCTTTAATATATACCTTTTGGTCAACAAACACAGCAACACAGTGCTCACTCATTTAGTTATTTGTGTGAAATGCTCCCAAGAGTCTTTAGTCATACCTATTTGTAACATTTAATTTAGTAAATGCATGTAAATACAATAGCTTCACTCTGAATTATTCCTATTTCCTACGCCACACCGGAAGACACTGAAATGGTTGAGATATGAAAATAATGCAATATAACAATATAAATAAAATGTCTAAAGCAGTGAAGTCTACAAAGATGGATAAGAGCCCAAGCTACAACAGACTTTCAATCCAAAATAAACATTTTGCTTCAGTCATTAGCTTCATAAAGACATTTGACTGCTTTCTCAACAAGTATCACTTCCCTAGACTGATTTTGGCCGCTAATATCTTCATTATAAAAGAGGGCATGGACACAGAGTGCTGTAAGAACTATTGACCAATCTCACTCCTTAAAGGACCACTTTAGTACCAGGAAAACAAACTCGTTTTCCTGGCACTGTAGTGTTAATAGGTCACCCCCACCCTCATGGACCCCTCCTGCCGGGCTCTAGGGGGAGGAAGGGGTTAAAATCTTACCTTTCTCCAGCGCCGGGCTGCCTCGGCGCTGGGGACTCTTCTCCTCCTTCCAACGTCAACGGCTGAATGCTCATGCGCGGCAAGAGCCGCGCGCGCATTCAATCAGTCCATAGGAAAGCATTTCTCAATGCTTTCCTATGGATGCTGGCATCTTCTCACTTCGAAAATCACAGTGAGAAGCGCGGAAGCGACTCTAGCAGCTGTCAATGAAACAACCACTAGAGGCTGGATTAACCCATATATAAACATAGCAGTTTCTCTGAAACTGCTATGTTTACAGCAGGCAGGGTTAACCCTAGATGGACCAGGCACCCAGACCACTTCATTAAGCTGAAGTGGTCTGGGTGCCTATAGTGGTCCTTTAAATGTGATCTGACATTATACTCTACAGTGAGGATAAAAAGTATTCTATCCCCTGCTGATTTTGAATATTTGTCCACTGACAGTCTGTAATTTTAATGGTAGGTGTATTTTAACAGTGGGAGACAAAGAAAAAAAAATCCAGAAAAAAACGCAAGTCAAAAAAGTTATAAATTGATTTGCATTAAAATTATAGAATTATCATTTCTTTGTTAGTGGGCAAATGTTCAAAATCAGCAGGGGATCAAATACTTTTTTTCCCTCACTGCATATACAACTATAGAAGAATGTTGGGGCTGAAATGCCTCCAAATAGACCCAAATCTACAAAGGTATTTTTTCTCTCCCATCCTAGTTTTTCACATTGGTCATTGGTTATTCTTGTACCACTGATAGAATACTTTTTTTTCTCTACCAAAATACAAAATTAAAACAATAATGTATTCATTCTATTATTTGTTTTCTTCTTTAATGGACACTGGATCATGACTTTTATTTCACTTGTCTTAGTTCATGTAATTCATGTTTTGTGTTCAGATTTAAAATTATAACTCTGGCGGAGCCTAACTGCCGAAGCGAACGGACTCACAACTCTGGAGCTCCGGGCCAAAACCAGAGATAATAAGCCTAAACACGGAAAATTCTACCCCCACTAACCGTGGACCACACGCAAGAACCCCTACAGCTCCATGGGACGCAAAAACAAAAATCAAAAGCCGGACAAACCTGCCCCAGGGCTCACAATTGGGGAGATGTGGCATGTGGCCCGAGTGAATCCAATATGGCGGCGCTCCACGGAGGCTGCTCAGATTTTTCGGAAGACTACTCAGAGGGAGCCGATGAGGACTACCCCCGAGCACCGGACCCTAAGCCGAAGACGAAATCGAACAAACCGAAGAATAACACTGATGCCGACCTGGTAACCACTGGAGTGCTTAAAACCCTATTAGCGGATTTACAGAAAAATATCCTTGCGGATGTCACCGCTCTGAGGGGAGAGCTACAGGGCCTGACAGGCCGTATTACAGCACTTGAAAACGTCTCGCATGAACACCAGCACACTATCACCACGCTGCAGAAGGACATGCGCGACCTGACCCACAAAAACAGGCAGCTTGAACGGCGCTTAGATGCCCAGGAGGACACTAGGCGGAGGTGCAACATAAAGGTTAGAGGGATACCGGAGGGGATGTCGGAGGCAGAGCTGCCGCACACGATCAGGCGCCTGCTGGCCACCATACTGCCCCCAGGCCAACCCAATCATGTTACACCTGCAGATCTCTTCAGGATCCCGAAACCCGCTGGGGCCCCAAACACGGCCACAAGGGACACTATACTCACCTTCAAAAATGGGTCAGACAAAGCAGCAGTCCTCACCGCCCTCAGGGGTAAACCCCCCATACAATTCGAAAACGCTAAGTTGACCTTCTACAATGACTTGTCTAATGGGACTTTGACATGGCGCAGAACACTCCGGCCCCTCACGGCCACACTCCGGCGCTACAACGTACCATACCGCTGGTGGTCCTCCCATACACTACTCGTGCAACAGGGCGAGACAACTCACCAGATCCAGGGTCTGCGAGACGCAGCAGCCCTTTTGCAGACCTTGGGTCTGCCTCAGGAGTCGCTCACACAAGCGGAACCCCGAGCCCCCACCACCCCGACCCACAACTGGGACCCGGAGAGGAGCGCTCCATTTATACCACAGAACACCACGCCAGTGACCTACGCCTCAGTCACGACTTAGACAGAGCTTCTACTCCGACCCCAGCCGCACCGCAATCCAATCGCACCTCACTGGGAGCTTGCTGGAACTTGCTCCCCACGGGAACCCGACCAATGCTACTTCTCGGACCGAGATAACGCCTTTCCCAAGTGACTGGGCGACACCCGGGACATTTGCATCATGGACGCACGTAAACCGCTACTTTTTCTGGGGACTGCACTGAGACTACGAGCAGGCACAACCTATGTTCAGCTGGAAGTGCTATGGCCTGGAAGGAGTACGGACCATCCACATGCCAGAACCCCGCACCCTCAGATGAGGGAATCCTAGGGATCACGTGGTCATACCAAGCCGGAGCATTGGCAGGCAGTGCCAATTGCCTCCGAGCGCGGTACCCGTAAATGCACCCCAGGACTCGAGCCGTCAAACAAACGGCTACAAGGTGCCAAGATACCTTCGTTGAATTGATGTTATATTATGTTTTGTTTTTGTTCAGTTACAACCACATACCGTTTCCAGCATCCACAATTGTTAACATTAGATACACAGACAGGGCAAAGTACCCAGGAATAGCCCACAGCCAGCCAGATTACGATACGCCCACGACAGGGGACCATACCTCCAACTATGTAGACGCACCATTCGGACCACACAAGAACGCCTCACAAGCTAGACACAACCATACACGGGACCCCCCCTGACACACATACGACACACTAGAATGGAAGTCAAAGGGGGCCCGAGGGTCAGCCACAACCATCATCACCCCCTCAGACACACTCCACTAACAGGATCGGTAGTCTGCTCAGAAATAGCCTCTCAGGCACGCCCCAACCCAAAGACGACAACTTAGGCCTTAACACGTAAGATATGCCTTGTTCTTCCTGTATAAGCCCATATCCTAATGACGAATGGACTGAGTAAAGCAGGAGCACACCGTAATTAGCCCTACACTCTACCATGCATACCAACAGGCTCGGGGGGCATGTGGGTCGCTTTATATCTCATCACAGACACAATTAGACCTGGTAGTCAATAGACGCGCTGCTTCCTATATCCACGATGCATCTCAGTTCAAATGTATACACAAATGGACCCCCAACAGTACATACGCATCGGTATAGACTATAGGTCTTCCCTGTTCAACTGAGAGATGGATGACAAGTCACAGCCTGAACTAATTACCTCAAAACCCTTGTCGTAACATACGTGTGCTAGAATACCATTACAACTATGTTCTGAACAAATGTGTTGATTGCCACGCAGCAGTGAAATGCTGTACTACTGTAAACGGCTGAACCTGTACATATACCCCAGATACATAAAGCATGTAACTTTCAACAGTACCCAGCCGACCAATCATTCTACGATACACACACCTAGTCTACAGAATGCAACTCACCAACACACATACGTCAGTAATGAGTACTGTTATTCGGAGGATTTTATTTTATTAGTACTTAAACCTCTATGTACATTCCTTTGCACTAGACAGGTTCTCTACTTATGTCGCTCTTCTACCCTCTTCACCATGATGTGTACATTTTGTTACTATTCAACTCCCCCCAAAAAATAATATTAGGTTTCAATTCAGGGCAAGTGTTGTTTAATTTTATAAAGACTATTTTTTTTTACTAATAATGATCAGTGATTTGAGTACATAGTCGTAGACGGGAGAGTAGCGGGTTAACTTGTGCATAGTCTACTAATTGCTCTGTCTGCTGGTATGTCTGATTGTACAAGCCTGTTTAACACTTGGCATGTTTAATTTCCTATATATATCTGTCTTATGACAAGCACAGCTTAAGTAATCTTTACATATTCTTACGCTACAGTTAAACCTAGCTTGTGTCCTTATGTTCACTTATAGACACATTTATCAACCAGACTCATTCTGTTAATGCATGCTACCTACCTTGACTCTACTTACTAAAAAAATAATCTGTTGTTTAACACTTAGCAAGATTAATTTGCTATATTCTGCTCATGAAAAGCACCGTTTGAGTAATCTTTATAATTATTCTATGAACCCATTTTTTATACCTCGCTTGTGTTATTATGCTTACTTATTGTAAAAAAATGTGGCAGTCTTTCTTGGCAGTGTACCCCAAATCAGGCTGATACCTTGTAATAACTCCTTTCTGTATTCTGTACCCTGTGACGCAAATGCCACAATAAAAGAAAGATTGACAAAAAAAAAAAATAATAATTATAACTCTAGCTTGTTTGAACAAAAACTTTGATTAAAAAATTAAGAAAAAGTGCCCAGTACATTCTGCATAGTGAATAAATCCACATCTGGAACTGTGAATTCCGCAGAGATGTACACAATTGTAGGCAAATCATAACTTGGAAAGAAATGATTAATATATTTGCTCTGTATTTGGCAAGGATAATATGAAAGTGGCCCTGTCATTTTTTTTCTTTTGTGGATAAGTGTAAGATAATGCATCTTGGAGGTAAAAATCCAAGGGCAGAGTACAGAAATATTCGTTAGAGTCCTAAACTCAACATCTGAGGAAAGGGATTTAGGGGTGATTATTTCAGATGACTTAAAGGTAGGCAGACAATGTAATAGAGCAGCAGGAAATGCTAGCAGGATGCTTGGTTGTAAAGGGAGAGGCATTAGCAGTAGAAAGAGGGAAGTGCTCATGCCATTGTACAGAATACTGGTGAGACCTCACTTGGAGTATTGTACACAGTACGGGAGACCGTATCTTTAGAAGGATATTGATAATTTAGAGAAAGTTCAGAGAAGGGCTACTAAACTGGTTTATGGATTGCAGGATAAAACTTACATGGAAAGGTTAAAGGAACTTAACATGTATAGCTTGGAGGAAAGACGAGACAGAGGGGATATGATAGAAACATTTAAATACATAAAGTGAATCAATATAGTAAAGGAGGAAACTATATTTAAAAGAAAAAAAACTACCACAACAAGAGGACATAAATTAGAGGGACAAAGGTTTAAAAATAATATCAGGAAGTATTACTTTACTAAGAGGGTAGTGGATGCATTGAATAGCCGTCCAGCTGATGTGGTAGAGGTTAACACAGTAAAGGAGTTTAAGCATGCGTGGGATAGGCATTAGGCCATGCTAGCAATACGATAAGGCTAGGGACTAATGAAAGTATTTAGAAAATTGGGCAGACTAGATGGGCCGAATGCTTCTTATCTGCCGTCACATTCTATGTTTCTATGGTAAGTCCCCTGTATCTTAATGATTATATTCCCCTCCTTGCCACTTGCCATTATTTATATTTATATTTTTTTCTTCTTGGGTGCAGCCATTTTATTCTCATTTGCCCATGATGTCTGCAGTTTTCCTTCTTTCTGACTGATTTTACTGATGGATTTTGGGTAAATTTGATTGGCAACCGATTGGCCTGCTAATTGTCAATTTTGTCAACCTGACTGCTCTACATTAGGAAAAGCAGTTCCCTAGTTTTATTTATGTATCTAATGAAAACTATAGCATTCAGGAAAATAGAAAGAGATTCAGATACAGATAAATATATAGAAACAGATTTGATGATGTTTATTTTTTATGACTTTAAGTTAAAAAAAAAAAGTTTGCTCTGTAAAGCCACTATAATAATTTAAACATGGCTGCAAGGTCCGCTTTAATGCGGGGCAAAATGGGCAGCTGCCTCGGGCCCAGTCTTTCCTAGTGGAACCAAAGCAGCTGCCCCTTGAGCCCGCAGGAACTACCACTGCGGGCTGCACAATGAGGGGGCCCATCGGGTGGCCCATGCTCTTAGGGTCACCTGATGGCAATGAGTCTGCAGAGGACTGGTCAGCGCTGTGGCGCTTTAACAGCGTGACCAGGCCCCCTGTGATGAGTTCAGCGCTAAAAGAAAGTGCAGTCACTTCCTCGGAGCTAACACAGAGAGTGCCACGCAGGAGGGAGAAATAGAGGAGTAGCACAGACTGGGAGAGAGGCCGACTCCCAAAAGTCTCAGCCAGCCACTGGACCCTAGGGAAGTCACCCTCCTGCACTCAAAAGGTTATATATATATATATATATATATATATATATATATATATATATTTATATATATATATATATGTCTGTATGTGTTTATGCATGTGTCTGTGTATCTGTTTGTCATTAAGTGTGTCTGTGTACCTCTATGTGTGTCAGTGTGTTTGTATGTGTATGTCTGTGTCTGTATGTGTGCCTGAGCATCTGCATGTCAGTCAGTATGTGCCCCTGTGTATCTGTGTGTGTCTGTGTATCTGTATGTGTGTCAGTGTGTTTCTGTGCGTCTGTATGTGTTAGTGTGTGTCTGTGTAACTGTATCTGTGGCCGTGTATGCATCTGTATGTGTGTTATTGTGTGTATCTGCATATATGTTAGGGTGTGACATATGTTTGTCTGTTTATCTGTGTGTGTGTTAGTGTGCGTCTGCATGTTTGTCAGTGAGTGTATCTGTGTGTCTGTATGTGGGCCAGTGTGTATCTGTGTATGTACCTGTGTGTCTGTGTATCCGTCTTTGTATGTCTGTGTATTTAAATGTATGTACCTGTGTATGTCTGAGCCTGTGTATGTGTGTATCTGTATTTGGGTCAGTGTTTGCATCTGCATGTGTGTCAGTGTGTGTATTTTCTCTAAGTGAAAAATAAGTGTGGCTACGTCTACGATCTATGTTTGTGTGTTTTTTTTTTTTTGTGTGTTTTCTTTATGTGTGTCTTTAGGTGAAAGGCGTGTTTGCATGCTAGAAGGTGGGAGGGAGGGGACCAAGGGGCCCAAGAAAATGCTTTCCCAGGGTCCAATTAACATTAAAGACAGCCCTGCATGGCTGCCTAGACCAGTATGATTCATATTACTGTAAAACAATTTTGTGGATTCCCTGGAATTTGAAATGATAAACCAGATATCAATTAGTTTTATTCATGTGTGTTTTTGAAATAATTAAATTTAAAGGTGTTTTGTCTGTGGTTTATGGAAAAAAAATCACTGTTCGTTCTTGAGAACAGATATGAATTGATGTGTGTTTATTTAATTGTATCTATGTTAATTATAAAGCTATCATTAGTCAGACAAACAGAAACAGGGCATGTGCTTAAACTCATAGAAGTAAAAACAATACAATTATTTATTGTATTTGATGTGGTTAAAGTTGTTTAGAAACTAGCATGGCTGAATATTTCCTGAGATCACAGCCACACTAATGACCAGACCTAAAACATTACCTTCTGTTGCTGCTAGTTCTGTATTTTCAAATAAATCTATATACATATTTTACAGATACCTGGTACTGTATTTTAGTAAGCAGCATCATTTTAGATTCCATCCATATCTCATGCCAACAATGAGAGCATAATTATGGAATTAACTGTATTACAAATTCTCATAGCTATACACTTCTTGTGAGCATTTGTAGGTATGTAGTGCGAAACTATAGGTGCGGATTCAAACGAATGGGAGCCATTTGTAATTGGTGGTCAGATTCTCAACAGTTGTATTATCATTTTAAAATTTAATTTTGTAGATGAAGACATTCCAAGTACCTAGCCTCCATAGCAAATAACTTAATAAATGAAATAAGAGTTTTAGATGTTTCACTTTTTCAAACTTTAAATGCAGACTGGCGCTAGACCTATGTGCCTGTCACTGAACTGGTAGGCCAATCAGGAGTTGGGACACAATAGCAGTGAAACAGCAGGCCCTTGCAAGCACAATCTCTAGGGGGACTTGGAAGTATTGTGTTATGTAGTGGAAAGAGAGCTTTATGAATAAAATTAAGTCCAAGCAAGTAGTCCACCAGGAGCCCACAAAAGTGAGGTCAGATCATCACATGATTTTGGTTCAGATCATCCAAGGTCAGGTGAGGCAGCAAAGGTTTATGAACAGGTAAACGTAGCCATGTCCAAGTAGCTGTGAAATCCAATGATGCTGGGAGCAGGGTAGCATCATGGAGCAGGTATGAAGGGCAGTACAGAAGCAAGAGCATGGTCTGGGTAAAGATCAGGAGCAGGGTCTAGGTCAGTAGCATCAACATGAAAATCTACCCCTGTGTCTTTGGATCTCTTCTAAAGCAGCAACCTAATTCTCACTGCAGCATCCTAAAAAAAAAAAATTACAAAAATTGTATTCATTTCAATGTATTGCTTTTTGGTTGTTGTTTTTTTCACCTTGCTTTCCATGGGAATAGCATGTTAAGTGTCAGAAATGTTTTAGTCTCCCAGGCGCTGTCCAGATATTAGCTGGTGTCTGTAAAGTTACATGCAAGGAGAAATAATGTCAGAGAAGATGCAGAACAATCTAATCTCTTGAAAAGTTATTACGAGGCTCTGCGAGTGACAAATCCCTAGAGTAATTACATATCCTGCTGATCCTTTGGTGCAGACACTGTGAGATAAGCCGTCCTTAACATGAATATTTTTAGAGGGTCCAATTCCTCCCAGGACTAAAGTGAATGAAGGACACAGGAATGTTTAATGGGCTGAATGTGTACTGACAAGTAATTAAACAAATGAGAAGAGATTGCTCTATCCATAATGGGGTCATATGAAATGTTGCTGTTAGGGATTGGATTAAGGTGTTAAATTTGCAGTGATATAAGATTATGGTCTGAGTAGATTAATAGTTAGGTGGAATTTATGGTTAGGAAATACTTGCACTCGAATGTTTATCCTTCTCAGCCAGGTGTAATTCCGCTGGCCCTGCCTTGACATCACTAATACAGTGATTAATATTTGTGCTTGTGGCATTAAAACCCATTAGATAGGCTTGAGTGACATTTTTAGTGTTCCGTTCCGAAATGCTATTAATACACATTGCCGTCAGGTGGGACAGACAGCGGTGTGGGACCCATTTGCCCCTCTCCCTCTGTTGGTATCTAAAGATATTTAATTGACCTGTTTTTTAGTGTGAAATTAAAGATTCAGGGTGTTGACAGCACATGTTGATCCTTAGGAATAGTGACCAGCCATTATGTTAATAAATACACCTTGTTAGACTCTGACGTTTAGTAATATAATTTCTCCCATTCAGATCTTTACATTTGGATACTAAGACCATTTAGTTCCATCCTTACACTGTGCTGTATTGCCATGACAACGTTAACTATCACGCTGCAGCGATGAATCGGCATGAGCTGTTTAAATGTGAAACTTGAATATGACAATTTAAAACTACTATACTCCTGTATTTACAAACAAGAATACTTTGCAATCATTCTCTCCAAATTCTAAGGAAACATGCTTTTGTTATAACTCAGCAAAGCAATGTAGAACAAGTGTCAAAATAGCCCACTGGAGTTTATTCACTAAATACAGAATTTAGATACATTTAGACATTTTGCAATATGGCTTTCATTTTGCTACGGTTTTATGTTTAATAATTGAATCCCACAGATGTGTTTATATTGGTCATTAAAATATTCAGTTATGTATTTCTTTAATGTAACTACAATGTTAAATAAGAATTTATATATATATTTTTTAAAAGTCAGCTTTCTTTTTATATAAAGAATTTCTTAAATATTTGTGAACAATAATACTTGGAACACACCTCTTCTCCTCTTCATGATTGATTACCCTTCTGGTATATGTTTTTAATTGCTAGACTCTCTTGAAAAATACTTAAATCTTACATCTACATTAAGTCATTAAGTCTTTGTAGGTAACTGATGCACTAATTAAACATCTAAGTGCCAGCCTTGCTGTGTGCATTCACGGGCAAGTGGGAAGATAAAAGATTTGCCCTTACCAGCCATGTGCATATTACTGCAGGAGAGGGAGGACCTGGAAAGCTTTAGACCTGTACTTCCAACGGGTGTAGAGGATTCCTCCTGCGAGCTCCCGCTGTTCAGAGCATTGAAACGGGTTACCAAAACAATGTTCTAAAACATCACTATGCCGGAGCTCATAAGAAGACTGTTCTCAGCCTGCACCCAATGGAAGTACAAACTAGAATCACTAAATACCACTGGGCCAGGGTTTGCAATGTCCCCCTCCCTGGTCAAATGTAAGAAGAAGTGAGAGGGGAAAATAATGCAGTTAAAAAAAAATATATATATATAATTAAAAAAAAAAACATATATACAATCATGAGAAAAAGAAAGTACACCCTCTTTGAATTCTATGGTTTTATATATCAGGACATAATAACAATCATCTATTCCTTAGCAGGTTCTAAAATTAGGTACATACAACCTCAGATTAACAACAACACATGATATATTACACCGTGTTATGATTTATGTAACTGAAATAAAGCCAAAATGAAGAAGCAAAGTGTGAAAAACTAAGTACACCTTATGATTCAATAGTTTGTAGAACCACCTTTAGCAGCAATAACTTGAAGTTACCGTCCCTGTACGACTTTCAGTCATATCAGTCTCTCACATCGTTGTGGAGGAATTTTGACCCACTCTTCTTTACAATGTTGCTTCAGTTTATTGAGGTTTGCTGGCATTTGATTATGCACGGTTGCATAATTGATTATTAAGGTCCTACCACAGCATTTCAACCGTGTTGAGGTCTTTACTTTGACTGGACCAATGCAATGCCTTTATTCTTTTCTATTTCAGCCCTTCTGTTTTAGATTTGCTGGTGTGCTCGGGATCATTGCCCTGCTGCATAAACCAATTTTGACCAAGCTCGAGCAGTCGGTCAGATGGCCTTCCATTTGATTCTAGAATAGTTTGGTATACCTAGGAGTTCATGGTCGACTCAATGACTGCAAGGTTCCATGATCTTGTGCCTGCAAAACCAAGCCCAAATCCTCACCCCTCCAGCTATCCCTACGTCTTTCATCTTTATTAATATTTATTACTTATACTAAGTTTAAAAAAAAAAAAAAAAAAACACACTAAAAAAACAATTCTTTCACTTCTATTGGTGGAGATTTTTTACAGCTCATCATCTATTTTTAATTTAATTTTGTCACAGTTTAGTGAATAATCTCATAGGTCATCAAATTTATGTTTCTCCAATTAAGACCATAAAGCAGAAATACCCATAATTCAATAAATCAAATAACACAACAAGTTCTCCCATGATGCTTCCAGATTTCATAAAGATACACAGGGAATAGAATGCTGTGAGTTTATATGAAATGGTGCTAAGTTTCCCATACAGAGTAATGACTTCCTCTTGATGTATATACCTCATGTTTAACATCAGGCTGAGCTCCAAACAGTTCTGCTATGGGGAAAGGCTCTCCCTTCCTGAGCTGAATAAATCTCACCAGCCTTTCACTGTGTTTATCTTCCGTTTTCCAGTCTTTCATTTGCCATTTCCTTGCTCTGCACATTTTCTATTAAATGAAACTCTTTGAGTGCTTTGCTATGTGTATTACGAATGTCAACCATGCTAACTCCTTTTTGCGTGTGTTTTACACAAGTATTTGCAAGAGCTTAGTATTAGCTCCATTAGACAGGCTTATTGGAATAATTGGAATTACATAAGGATTTTGCCTAAAGGGCATTGCTTGATACAGGTCTGACTCACATACCACCAACTTTTCATATTCCAAGATCTAACCTTGTTTAAAAATGCTGTTTGGTTTGGTATTACTGGCTGTTTATGTACATGGGTATTTTATTGATGTTATTTCACTAAAAAAATGTAACAAAATAAATATTTAACAGGAGATTAAATGCATGCACACGCTCATACATTTTTTAAACACTTGGCAAAAGTGAACCTAAACCTGTATAACAGCTCCTAAGGTATTATATTTATCATAAAGATGAATAATTTATCATACAGATTAATTCTATATTCATTTGCTCAAGAAACTTTTCATATAGTTAGAGGATTACTAACCTCCTCTCCAGCTTTCCAGTATAGCCATTAAAGCTACGTACTTTTTTTTTTTTTTTAAGGATGGGGAGCTACTTTTGTTTTAGGACATCAGCAAATTGCTCTCAGCCAACCATAGGCCGGCCTTAGGCATTTATTAACAGTGTGTGATATGCGTGTATTGGTTGTATGTGACACACACACACACACACACACACAGAGTCAGAAGGCCATAGACACACACAGGAAGACATCCACACACACAAAGGCAGACAGTCACACACACAGACACACACAGGCAGACAGTCACACACACACACACACAGACATACACAGGCAGACAGTCATACACACAGACACACAGTCATACACACAGACACACACAGACACAGACAGTAATACACACAGACACATACACAGAGGCAGAGAGTAATACACACAGACACACACACAGTCATACACAAAGATACACACAGAGGCAGACAGTCATACACACACACACACGCAGACAGTCATACACACAGACACACACAGGCAGACAGTCATACACACAGACACACAGAGGCAGACAGTCATACACACAGAGGCAGACAGTCATACACACAGAGGCAGACAGTCATACACACAGTCACACACACAGAGGCAGACAGTAATACACACAGACACACACACAGAGGCAGACAGTAATACACACAGACACACAGTGGCAGACAGTCATATACACACACACACACACACACACAGGCAGACAGTCATACACACACACACAGACACACACAAGCAGACAGTCATACACACAGACACACAGAGGCAGACAGTCATACACACAGAGGCAGACAGTCATACACACAGTCACACACACAGAGGCAGACAGTAATACACACAGACACACAGTGGCAGACAGTCATATACACACACACACACACACACACAGGCAGACAGTCATACACACAGACACACACAGGCAGACAGTCATACACGCAGACACACAGAGGCAGACAGTAATACACACAGGCAGAGTCACACTCACCTGACAATCACACAGTTACCTGTGGAGTTCATTGTGGAGGCAGTGCAGCTCCTGGTGACTGTTTGGTGGGGAAGCAGGGACTCCTTCCTGCTTCCCCTGCAGCAGTTTTCCGGCGCTTTTAGCTCCACCCCCGCCGCACGTAAGCTCCGCCCCCGCAACACGGTAAGCTCCGCCCCCGCCACCGGTTTTTTTTTTTAATCCCGGCTGGCTGTGCAGCCGCACGGCGCCCCCTGCTCCATGGCACCCTGTGCAGCCGCACAGCTCGCACACCCCTAAGGCCGGCCCTGCCTGCCGGATGCTACGCGAGCCTTCCGTTATCTAAGATTACGGATATCACAAGGTTAGGGAGGCAGAGTGATCCAGCGCTGGAACACGGACATTGGAGTTAAACTGTTCATGGACGTTTTAACCCCTAAAGGCAAATCAGCAACAGGGACCTCCTGGCGCCATAAGAGCTTAATTTCAACAAAGTTGTTATGGAGGTCCTTTAAATGGACACTATAGTCACACAGACCACTTCAGCTCAATGAAGTGGTCTAGGTGCCAGGTCCCTCGGGTTTTAACCCTTCAGATGCAAACATAGCAGTTTCAGAGAAACTGCTATATTTACATTTGGGGTTAATCCAGCCTCTAGTGGCTGTCTTCCGGACAGCCACTAGAGGCGTATCTGCAACGCTGGATGTGAATTTCGCATCCATCGCGCAGAGCGTCCATAGGAAAGTATTGAGAAATGCTTTCCTATGGACACTTTGATTGCGCGCGCGGCACTTGCCACACATGCGCATTCGGCTCCACTGACATTAAAACCCCTTCAGTTACTCACGTTCTTCCACCACCGGGCTCCCTCTCCTCCCCCGCTGACGTCAGTTCCCCCGTCTGACGTCAGTGTAGCAGAATGCGCGTGCGTGGCAGTGCCGCGCACGCATTCAAAGTGTCCATAGGAAAGCATTTTTCAATGTTTTCTTATAGACACTCTGCGTGATGGAGGCATTAAATGCCTCCAGCATCGCAGATGCGCCTCTCTGAAACTGCTATGTTTACAGCAGGTATGGTTAACCCTAGAGGGACCTGGCACCCAGACCACTTCATTAAGCTGAAGTGGTCTGGGTGACTATAGTGTCCCTGCATGTGTGACATGTCATGATTCCCTTTTATTCCAGAAGTTTGGTCCTTAAGGGGTTAAGGTTCCACTGCTGATTAGATCCAAATGTTTTTTTTAATAAAACAAAGCTTTTTTTCTAACTTATTACAAACATGACCTTTATATTATCATGCAAGCAGTTTCACTCGAAAAAGAATATAGGTAACTAAAGTAACTCTTGAAATTTCAAGAAGTTTTCCTAGATAATGGCATGTGCTGTAGCCTGTATGCTATATCTGCTTTGTCAAAATAAATCTCTCTGTTTTCACCAGCAGTTGCTCTTTAGAAGTCTGAAAATAGCTGACAAAGGGCAGGTGGCAGTTGAATGTGGCAGGGCCAGCTTAAAATAGTCCATGGTCTGTCTTGATCAGTTACCGTCAGCACTTCCAGACAGGATAAAAAACTATTATATTTGTTCCATAAATCTTTGTGTAACCTATCACACAGTTGACATCGCATGAGCTGTCTTAAAATTGTATATGACAAACATAAGTGAAAATTCTCTTATTTTCTAAAATTTTATTATTCTAATTTTAAATGAAATGACCACAAATATTCTATTGGATTAGATTACTCTGATTTTAAAATAATTTGTAATTTACTTTGAATTCATGACAATTCTTACTGTAATGAATAACCCTGGCGGTCTTGTCTTCCCGTTCAAACTGACCTCATCAATTCCCACTCTTCTCAGAGTCTAATAGTTTGCAGAAACGGCATGGTAGGAATTACAGGTCAAACAGATGATTGACAACAGGAGAGAATTTAAAGGGATTCTTTAAGAAACATAGCTAGTACAGTCCATTGTGTAGTGGTATGGTGCCAGGAGTTGACGATAAACAGTCAAACCATTTAATTCTACGCTGCTTCTGGTCAAAGCTGGTCAAAGCTGATATGCTAAAGCAGAAATTCATACTTCCGCATTAACATACCAGCTCATACCAAGTTTGGACATTATTTATTGTCTGAAAAAAACAGTTTATGACTCTCGCCCACTTGTGCTCTGTTCCCAATTAAAACAAACTGAAATGCATCTGAATAGATGTGTGCTATTTGTCACCACTCTAGGAATAATGTAAAACTGATTTCATCTTCGGGATGAGCACAGTTGCATATTTTTTTTTTCTATACGTTAATTGGATTTTAAGGCTATCATACTTTGCAAATATTGTAAGATTATATGCAGACAACGTACGCATAGTGCACAATCTATTATTACAATTTAAATTAAGGGGCTATTTTAAGAATATAACAACGAGATTGGAAATGAAGTGGATGTGGACCTGGTGGAATTATTGAATAGTAGTTGACGCTGTAGAAAATATTTAGATATTTATACATTACGTAATAGAATACAGTACATTATAGAAAAGTTGTCTCTATTCCTAGTCTCTATGGTCTATCTCTATGATTAAATTACTTTCTGGTTTTACTGGTTTTAACTAGTCGGTTGTATTACATTAATATAAAGATTAGTCACCTGCATTCCTTTGAATCCCGATCAAGTACTTTCTTAATATATGTGGCCGTAAAGAAATGATGTTCTTGATATCATCCTTCTGATTTTATTCTTGTGGACCTGTGCAAAGACACTAGATATGTAAAAGAAATTTAGGAAATTCCTCCAGCAACGTGTTTTAATCTAGTTGAGCTAGATAAAATGTGGCTGCAAAGTGGTTCTGGTGTCTGTAGCCTATCCCTGCAGGCTTTTCAATGTAAACATTGCCTTTTCAGAGAAAAAGTTCACTGGAAGGGGTATGGTGCTGAGGAAGGGTCCTGGGTTCCTACCTCCGAACTGCATGCGGCTCGCCTGATCCAGTCTTTTAATGCCAGGTTTCCTACTAAACCTGCTCAGTCTCAATCAGCGAGGACAAAATAAATCTAAAATGAATAATACTTACCTCTTGCCGGGTCTCCCTCCACTCTCTATGCTACATGGCTGAGAACCGCGCTGGCGTTCCTCAAACCCCCGGGCGTTTCCAGAAGGCAGTGATTTTAAGGCACAGCATCCAATTTTGATGCCGGCGACGCGGATGTGCATGCGTCATCACGTCACCAGGTCCCAGTAACCAATCAGAGCCCTCCTTTAGCTATTTAAACTCACTGGTGCATTTGTTTGATTCACTGTTGTGAATACTAAAACAAAAGATGTGAATAAAGTAATAAAATATAAACAATAATATTTATTCAAAACACTGATCCCTCTCTATACAAATAAAATACAATAATATATAAAATTATATTTCCCACTATATGGCACACATTTATTTTTATTATCTATGGAGATTTACGAGAAACAGTTAAATTGTTGTTCATTAAATTGTTGTTATGATTAATTTAGAGTATAATTAATTTAGAAAATTGCATTTTGTAAGTAATATTTCTCAGTCTTGAGTACTTAACGAGGAAAAATGTCAGACCTTACAAACTGTGCTACTTTCTTAAATACTAGTAATATCAATTTTTATCTTCGTTCTGCAAGTTTATTTGTAACACAGAAAGTGTATGTTAAACAAGGTCAGTTCTGTAATGCCAATATTTTCAATTTACTCCCCCCCCCCCCCCACCCATGGAAAGTCAACTTAAGTCTAATGATCAGTAGCAGTGTGATCACTAGATGGGCCATAGTTGACTTATTGGATCAGATCTACGTATGTAGAGTATGTCTAAGCTGTTGAGTTATTTCCAGGTTCAGCTCAACTGCTGGGTCTACACTGAGGTCAATAAAAATGTCACCCGCCACTCCATGGGGCCCGGCCGCCTTGCGGACCCCTGCAACCGCGGTGCCCGTTGCTATGTGTTGCGCCCCCGGCCCGCACAGTATAACCGCATGATAAGGGGCCCATTGGCCCATGCTGTTAGGGCCACCTGATGGAAATGACTACCCTGGTCACTACCTCCCAGCAACCACCGGGAGCCGCTCAGTAGGAAGGAGAGGAGGGAGTCAGAGTAGGAACTCTGACTCCCATCAGGCTGAGCCACCACTGGACCCCAGAGAAAGTCAACCTCCTGTACCTAAAAGGTAGGAAACAGGAAGGTGACTAAAACATTTTGTATATGTGTGTTTGTTTGTTTGTTTGTATGTATGTAGAATGTAAGCTCATTGAGCAGGACTCTCCACCCCCTCTGTTTCTGTACGTCCAGTTGTCTGGTTACAATGACATGTCTGTTAGTCCACCCATTGTTCAGTGCTACAGAATCTGATGGCGCTATATAAATAATAAAATAATAATAATAATAATAATAATGTGTGTGTGTTTGTGTATGTGTGTTTGTATGTTTCTGTATGCATGTTTGTGTGTATGTGTATGTGTATGTGTATGTCTGTCTGTGTGTGTGCACGTATGTGTCGGTATGTGTGTATGTGTGTATGTGTGTGTGTGTGTCTGTATGTGTATCTGTATGTATGTGTGTGTAAGTCTGTCTGTGTGTGTGTCTGTGTGTGTGTGTCTTTGTGTGTGGGTGTGTATGTATGTATGTGTGTCTGTGTGTATGTGTATATTTGTGTGTGTGTGTGTCTATATGTGTGTCTGCATGTGTATCTGTTTGTCTGCATGTGTGGGGTGGCAACGTATGGGAGGGGGAGGGTAGACATATATAACGGGTAGCAGGGGTAGAAGTATGGGGGGAGCCCAGGGCAATTCTTTCACTGGGTCCCCATGGTTTCTAGTTACGCCTCTGATCACAGGCATATAATAGTTCAAACCTAACTGTTTAATTTAATTTCAATTTAACTTAGTTAACGTGATTTGAGGGGTGAGTGTGAATATTACATGTATGTTCCTGTCTTTTCTGAATGAGAAAACATGGCATTTGGAAAGGGAGAAACTGATGGACAGTGTTTTTTACAGTCTAACTGATAGGGAAGCTATGTAAGCTTATACGAGAGATGGTATTCACAAGTCTAATACATAGCTTATTTTCTTTATAGCATAACTGTATCTTTATCATAGCAAGAGCTGCATGCCTCGAACTCCTTCTGGTTAAAGGTATTTTAGCAGTTATTATTATTGTAGCTTATTTTTAAAACATTGGAATAAAAGGCGGCAGATGAATTCCTTTGATATGTTTATTACTTTCAGTCATCAAGCTCTGAAATCTAAATGTTTATATATGTGACATCTTCACAAAAGACTTTATATTATTAAAGCAGACCTAAAAAGCTATTACCCAATAATCCAAATAGTGACGTGGAGTGCTCTAATATGCAATTATATCCACCAACTGTGCAAAACAATATAAAAACACTTGCCTTCTTGAATGTATTAATATTTTGTCCCAAAAAAATGAAATATAAATGGGACACCCTTGGCACCAATACAACTTTAATGCATTTGATAGATTTTGGCCTTGTTTATTTGCTGTGTGCATGGCATGCTCAAAAGTTTATAGTTTTTGCATAAAATAAATAAATGTTTTGCAGAAATCTACGCCATAAGCCTGCCTCCTCAGTCAGACCTCCTCATGCCAGAAAGACTACCTTATCAAAGACACAGCCTCAGCCCCAACATCATCAGTAAGAGGTTTTAATTCACAACCTGGCTGCAGACAGTTAGAGAAACTACAAACAGATAGTGATATCTTTACCATATAAGAAATAGCAAGAGGATTGGGTGGCGCCTTAGAAGTCCATAGGAGATATATGTAATGATAAAAAAGAGAACCTGAACTGATAGTGTAATATATTAAAATGGTAAGGAATAAGGTGGATTAGATGTAGACTTACACTTTTCTGGAGCTGTCCATAACATGCGTCAGCCCATACCATAACCCCCACCGCCACCATGGGCCACTCGATCCACAACGTTGACATCAGCAAAACATTCACCCACACAAAGCCATACACGCTGTCTGCCATCTGCCCTATACATTGAAAACCGGGATTCATCCGTGAAGAGAACACCTTTCCAAAGTGCCAGATGCCATCGAATGTGAGTATTTGCTCACTCAAGTCGGTTACGACAAGGAACTGCAGTCAGGTCGAGACTCCGATGAGGACGATGAGCATGCAGATGAGCTTCCTTGAGATGGTTTCTGACAGTTTGTACAGAAATTCTTTGGTTATGAAAACCAATTGTTGCAGCAGTTGTCCGGGTGGCTGGCCTCAGAGGATCTTGGAGGTGAAGATGCTGGATGTGGAGGTCCTGGGTTGGTGTGGTTACACATGGTCTGCAGTTGTGAGGCCAGTTGGATGTACTGCCAAATTCTCTGAAATGCCTTTGGAGATGGCTTATGGTAGAGAAATAAACATTCAATTCACGGGCAACAGCTCTGATAGGACAAGGTCAAGTAAGGAGTTGGATTGATGGAAGTTATGTATGTATAAGGTGTTCAGGAATAAAAGGTAGAAGGAAGATCACACATGTGGTGGATAGGAAATTTACATTGAGTGTAGGCATTTTTAAAAATTGAAACTTCTCTAAAGGTAACCAGGTAACCAATGACCTGATTGCTGACAGATCTAGAGGTCACTGTTTTCTAATACCACTCTTTGAGCTCTCTGCTGCTTTCAACATTGTGTACTACCAGTTGCTTCTTCTCACTTTCTGTAGCACAAACAAGATTTTTTATACCTTCTAACTATTGTGTATTTGTACCTTATTTCCTTTGGCTTGTAAGCTTGTTTGTGCAGGATTCAATTATGCGTATATGCATGTCTCACAAACCTATTGTACAGTGCTGCAGAAAATTGTACTTTATCAATTATGATAGTTAGGAAGTTTTGTAAATTACCTTTCTTTAATAGGAAGACACATACATAGACATACCCGTAACTATTTTAGGATAGGAATACATTATTTCCATTTGGGAAATGTATTACAGTTCTGAAAGTAATCACACAAGTAATCATACGTTCTGTTGTGTGTTACATTACTGTTTGAATTATCCTTTATAAAAACTTTAGTGATAACTCTGATAATTCGTCATAAAGACAATCAACACCTCAAGCATAAAGCCATTCAATCCTGTGTGCGCTTTACTTAGGATTTGTAATCTACTTGGCTGATCATTGGCTAGTCTGGAGCTGTTTAGTCTGTCTAGGAATGTGTATAATATGTGTGTTTAATAACTATATACATCCAGTAGCTTACTAGCTTATACAATTAAACTTTGTCTAGTAACTTTGTATCCATGTCATAATAGTTTTACCATGGTGAAAAATGAATCTGATTTTACGGATGTATATATATTATTGTATTTCTTACTTAGAAGGAGCTGTAATATTCAGATTAATCTGAGTTTAAAGGTTTCCATTTCTCGTGTTAGAACAAGAGGACATCCTTTAAAGCTGGAAGGAGGAACATTAAACTTTTATTGAACAATAAGTAAGGACCTAGGGGAATCATTGTGGAGATGCAATAATCTGGGAGTGTATCCTTCTAATTTATTGCTAATTATATTTCCAGAAAAATAGTGTTTGGCTGGGTTTCTATACGTATTGGGAATGCCTTGTTTAGTGAATAGATACCGTGGAATTTAATTTCTGTGTTGCATTTTGATAAACTTATACAGGGCCGGATTAACATAGGGGCTGATGGAGCTGCATCTCCCAGGCCCATGCCCATGTAATAGGCCCATTGATTAAAAAAAAAAAAAAAAAAAAAAAAAATATTATTATTAGGTTTTTATTACACACTACTCTTACGGTTGCCACCTGCCCATTATTTCTCTGGTATTAGAGGCTGCTTAGCCTTTGCCGCTATTGCAGTAAAACCGGCAATACAAATGTCGGTCTCAGTATAAACAGAGGTTATTATGCAATACCAGTGCCGGCCAGTAGGGGTCGCTGTGTGTGTGGAGAGAGGCAGGGATAGGAAGTTACAGCATCTCCCTCCCTGCTTCTCTCTATTCACTGATCCGCGGGGGAGCAGCTCTGCCAGAGAGTCCAGCCACAAGAGACAGCCTACAGCTCAGGTAATTAAGGGATGGGGGGAAAGGCTGCAGGGAGACATGGGGACACAGACACTAGGGGACACTGGGAGACACTATGGGAAAACTGGGAGACCTGGGGACACTGAGACACTTGGCGACACTAAGACACCAAGGGGAACTGGGAGACCTGGGTACACTAAGACACTAGGGTACACTGTGAGACACTAGGGGACACTGAGACACTAAGGAACAGTGGGAGACATAGGGACACTGGGAGACATAAGGACACCTGGGGATACTGAGACACTAGGGGGTGCTGGGAGACCTGGGGACACTGATACACTAGGGGACACTGTGAGACATGGAGATGGTGAGAGACTTGGGGACACTGGAGAGACATAGGGACACTTGGGGACACTGAGACAATGGGGGCACTGGGAGACTTGGGGACACTGAGACACTCAGAGAAACTGTGAGACATGGGGATGGTGAGAGAATTGGGGACACTGAGACACATTGTCTCTTGGGGACACTGAGACACATTGGGGGACATGGGTATCCTGATACACTAGGGACACAGTGGTCCCATGTCTCCCAGTGGCCCCTAGTCTCTCAGTGTCCCCATGTCTCCCAGCCAGTGTCCCAAGTGTCTCAGTGTCCCTATTCTCCCAGAGTCCCCTAATCTCCCAGAGTCCCCTAGTCTCTCAGTGTCCCCATGTATCTCTGTGTCCCCAGGTGTCTCAAAGTCCATAGGTCTCCCAGTGTCCCCTAGTGTCACAGTGTCACCATGTCTCACAGTGTCCCAATGTCTCTCAGTGTCCCCTAGTGTCCTAGTGACATGGGGACACTGGAAGACATGGGGACACAGACACTAAGGGACACTGGGAGACATGGGGACACAAACACTAGAGGACACTGTGCGACATGGGAACACTGATGGTGTCTCTCAGTGTCCGTAGTGTGTAGTGTTTCAGTGTTTCCTAGTCTCCCAGAGTTCCTTAGTCCCCTAATCTCCCAGTGTCTTAGTGTCCCCATGTTTCCCAGTTTCTCAGTGTCCCCTAGTATACAAGAAAAAATCTCAGGCACTCACTGTGATAGATTTAAGCAGGTTTATTGGACACTGCAACATTTTGACCTGTACTCAGGTCTTTATCAAGTCTCCAATGCCCCCTATATATCACAGTGTCCCCTATGTATCACAGTAACTCAGTGCCCCATGTCTCCCAGTGTCCCTGGTGTCTCTCAGTGTCCATAGAGTCTCAGTGTCCTTTATGTCTCAGTGTCCCTTAGTCTCCCAGAGTTCCCTAGTCTCCCAGTGTCCCCAAGTGTCTCAGTTTCCCCTAGTATGAAAGAAATCACAGTTGAAGCATGCTACTGATATTCCTGCTAGATCTTCACACATGTCAGCTTAACAAAGCCAGCTAGTATTAACCACACTTATTCACCCTCACTCTAGCAACAGTTAACTCATGTTTATTAAACCTTTTAAAAATGTGCAAGTTCTATCTAATGTCCTAAATGTGATCATATGCATTATAAGCTCACTAGCTTGTTATTTGCTTTTGGGGCATGACAAGCATGTATGTAATAATGATATGCACAGCTAAAATAAATCCCAAAGTGTTGGAAGTAATCTGTTAAAGAAACAACAATAAAAAAATAAAATAAACATCCATTTCCACTATAAAAGAAAACATCTCAGGCACTCAATGTTATAGATATAAGCAAGTTTAATGGACACTGCAATGTTTTGACCTGTACCCAGGTCTTTATCAAGTCTCCAGTGTCCCCTTTGTATCACAGTGTCCCCTACGTATCACAGTGTCTCAGTGCCCCATGTCTCCCAGTGTCCCCTTGTGTCTCAAAATCTCCCAGTGTCCCCATGTCTCCCCAGTGTCTCCATGTCTCAGTGTCCCCAAGTGTATCAGTGTCCCATGGTCTCCCAGTGTCCCCAAGTGTCTCAGTGTCCCCATGTCTCATAGTGTCCCAATGTCACTGAGTGACATGGGGACACTGAGACACTAGGGGACACTGAGAGACATCGGGACACTGAGGGAGACATGGTAACACTGGGCGACTTTGAGACACGAGGGGACACTGGGAGACATGGGGCACTGAGAAACTGTGATACATAAGGAACACAGTGATACATAGGGGACACTGGTGACACAGACACTAGGGGGGACTGAGACACGGGGACACTGGGAGATTAGGAGACTGGGAGACTAGGGGATACTGGAAGACATGGGGACACTGAGACTGGGCGACATGGGGACACTGAGACACTGGAAGATTAGGGGACTGGAAGACTAGGGGAGACTGGGAGACATGGGGCACTGAGAAACTGTGATACATAAGGAACACAGTGATACATAGGGGACACTGGTGACACAGACACTAGGGGGGACTGAGACACGGGGACACTGGGACACTGGGAGATTAGGAGACTGGGAGACTAGGGGATACTGGAAGACATGGGGACACTGAGACTCTGGGCGACATGGGGACACTGAGACACTGGAAGATTAGGGGACTGGAAGACTAGGGGAGACTGGGAGACATGGGGACACTGAGAGACTGGGAGACTAGGGGATACTGGGAGACATGGGGACACTGTGATACATAGAGACACTGGGAGACCTGGAAGACTGAGACAGCGAGACACTGGGAGCAATCCATAGATACAATAGAATCAAACTGTAAGTAGTTTTTTTGTGATTTTACAGAATTATCTCTTATGTCACTCCTTGTTATTTACATCATGTGATGCCACACAGACAAAATGCATTATGCAAATTAGTAAGGCCGCTATTTTTTTTTCAAGAAAGGTTGCAACCCTAACTACTTTTCACATACTCTTGCTTAAGTATGGAAACTTAAGAGGGATGTAGAGGAACAATCTTGTGTGGACTGGCTATCAATTAAATTAGTTGAATTTTATGCTGACTTTGCTGACTTTGGTCTCTCTAACACTGTGGCATGTTCCCTTTCTTCTACACTCACTACATACACCTTTTCTCTGTCCCAGACTATATACCAGGTGCTTCTGCCTGCTAGTAAGAAGGTAAGGAGACAAGTGTACATGTGAGTGCTAAGGGACAGTCCTTAGAAAGAGTGGAGCGAGTGCATCATTAGACGCAATTATGCCAAGCTCAGGGTGCTGTCTGCATAGTATGCCCTTAGTTGGCCAGCCTGCATGATTGGCAGGTAGCTTGACATGCATTCATGCCAGGCTGTCCATCAAATTCTTTGGGCAGACATGCCCCCTTTTTGGGTATGTTCATCGTTACGTGAGTCGCGTCAGTGGCCCATCCCTTTACCCCGTCCACAGACTTCCTGCTTCACTGGACACTGCTGTTAGGGGGAAGGGATTTACTTGAAAGATGAAAGTGTGAGATTAGCAAAGGGTATGTGTTTTCTCACAGATGCATCCAATGAGTGTCCCTCCAGCACCATCTCCATCAGATACATGACGCTTCTGAGGTAGGACAGTTTTAGTGTTCTTGGTCGATATGATTTTGTAATTAGGCCCATTATAATTATCAGCACCAGGCCCACTGGGCTCTTAATCTGGCCCTGCACGTATACACACACCTTCTCACTCATCCACACAGCTTTTCACTTTGAGTTCAGTGCAGTGGAGATATGTACCATGCTCATATTTACAAAATATACTGAGCTTATGGTATCAAGTAAGGAGAGACCATAAGGTGGATTTAAAGTCCAAGATACTCTCTGCCTCCATAATAAATAGCCAGAAGATCCTGCTTAGGAGTTTCCATTAGTTGTTTTGAGTTAAGCCCTGCACCACCAAGCTTAGTTCAGACAGCGAGGAGGCCGGGAGCAGTGCTGTGAAGTCAAACTATTCTAAAATGATTTAACTATTTATATTGGTGGGGGAGAGGGAGCAGGTACTATCGGCATAGAGTGATCTGTATTGATTATGGTGTGTGGTGTGTGATTCTTTCAATACAGTGGGAATTTCTACATTTAATTCTATTTCTGCGCCTTCACCAACAAATATTTATTAAATATAGGGGAGAGCAAACATAATAATAAAGGATTAATCCATGAAGCAACTACCTACAGGGATTCAAGAGAGGGATTTAAATCCATTTATTTTTGCAAAGTTTTAGCACACGGGGAATAAAATTCAAAGTATGCTGTGATTGATAAATATTTGTTTTAGTTGACAGATTAATGTAGAGAATGCAGGATAGATATAAATCAGATTGTGTCCCTAATTGAAACCATGCTGGGCCTTACTGTAATGGGCTTACAATGTACAGTAACAAATATACGTCAGATTATTTCAGGTGCTTTGTTGACCACCTCTAATAAAAGAGAGTTACCGTAATAGTTGCTATCTCTCAGATAATACACGCTTTGCTTTCATTTTTTTTGCATGTTGCTGGGAAACTCAAATTCTATGTATTTGTAATGTCAATTCCTAATCAGATCTTGAGAAAATGAAAAAAAAAAAAAACAATTTCCATTTTTCTTGTGTTATTGTCTGCTATCTGATGAATATATTTATATGTTGAGCTTATTGTGCAGAGGATAAAAAAAATGCTTGATGGCAGATAAACTATTTTTCCTTTATTGTAATGTCACCTCTCTCTGTAATGTAATGAATCTCTGGGACCTTCATTGCTGCCTGAGGTTTTAGGAATATATTGTGCTGTAGTGAGAAGGAAATCAGTTGATGCTAATTTAATTGGAGGAATTGATCATATTTATTCACATTCCCACATCTCGGAGGGTTATAAAATGTATTGTGTGTTATTTGCTTATACGTATGTAGAGCTTGGGGTTTATTCACTAGACTTTGGATTTTAGCGATTTGAATAGCACATTTGCTAAATAGAAGGAACAAGAGCTGAGTTGCAAAAAATGCTCTGGTTCAGCTATATTTCCAATTTTGTAACTTTGGCTTAAATTTTGTGATTCGGCTTTTCAATCCAGCACACTTCTCTGTTTAGTTAAACCAACAGCCAAACAGTATATTGGTGAAATAAGTACATACACAAATATACAAATCCTTATAAGATACATTTTACATTTAGCAACTTTATGACAATACTTTTTTTTTAGAAAGGAGCTATTAATATACATGTCATTGGCTTGGTGACCATAGCTAAACAACACAAATTGTTTATGGAATGTCAGGCCAGGATGCTCACTTTCCCAGATGTCTATTAGTACAATTTACATAATAGCCATAAAAAGTGTGGATCCTTTTGATGCTGTTGAAATTGTAAAATCAACACAGAGTTGGCACAAGGTCACCCGGTTACTTCCAAAAAAAGAAAGGAAACAGCTTAAAATATACATTTGCATACAATCATGGTTTTTAAGGTTTCCCGAATCCCGATGAATCACATCCTGTATCACCCAAGAGTCTTGAGTTAGTTTCTTTATTGTAACTGTGTCCATTTTATACATTTCATTTAAAGTCTCTACATATTTAAACATGCATATAAATGGACCATTAAAGGAGTAGCTTGGCACTGTAGCCTTGTCAAAAAGCCTTGTAAGTTTGACACTTACCTGAGTCCCCTGGTGTCTGTACCCCTTCCAATATTCTGAGATACTTGTCAAAGAGAAAGCTCCACCTACCAGACATCATCATGAATCCCCCCTTCCTGGCCAAATGTGAGAAAGAAAGTGGAAACATAAAAAAATATATAATATCTCTATTAAATTAATTTATTTGAAAAAACAACATTTGTATAAAACAGTCAATATACAATATACAGTCAATAAAGAACCCTGCTCCCACACACATACTTAGGTCATACAATACCAAAAGCAGCACACATACATTTACATACAACCCTAACAAGCAATAGGTACGTTTCTATTAGAATGTATTACCGTACTAAGTAAATGCTTGAAAAAAGCCTGATTTGTATAATTTGTATAATTTCTATAATTATAGAAATTACATTTATTCAGATTATTCACTTTTTGATATGGTATAATGAATAAAATTCAGGCTTTTTTCAAGCATTTACTTAGTATGGTAATACATTCTTATAGAAACGTACCTGAGCAATTGTGAGTGTGGTATCATATGATTATGTGTATAGAATTTTGAGGTATCAAGAGTGGGCTACCTAGATAACCAGCACATATTTGGATGGAAGAGTGCCTGTACACATCTCCTATTTTTCTAACAAGCAATAGAACCACACACTCACACATGCACTACTTTACACAGCCAACATACACATGCACAAGCAGAGTGCAGCCACTGCACTCATACATAGCACAGGCAGAATTCCCCAACACATACAAAACGTTATTTCTAACGCTATAGTGTCCCCAGTCTCTAACTTTAGCCCGCCTCTGTGTGCATGAAAGGGTTTGAAAATTATTTTAGCACTCACCCTAATTCCAGTGCGGAGGTCCCTCGGCGCTGGACCGATCTCCTCCTCCAGCGACGTCACGCCATTAAAGGAAGCTATTGTGCATGCACGGTGAGTATGCATTGTGCATTAGAGCTTCTCCAAAGGAAGACATTGATTCAATGCTTTCCTATTTGGATTTTAAAGATATTAGATGTTGTCATGCAAAGTTGAGTACATCCAACATCGTTTCACAGAGTAAAACTCTTTGAGAAGCCAGAAAGTGCATCTAGAGAATCAAAATAGAATTCACTTTTAGTCTGGAGTGTCTCTTGAAGTTCAGTTTTGACACATTGTACATGGAACATAATTTTACATGGTAAATAATTTTAAATCACTCTCTGAATGCTGACACGTTGAATGTGGATACTTTTAGACAAACGTGCAAGTGTGACTGCAGCATTTCATTTATTTATTTATTTTATATTAATACATGGCTGTCTACCAGCACTGTACTAATCAAAAAGTTTTGCTGCAGGAAGCTTCTCTCATAGTAGATGAACAGTGATCACGTTGTCCCAATCTTGCAATAGTGTAAGAAACAGCTATCTTGAAGCAAAATCTGCAATGTTTCACTGAATATTTACAAAAGGCATCAAAGAGAGTTACCTAACAAGAAGAACACAAATACGTCATAAAAAATGTTTGGAGCTCAAGAAAAACACCCTTATACAAAAACATTGATTGCACTCCTACACTGATAATCCAGGTAAGGGGTTGTGCTTACTGTTTCACAAGCTCATTAGAACTATTTTGGGGCCAAATTTTCAGGGCTCATTGAGGCTGGAGATTAGCAAACGGTCTGCAATTACCGAGCAGATATTTAACTGAGCTGAGTGGTTCAAAGAGATCCAGGTACAGGGCCGGTGCAAGGATTTATGAATACACAGGCGAAAATGTATTTTGGCGCCCCCAAAAAATTGTGTCTTTGCCTGTGTCTTTCTTTACCCCTCCCCCTTAGTGCATTTGCAGTAATAGCAGAGCGTGTGCCAATTTCTCCAAGAATGGAAGGGACTCTGTTGACACTGACAGTCTCCCAGGGATTGAGCAGGGTTCAGCAGTAAAAGAAGACTCAATGTCAGATATTTTTTGGGGGGGCCTGGCACCTACTGGGGTTAAGGAATTCCCCAAACGTTAAAACCATATAGTGGTTTTTAACGTTTGAGTGTTCCTCATATGTATATGTATTATATTAATATTTGTATATATATTATAAACATAAAATATATACATATCAATATATGCTAATACTAAATATGTTAATATATTACACATATATTAATATACTTGTTCTTGTTTTTCTTGAAACTTGATGTATTAAAGACACATGGACACAAAAACACAATCACATTGACACTGACATAAACGCACACGTACCAACACACACTCATCACTGACACACATTAAAGCACACAAATGGATACACTCATTGACACACAGTGTGCCACACAAACACACAATCTGACACACACTCATCATTGACACAGTCTAATACATAAACAAGCAAACAATCATTGACAAACAATCTGACACACAAGCACAGTGACACACACAAACAGACACTGACACACACACTCATCACTGATACACAGTCTCACACACAAACACACTGATATACACAAACATACACTCATCATTAACATATAGTCTGACACAGAAACACACTAACTGACACACACAGGCATGAGCAAATTTACTGTCACACACACACTCACTCTGACTGACTTACTGTCGTCAGGTAGCAGCTGCCATGGAACTTTGTAAGGCAGCCTGATGCTTCATTACAGCTATTCATAGAGCTAAGGCTACTGGATATGGCATCATGTATCCCAGCAGCCTTAGCTCTGTGCACTGCGAGGAGCGACGGGCTGCTGGCGCTCCTCCCTCCTCCAACATCTCGCAGCAGCGAGATTTCTAAAAGCCACCAGTAAGTGCCATCCCCAGGTCATATAGAACCACTGGGAAATTTTGCTGTATCCCTGTGGGCTCAGAATGACCAGCGGGAGGAAAGAGCTGGGTGCTCCTCCTTCCTGCAGGTCACCCGAACTTTGCGCCCCCCTGGCCGCTGCGCCCTAAGGCGGCTGCCTGTGCCGCCTTATGGTAGCGCCGGCCCTGTCCAGGTACTAAACTGATCAAATTGATGGATGGCCTTTTAAAAGCTGCAAATTATCTGTAGGGTTGTATACATTATTATACTACAATTGAATAATTGATTACTGAGCCAAAATGAAAAAAATTTGATCTTTTAGTAAAGAGACGCCATTTTTCAAATTCACCCAATCTCTCAGGGGTTTATTTATTAAATGTAGAATTATATTGAATTGAAGAAAAACTTGTAAAATTTAGGCTACAATAATCAAGCTGTGACTATAGTCGATTTGTAGAATTTTTCAAAATCAGCAATATTTGTCCAAATTCTGCATTCTTGTTTTCAGTTCATTATTTAGTCAATATTTTCTGAAGATAGAGTCCAGAAGATTAAGAAATCTATCCATTCTTTCATTAAAACTATAGGACTAGCGGCAATCTGTTCTAGCTATGTATCTATGTGTTGTTCTGGTAATGGCGTAATGTAATATAGAGCTAAGCAGTAAATAGGTCGATAGAGTAGCATTGAGTATTATTGGAATTCTTGCTCTTAAAGGGAAACTCCACTGCCAGGAAAACAATCCGTTATCCTGGCACTGCAGGTCCCCTCTCCCTCCCACCTCCCAATGCCCGGTAGCTGAAGGGGTGAAAACCCCTTCAGGTCACTTACCTGAGACCCCGCCGATGTCCCTCTGCGGTGGTTTTGGGCCGCCGCTGCTCCTCCCAGTCATCACGTCGGCCGGTGGGCGAGACTGATCCCGCCCACCGGCCGAGGAGACCTAATGGGCATGCGTGGCAATGTCGCTTTTCAATGCTTTCCTATGGGGAATTGAGTGACGCTGGAGGTCCTCACACAGTGAGTTTTCTGTGCTATAGAGCAGGAATTACCCTCTAGTGGCTTTCTAGTAGACAGCCACTAGAGGTGGAGTTAACCCTGCAAGGTAATTTTTGCAGTTTATAAAAAAAACTGCAATAATTACACTTGCAGGGTTAAGGGTAGTGGGAGTTGGCACCCAGACCATTCCAATGGGCAGAAGTGGTCTGGGTGCCTGGAGTGTCCCTTTAAGGGCACTATAGAAAACAGTGGTGATTAATGGAGGGCTTCACTATTAGCATAAATTGTATACAGCCGCGAACTTTATGACTGAGTATCCCAGGTGTGTCCAAAAGGTAGATCCCCAGATAATTCAGAACTACAACTTATTATGTTTTTTCGTTCTCAATGCTAACAAAGCATCATTGGATTTGTAGTTCTTCAACATCTAGGTGTCTACCTTTAGAGCACTCCTGCAATAGGCTTTAAATTCCCCCAATTCATATACCCCTAGGCATACACACTCACGTGTTGGTTTTATAGGTAGTTAACTAAGACTAATCGAATGCATAGATTTGCCTATCACAATTAATTTGCTATCACAAAATGACAAAAAAAAATGTATGTACGTTTTAGAAGATATGTCATTCACCTCTAATAATATTTGCTTATACAATTTAAATGTTTTAGAATCTGAGTCTCCAGGATGTATAGTCAGTGAGTGCTTCAGAAACATATTGTACTATTGTAATTGAGGGAACAGAAGTATGCAGCACTGCTCCGAGATCCCTAGACATTGCATGTAAATTGAGTTTCCCATTCTCTTCCGTTTTATTGTTTGTAGTCACTGCTGAGTGTTTATCCCTTTGCAATATCTGTTACAGTGTGCCTGTATATAAATTAGAGCTCAATGCAACCCCAGGAGATCCAGAAGTAACAGGCTTCTGTTATATACACAGTCATAAACACACACAGTTCCACTATGGATAGCACGTAGTGTGAGATATAAGGGTATATTCACTAAACTTTGAATAGTAGCTTATAATATGAATAAAAAAATGTGTGAAAAATGGCAGATGTGGAAATATTTTTGTGCCCAACGTCACAGCTTGGCGATTTTTGCCCAAATTTTGTCATTCAGATTTTAATTTGCTTTAATTCAAAATTTAGTGAATAAGTCCCATAGAGATAGATAGACAGAAGTGCGATTTCCTGGGATGCAATTTACAGAAAGAATTACTTTAAAGCCCACATCCTATTGATATGTCCTAGAATGAACAAGGAGAAACAAGCAAAGCAACTTGAAGATGGGTACTAAAGAGCTATGTTTGCAGATCTTAACTACACAACTCTCCCTGTTCTTATTTCTGAGTGTTATACTGCTGGCAGATCATCTTTCAAAGTGCTCCTGGCACCAAGTCTTATAAATCTTGCCAACATTTACAATGCAGTAACTGTCTATCTTTATATTCAGTGCTTCTCAAATTCCTACATCAAAGAATTCAGTCCTTGAGACCCTGTAAATTAGATTCCAAAGGAGATTCTTGTATCATTAAAACTGCATCATGCATGAGTCTCTGAATACTTCCAGGACACTTCAACTATGCATCCCGTGTAAAATCATTGGTATATTCATATTATAAATACTTATTTTCATGTACACTTTCCATTGCACCTGCATTGGTAGTTATTTCTTCTGTTAATTATACTGGATAATATCTGATGCTGATTTCTGCATCCTGACTTGTTAAAGTTATTTTTCTGTGCTGGCAGTGACCATACCCGTCCTTGACTTGTTATATGACTATTCGGTCTCTGATATACTATAAAAAAAAATTTAAAAACCACCTTAAAATCCACCACCTTAAACAATAATGTTAATGTATCCTGCAAATGAAATCACCATTTAGTAGTCTTGTCGTAACCAAGTGCACCATTTATGTACTCACCTTTCCGGAGTTTCAAAGGACGAGATCTGTCAAAGGTAAGAACACAAAGTAAACAGGAACAGGCAGAAATAAAATAAACAACATATTTTATTGACCCCTTAGGGCTGTTAAAATCCAAACACATAAGAAAATAGCATTGGGATTTTAAAGGAACACTATAGGGTCAGGAACACAAACATGTATTCCTGACCTTTTAGTGCAAAACCACCTCTTACCCCCTTTAAAGGCATGAAAAACTCACCGTATTTGCAGCTCTGTGTGGGTCCGCCAGCACTGGCCTCGCCCCCTTGGTGACATCATCTGAATTGCTTATTTTTAGTCAATCCAGTGCTTTCCCCCAGGGAAAGCACTGGATTGGCTAAAATCGGCAAGGGGGTAGGGCCAAACGCGGTTTTGGCCAATTAGCCCCTCCTCATAGAGATGCATTGAATTGAATCAATTGAATAATTGAATAAATGCATCTCTATGAGGAAAATTCAGTGTCCCCATGCAGAGCATGGGGATGCTGAACGGCATAGCTTCCTACTGTGCAGCACTGAGCCAGGAAGCCCCTCCAGTGGCCATCTGAGGAGTGGTCACTTGGAGGTGTTCCTAGGGGCAATGTAAACACTGCGTTTTCTCTGAGAAGGCAGTGTTTGCATGAAAATGCCTGAAGGCAATGATTATACTCACCAGAACAACTACATTACGCTGTAGTTGTTCTGGTGACTATAGTGTCCCTTTAAAAGCCCTAAGGGATGAATAAAATACTTCAATTTTATATTTCTGGCTTTTCCTGTTCTCTGATATACTAACTTCATCTCATTTATGGCCATTCTTCCTCTTCTGGGCCATTTCACAAATAGGGTTATTCAATAACGTGAGAATTGCTGAGAAATCAAACAGGGTTATTTACTAAAGTGAGAATTTAAAGTGAATTCAAGGTGAATTTTTTCAGGTCATAGTAGAGAATGTATAAAAATTCTCTGTCACATAAACTTTCAGTCCGGCAACTCTGAGTTTACCTTAGTAAAGAACCTTGAAAGTTAATTTCAAAAAGCCAATTCTGTCTGTGCCTTGTGGTTTGATTAATAGTAGACACAGCCTGCCAGTCGAGGCTACAACTATCAAGCAATACATGTATGTATTCCTTACGCTGTAATGTTCCTTTAAGTGCAGAACACAGATGATATTTACAGGATGTATTCACAAGCCATAGTGACCAATTAATAAATGTGGGGGAAAAATCTCAGTTTTTACAATGTAGCTGTTTAAACTAAATTTTAAATGCTCCTTGCTTATTGAATAAACCCCTGTGTGTGTTGAGAAATGAAAATGGCTACCATTATTTGTTTTGAGAGCTTGTTTTTCCTTCCTTTTCTTGCTGAAAGACAAACATCTATGGAGTTTATTAGTGGGATTAGATCGGGTGAGCAGGTGAACTTTCATTATAGAGTCCATTATAGCACAAAATAAATCAAATAGGACCTACGGGACTCCTATTTCTATGTGTTTTCCTGATATTTAGATTTTTATTTGATATAGTTTATTATATAAAATGAAAGTGTTTTTAGTTAACCTCTGTCATCTGTCCTATATATTAGCAGAATGTCAGATACAAGAAGCATCTAAAAATAATTAGTTTGAGCTTGTTTGACTGCTCACACCCAGAATCCTTTGCTCTAGATTTGTTTTCCTTATGTGAGCCTGAAGGAGTCTAGATCAGCCTCTCTGAGCCACATATAATGAGCCGTGAAGAGTTTATCCTACACATGTTGGTGGAAGCTGTGAGCGACTTCAAATCCACTTCTGAAAGGAGTCATTTTTCATTGTCTCCAAATGTGATATGAAAGCCCAGGGCTCAGGCAACAAAAACACAGGTTTCAACTCTGAAATGCATCTGGACAATTAAAAATGGTTCTGCGTTAGTATTGTTTTAATAGAAATTTAGATTTTTTTTTTTTAATTTGGCCGAATGAGTAAACTTCAGTAGCTGCAATCAAGTATGTGCACATTATTCTTATTATAATCGATAAAGCACTGACATATTACGCAGTGCTGTACAATAGGTGAACTAACAAGTAGTTACAACAACCAAGTTGGACGTATAGGAACAGAAAGTGTGGCAGGTGATTATGCAAACTGCTGCCCTACAGCAAAGGACACCGTTATCAGCGACTCATTTAACCAATAATGGCACTCCAGCTGCCCTCCTCTGCTAGTCTAGCCTATAACATTATTAGTTCGTTCAGGGGGGAATGACTTTAGCTGAATTTTGGCATTTTCTCTCCTGGTGATGTCATTTGATTTACATTTTGCAGTCTTTTTTTCCGACAGGTTATCTCAAATTTATTTAAAAGTATAATGTCACTGCTCCTTTGTATAGCACCTGACTTTTACCCACAGAGCATTATTGTCTATGGACTTAAATCTGAATCAACTCTACGTGTGATGCAGTCACCGTGTTATATAGTATTTAGAAATACTTTATTTTTAGCAACATATTTTTTTCATTTGTATTATATATGTATAAGTATAAAAAGAGGGTTTTTGAAATGGGCAGTGTCAGTTCATTTATATGCACTCTCTGCTATTTCATGCCACACTCATTTTATTCTCACTCAATAAGCACTTGCACAGTTGAACTGCACTTTTATTTAAGGCGTCATTAATATCCCAGTGAAACTGTATCCCCTATTATTAAACTCAGAAACAGCTGGAATTGTGATGAATTTGTCCCCTTGGTTAGTTACTGTAATCTTTAATTAATTCAATAATGTGTGTGAGATTTAGTGTGCCTACAGCACAGCGTGTAATACCAAAGAAACTGAGAACACATTTCCTTTTTCTACATAGATCTGTAATAATTTCATTCCGTGCCTTCAACTTTTTTCTTCCTGCCAATTATAGGTCCGGTTTCCAATGGAGGCTCATCCACATGGGCACTTGGAGCAACGCCCCACCAGTTTTAATGTGCAGAAAAAAAACATTTGCAGTATTTTAGAAACATTAAGATAAATGAGGGTGGTAAGCCAAAATAAATAAGGGGAAAAATTGGTGTCTTTTTAATTCTGTAATAGGTTTCAGTTCTGCAGGCCCCCTCTCCCTCATTGGTATTTGTTTTGGAAAGCTTACTTGAGAGCATCTAGGCATGTCAAAAAATGGGTCTGGTTTGAAATTAGCCCTGTTTCAGCACGTGTTGCACATACCTGTTGTCCTAGAAGAAGGAATTTCCTCTGAGCTATTATTTAGGTAGGAGAGCCAACGGCCCATGAGTGGGGGCATGCTATTGGCCTCTCTATTCATCATTGTACAAATAAGGTGAACCCGGTGGAACACACTACAAAAATCTACCCAGTGGAGCGCTAAAATCTAAATACACTTACCCTCCTATCATTTGAGGGACGTATATAAGCACAACATAGGAAAAATAGGAGTATAAATGGGCACAAAATAGTGGTGTGTAAATTCAAATGACACTCGTTTCAGTTCAGCTATTTTGACCTTACATATGAAATTCACTATCTTATTATTTTGAATTTTACTGGGATAATGAGCAATAGCTGAAGATGTAGCTGTCAGAGAGGTTGTATTTGTGTTAATGGCAAATCAGAGAACACAACTACTTGCCAGATATTTTATTCTACAGGTAGAATTCTCCAGATTATACAATAACAGTCGATTCCCTGTTCATTTACCAGGAGTACCACATTTCTGACGCTGAAATGCCTCTTTCAAAACTGCAGCATCAGGACGGTGGCACTCCTGGTTATGGCGACAAGCACGAATCAGTGGGTAGCAAATTATGAGGGGATTTAGGGTGAGTATGGTAAAAGCAGAGCAAGAGATGCAGCTTCAACCAAATAGCGCTGAGATACTATTTAAAAATAACATTTATCTATACATTTGCTAGTAAAAACATTTTTTTTTTTAAATTGCACATTTGCTAGCAATTTGAATATAATAATGTATAGATGAATTTGTATGCCCCATAACTTGTCAACACGTCATATATTTGTGACCAATCCACTCTAGGATTAACTTAATTAAGCGTAAAATCAAAACAACTCAATTGTTTATAAAGAAAATATATAAAACATACAATAACAGCAATTTTTCTAGCAAGGTGTTCTTGTGCTCCTGGGTCTGCGTTTAAATCTTTGCCATCCTGATGGATTTTTTGCCAGCTTTGTAATTTTTTCGTAAGACACATACATTCCATATATCATTGTTATATTTAGCATTCTGATGTTGACAGGGGGAAATCAATTAATTCATATGATCCTCTGCAATGCCAAAATGTTAATTGGTTTACAAACATTAACCACTTCACCGGCAACGTGTAAACTGGATTGGTAACATTAATCACCGAGCTGGCTGACTCTCTTAAAAGGGCGCTGTTGCTTTATTGGAATTTACCCTGCTGAATAAAACATAGTAGTAAATCATCTAAAATTAGTATTAACCTTTTTCATGAGATACTCGGTTTTCTTTTAAATTTATATTAAAGATTTAGCAAGTAATATCATGATCCAGTTCAGATCCAATAATGTGTGTGAGATTTAGTGTGCCTACAGCACAGCATGTAATATCAAAAAAAAATTAGAACAAGCTTTCTTTTCCAACATAGATCCTTAGTAATTTCATTCCGTGACTACTACATTTTTTTCTACCAAGTATAGGTACGTTTTCCACTGGAGGCTCGTCCATAGGGGCACGTGGGGTGTTGCCCCTGCCAAATTAATATTTCTTGAAGCTAAAATCTTTATGAAATACTGTGTTGGGATTTTCTTGAAATTCCAACCCATTCAAATGATATACTGAGACAAAGTAGGGACCCCACATTGACACCATCAAGAACAAGTCTTTTCTCAAAAGTCAGTGCTCAGAGGAGACTTGTGCTAGAGGTCAATGATTCTTATGAAGGGCCGTCAGCGTTCTGTTGGTGGGAATGTACTAACAGCTGGTCTGTAACACAGGACTGTATGAGGGCAAGAAAGGAACTGTTATTTAAAATGTGCCATTTGATAGAATATTAGAAAGCATGACAATTCTCAGACTGCACTGTGGGAAAAACTTTACTAAATTACATCAAAATAAAGACAAGTGTTATTGAGAACAGGGACATGCTTAATAGAATGCTCTAATTTTAGTTCCCACTAAGGATGTCTCAAATGGATTTGAGGTCTATGGAATGAACTTATACCATAAGCACATCAGATCAATCTCAACTACAGGGCAGTCCACAAGAGAGATACTAGTCAATCATCTTCTACAAAATATACAACAAAACTAGATGATCATTCAGAATCTCAAAGGCCTTGTCATTGGGTTTTAGCTGTGTGGCAAAAGTAACCTCGCCACTGGTTCTTGGAGGGGCCTGCTTGCCAACCTCTTGCCTCAGGATTTTGGCCCTTGTATTAGATTTTGGTTCAGGACTATGGAAAGGCTTTGTTCATGCCTTTTGTACTGTATGGTTCGGTATTTGGGGCTTGCTGAACGGATCAGATTAATGCTGTTCGTATAGCGAACAAACTGCCGAACGGACAGACCACCCCAGAACAGTCGTGTGCTGCTTATTTACCCAATTGACCTCACTAACCACAACATTCTAAGTGGTTAGCTGGGTTGCAGTCATTCGTATGTGTGAACACATGGCAGCAGCCATCTTTAGCCGCGAACACATAGAGCAGTGTTTGACCATCGAGTGCATGGAACTATAATCAGACACTTGACGGCGCGAACACGGCTGGGACTTTATTCTCTACATATGTTCGGCTTGATTCGTATGGGAAGGGCGGCGTTCAGTGGAGGCAAGCTCCCGAATGAGGGATATAGACTGAACCTACCCACGAACTGTTACGTTCGGTATTTTTTACTATATTGGGTATTCCCGAAAGAGACTGATCGCACAGCCTGAATTCGTAGAACTCTTTTGGGAAGGAGCCTCGTGTGCGGTCGGTCAAAACAAGACTTCCATAGAAATCCTGAACCCCTGAACCGATCTGGGTGCTTTTTAGATATGTTGGTCCCCCAGATCGGGGCTATTAGGAGATATGACTGTTATGCGGTTTCCATGGGTGTTAGGGGTACCTTTGGGGTATTGCTGAAATGTTTTTTTTTTCTTACTGGAGATAATTGAGTTAGTGCAGTCCATGACTCAATTATCTCCCAGGCACAGGGGACGTATTGTCTCAGTATGCATGGGAGTGTCCTGGATCTGAGAGCCAATGTAATCATGTATTTGTTTCTACTGTGGTGTGCTCCTTGCATGGGGTCTTGCATATAAGGCCAGTTGTGGCTACCAATAAACGAGTTTCTCTTCACCCTCAACATAGAGCCTTGTCTCATGTGTGGAGGGGACAGCTATATTCACTCTGGGGATTGATATATCACTATACTCCCCTGGGATTTTAATCACTTGCTCTTTTAAGAGCATATTGCTACACTCTATTGGAGGAGAGGACTACCCACTGGAAGCTGGATCCTGGTCTTGGGTCCAGGGTGTGTGAAGGACGGCGAGATCCTAGCCAAGCTGCGGTGGCTAAGGGGCTACGGTGCTTATGGTGTCCGGTGCAGTGCTTATAGTACTCCAGGCTACTAGGAAGCAGCGATTGGCAGAGGCACCCAGTCAGGATGCCAGACGATCCGCCACAAGCTGAAATCCCTCTAGTCACAGTGAGCAACAAGTCTGAGTGTCAGTTTCCATTTTCAAGTTTAATATCCTAAGAATGTTCAAATGATCTGAGAACAAAGCACAAATCATTCAGCATTTGTCTGTTCTTGGTGTGTATCGTAAAAGTGAAAGACGAGTGAATAAAGCAATATACAGGGTAATCATGCAAGAGATTCTACTTAAATCTATAAACAAAACTGTACCACAACGCCAAAGTAAAGCAGTAAAGGCTAACATCCAGAAAGGTTAGTGTCCCAGACAAAATCTTCATCCCATTTACAGTCTTTGACATTGTTTGAAAACTGTGTTCGACAAGTGACTTCCAACAAGCATCAACATATTTAAAATATGTTTACAATATGTATTATAGCAAGCATTCTCCGGGCACCGTGTTGGACTCTTCAACAACTATCAGACAGAATAATGAGGGATTATATCTGCACTCATATACCACTGCCTGATTAACTACTAATTTACTGAATGGATATTAATCTCACTTTCACTTATCTGTATTATATTACACATATTTTTGTATGCTTTATTATAGGGTGGCTATGTATTTAGAATGATTTGTAATGGAATTTGATAGTTTGTTAATTGGCAGTTCGAACAAAAACTGTGTAGTCTTCTTCACAAAACTGTATGGCTGCTATCAACCTAATATGCAGTTGTGCTATATGATTAGACCCCATCAACCAGACTAAGAGGGCTCCTTTTTGTGGAGCTTCTTGCCTCTGCTGTTTCCCAATGGATTCACAGAGGGAACTTTAAAGATGAGTACAGTGCCAGGTAACTCAAAGCACTATAACCAATTCTATGAGATGAAGTAGTTATAATGCCTTCAATGTCCTTTAAAAGAGTTATCTAAGCAAAACAATAACAATAAATAAATATATACAAAGGCTACTCCCTCCTTATCTACGCAGATAATGTGATATTAATACTTACTACTACATTATTAGTGTCACTTGCATCCCACCTTGATTGGCTAAGTGTCCTTCCAGATTGGATTAAGTTGGTAATGGTATTGCAGATGTGTTAAATCTACACTATTAACGTGGATTAAGAGGGAAGCAGTGTCTGGGTGTCACATGGGTCCCATTTATGTCAAATTGCTTTATGTCAAACTACTTACTTGTTTCTCCCCCTCCCTCCCCCTCACCCTCACCCACTCTAGTTTTATTGCAGTTTATTTCATCCCAATTTGTATACCCTTTCCTTAACCTGTGTCTTTCCCCCACACACTCTCTATTATCCTTTACCCCATTCTCTGTATTTTCACTTCTCTGATGTCCTACATTTTAGCATACTTCACCATTCTTTTCCAGTTGTTCTATTGTCTTTGTTTATTTTCTTATACAAGTCTCTTTTTTTGCTGCATAACAGATTTTTGTCTTACGTTTGGTCTCATAGACATGCCGAGTTTTAGTGATTACATGGTCTAATATTTTCCTAGAGAGCCTAAACACTTAGCTGTGAGCATGCATGAGTAGTAACTATGGATTACAGTGTGTAGATAGATAGATAGATAGGTAGGTAGGTAGGTAGGTAGATAGATAGGTAGGTAGATAGGTAAGTAGATTGATAGGTAGATTGATAGGTAGATTGATAGACAGATAGATGCAGAATATTGTCATATTATCATAACTTAAATACTGCCAGTGATTTACAGAGACCTGTATTTGATCACCATCGGTAATACAAGGCAGCAGGGATCCTGCATGGTGAGACGTGATTTGATATTCTGAGTTACCTGCTGATGGTCCCAACACCCAGCACATTGATTGATATTCAATATGAATATAACACTGTGAACTTCGATTACTTGTTACATTCATTCTGCATCACTGACACTAACATTAGGAGCACTGGAGCATTTTCCAGAGATTGGGAGGAATGCAGATGACATTCCATGATGTTAAAAGGGTTCTGCACTTTCTTGTAGGCAGGGGTGCTAGACTACAGCTCAGTCATATGGGAATAAGAAGGAATAATAATAGGCATATCATGAATAGGATGCACAGTTCACTGGCTCCATAGCTCCCATGTAAAACCTAGACCGAGAGCCAGTAAGACATGCATTGGGCACATATTGCTAATGGTTCAGAAGGGAAAATATAGCATTTTCCAACTAACTCTCAGGCTCCCACTGACAAGTATGAATAACTTATATGAATTTCTATAGAAGTTACTTTTACTGTTGTCATCCTAATTAGAACAGCAGGGGTTTTGCAGATAGTTACATTATTGACAGTAATTACATACATCTACATGTCATAAGAGAGTAAATCATTAAACATGTTGTATTCATTTTTACATTAACTGTAACAATGCAATTTTTATTCTTGCCTATGCCAGCTTTAGCTTTATTTTATTTATTTATTTTTATTTGATCAGAGAGGGTGAAAGCACAGCAAACGTTACTGTAACTATTCTAGTTTTTTATGAACACGCTGGTTTTCTTTTGGTTGGATTAACCCTCTTTCTTTATTAGATAACCCTGCTTGTTTATTGTATGATTCTGCCGTCTTTTCCCATTAATGATAATAGACCTAAGTTACTGAGTTGATCTTCAATAATGCCTCTGTGTTTGGTGTCTAGTTTTTGTTTCAATAAGCAGATGTAAGAGATGTCGGCTAATGATACAAAAGAGCATTATTTAATGTGGGATAAGCTGGAACAATGATTACTTTGCAAATCCAATCATTCCCCAGCAACATCTTTTGCAGGCTTTCATACAGGTTTAAGGAGGTACATACACATGTACACACAGAGGCACACTAACAAACATCTCAAACTATTCAAACATGGTACATATGTATAAAAAGATGTAGATACTCCAACATCCATATATACTGTATATAGACATGCAGGTCCACATTTAGCTTCCATCTGCCATCAGCAAGGTTATGGTCCAGAGGCAGCTTAGAGCTTCTCCAGGGATCCTCTTGCAATATCTGTATAGCTTCACTATCCCCAAAGATGAGAGAGCAGATGTACTCACAGTTACTGATGGTTGCTAACACAAATGTATCAAAATGCTCTAATCACATTGGAAACAAAAAGAATATTCTTGGTGATTTAATTGGCCTCGGGGAAAGTTGCCGCAATTTTGTAAATTTCACTCACGTTTCTAGTAGAATAATTTTTATTCATCTCATCCAATATTTAATTATGCACGCTAGTCAATACTATGAGGTTTCTCTTTTCTTTACCATTTCATCCAATATATACCTAATATCTCTAATATCACTAATCTAGCTACTTGATCCAAGATACAAAGATACCTGCTTACCTGAAGTAATTGTAGCATGCACACATACATTCAGCTCATGTATGCATATAAGCACTCACAGATTTCTGCACAAGGAATTCATGGAAGCATGGAAGACTTAATGGAAGCACGCAGACACTGAGATGTGTGTGTAAGCACAAACACTACCCGTAACGGGATACTTGTACCTAGTTAAATATTGTTGAAGCAGTTATTTCTGGCAGTCTGCTTACTTCAGTTAATTGCACTTTTTGACTTGGCACTCTATGCACTAGTTGATGTCTTCTGATCCAACTCTTCCCAAAATATTCACATTTATTCCACCCTTAATTCTATATAAATCCTCCAGTCTGTGTTTCACCAACCTTTTCCCCTCGTCTCTTTACCATTACTTTCTGTATAATGTTTCCCTCAATTTCCAGGTTTAGATTCCCAAATTTTCTCTCCTCCAGTCTGTTTTACCCCAAGTATTCCATATCACCTTTCTCTCAAAGCTGGGTCTTGTTTTCCTTTATCATATACTTATTTAAGTTGGAGGTGGCTTGTCCACAGAGTACTCACTCCACCATAGTGATTATGGCATTCCATGTGCCAAAAGTTTGTACATCTTTGTAATAGGCCTCCACATGTTAAATGATTGTGCAAGTCGAGCCAGTTTGCTACCAATAATCCACCAAATGGAAATTTTAACTAGGTATTCTGATGAGCCAGTTTGACGCTGAGTTGCAGTTTCTTATATATATTGGAGAGGACTAATGCTGTATGTACTTTCTTAGAAACTCATAAACCTATTTGGAACACTTCAGTCGATGGTAATGCAATGTAAAGTTCTGTCCTCTGGAGAATTGCTTGCAGGAATGAAGGAATACTTATCTCTTCGCTATACATTTCCACACTCTCTTTACTAATGATATTTGAAGACAGAGATGCCTTGGGCAGCTTTCAAGGGCCTGAGTGTGCATTCTCTGTTCTTCAGACTGCCAGGGGTGTCTAAAAGAAAGTGCAGTACAGCAGCTCGTTTAATGTTTAAGTTGGCCATGAAAACTTCAGAATCATTCCCAATGGCTACCCTAGATAAAGCCCAGTCAGGAGAAAGATTGGAGATTTTTCAACTTTTACTTGTCACTACTCATATATAATCCTTAAATCACCCACAAGTACTCTTGCTAAACTTATACAAATAATAAGGATCTGTCTTTCAATGGTGTGCCTTAAGAGGCTTGCTTCAGGGCGGAAGTAAAGTTTGTTGTACACACTGTGCTGACCAAATCACTAGCAAGCATATAGATAAAGTAATGTACCTGCGATGCTCTGTGTTATATGAAGTCATTCTAAATGTATTTTGATTTAAATATATATGAATATTAATATCAGAATACAGGGCCGGATCGGGCAGTGGGGGTCTGTCTGAGCTCCCAGGCAGACCCCAGCATCGCGATCGCCGGCAGGGGATCGCCAGCGATCAGGTAAGTGGTGATTTAGTTAATGACATACCAGGCACGTCCGCGGTCATTACCGACCATTTTTTGGCGGACGTGGTTCCTGGTACGTAATTGGTTGGGAAGGGGTTAAAGGAACATTCCAAGCACCATAAAAAGTACAGTGATTGTTGTGCCTTGGTACCTTCCAATGTAAGTTGTCCAACCATCTAATAATGGTATGACTTCTTACCTGATTGGGTAATTAGAACAACAAGTAGAACAATTAACTGATGCTCTCTCAATGAGCAGGCGTTAGACTGCAAGAAGAAGCTCAGGAGATTTTAACACAAGCTTCCAACTCTCACTTCCTGCTGAGAGGGTGAGAGTGGCACCTGGTGACCCCAACTAAGTCAGACTATTACCAAACAGTTTAAATACTTACTGTACTGGTGGTGTGCCAGTACACCACTACGCTCTGTAGTGGTTATGTTATTTGGAGTGTTCTTTTGATGCTGTACCACTGGATTTTTATTGCAAGGGTGATGTTTTCAGTGAGAGGATTTGTTTGAGTTTTCCTCCGCAAACAAATTTGATCATAGACCCAAAAGTCTGCAATTTGTGCTTCAAAATTATCAGTAGCAATATGATGCACAAGCAGTCTTGCGGCACTTTTGAATATTTTTGCCAAGTGTCTTGATTGTAGGACTTGATTACCAATGAATACAGGAGGAGAAATACCTCAGAAAGCAGTGATGTTTGCCCCATGCCTGTCCCATGTATTCAGCACTAAAAAAGGATTAGATTAATTCTGAACATCACGTTGCTTTTATTTACTGAGGCTCCAGTCATACTGAAGGGACTTATAACATTGTTGTAAATGAGAATCAAATGCAAATGAAAACACTAATGTTCACCAAATATATACAAGGGAGATAAATGGTTAGATCATGCATCTACCAGGAATTCTGAATGCGTAAGACTTCAATCTGCTGCCTGTCTGCCGATCTGTCTTGGGGAGAGATTGGATGCCAGTATAAACTGCTGCTAGGCTGAGGCAAACTGCCATATTTCTGCTAGGGTGACAAGGACAACTGGAAGTCAGAATATATAAAATATGTCCTAGGGCGCAGAATTCCCAGGAAGCTATACACTAGCCAATCATTCCAAGCCTACACTAGCATTTAGAGAAAGGCTGCACAGAATGCCAATAATACGTGCACATAAAGAATCTAAGTAATGCAAATGATGGCTAAATGCTAATGATGTTTAGGTATTGGTTGCTGCAGATGGTATACATGTAAATTGTTGCAGTCAAAGGCAGCTGAGAGTGATAGGAGTAACAGTCCACAGCACCTTGGAGGCAAAAACTCCATAAATCTCACTTAATCTTATGCAGGATTTCTGTATGGGGTACAGTAAGATCCTGCATCATTACATCTGTAGGTACAGCAGTGATGCTAGTCATTATAAACAGAGTTATAATTAAAACACACAATTTCAATAACAATTCATCTGAAAATTCCGCAACTACGAATTGCCATATGGATGAATCACAAAGCAAAAAAAAAGGTCAATGGAGTTCCATCTGTGACACAAAAAAAAGAAAATTATGAATGGGAAAGAAAATATGATTGCTGGTTAGAACAACTAAATAATGTCTTTATTTTGATTCTATTTATTAAAGTGATCTGAACGGTGGAGGTTTTCTTTACAGGGAAGTCCACCTGTTTTGCTTAAATTTCCATTTCACAAACCAAAAAAAAAAAAGTCTGCCACGTTTCTGTTTGAAAAAGGGGTGTAAATCGTCATACATTTGTTGCATTGATGAAAAAATGGCAAATACAAAAAAGTGACTGTTAAGGTTTAACAGATAAAAAAAAAAAAAACTGGCAGATTTAATAAATTGTGCCAAAAAATTGGCAAAGATTTGACAGAAAGTGTCAACAACACTCTAATAAATCTCCTCCAATGAGTGTCTGTTCAATCACAAAAAGCCACATCTGGTTAAAGTGTGCGTAGAGTTGTCAGTTTGCTTAGTCAGAAGAATTATCTATGTAAGGCAATGCTGTGACTGTACTCCTCTCAAGCAGACAGCAAAAAATACATTTTGGCCATATAACTGTCTTGGGACCATAAAAAAAGAGGACAAATAGGACACTACTATCAATATAGGAAACTGCAGTCACTGGAGTTTGGTAAATCTCACTAGTCCCATGAGTTGCAGATTCTATTCATGTACATTTCATAAAGAATATATCTACAGATATATCTTGCTTTGATGATAATTCAGGCACTTGGTATTTAAAGGTAATACAGGTAGTGTGTTATGATGTATGTATCTGATGTTCTGATGTAAGTTTCGCAGTGCAGAGCTCTGTGTAAAGTGATGGATAAAACTGAAGAGAGAACTTATTCTATGGAGAGGTGATGGACCTCATTTTCACACAGGCCAGGACCAAAAGGGGGGCTGGGGGGGCAGCAGGACAGGTGTTCCCACAAGATGGTGCCAGCCAAAAACAGGCGTTGGGGTGCCTGGAATTAATTTATATAGGATGTCAGGCCACCACAATCTATACTCTTATATTTTGATAGAAGCACTAGCGCATCCGACAGAGTGGCAAGTCAGTGAGAGTTCTGAGATCAAGCACACTTTGACAGGACTCCACTTCAGTGCCGGATGCTGGGATGTCTGATGAAGTAGCAGGATATGACTCTCACTCAGGGAAACATAGAAGGGCTAAGAGACAAATGAAAGTGGGGCAATGGACAGAATTACACAAATTGGGGAAATGGCCAGGGACATAATGGGGGTGTGGCAGATGGAAAGAGATGCGAGGAGCTAGATGGAGTGAACTAGTAGGGATTAACTGTGATAGGCAAACACAATGCACCCATATACACCTGCATACATGCACACTGCTTTCTCACACTGGTACTCTACACAAATATGATCCTGCATTCACACACTGGAAATCCACACAAATATAACCAACCTCACTCACTCACACACACTATACCACTTAACACAAATACATCTGTAAGATGAGGTGTTTGAATTATATTGCCATGGAACTATTTTATGCATTTATATACAATGAATAATACATTGCACAGCCCCACAACAAATCACACACGGGATTATTCACTGAACTCCGAATCATAGCAAATTTAAAGCCAAATTTCAAAATTGATCATAATATATCCAAGGGCTATAGACTGAGTTGGATTATTTCTTAAAATCATCTGTTTTCTTTAAAGGAACACTATAGTGTTAGAAATACGAATATGTATTCCTAACGCTATAGAGCCCTAGTCACCTAAATGGTGACTAGGGCTCCATTCCGTGGCAGATAAATGGTTAAATAACCATTTATTTGTTTACCTTAATCCAGCGCAGGGCTCCCTCGGCACTGGTGACCTCTCCTCCTCCATCGATGTCAGCTCCTGAGTGGAGCCGAATGCGCATGCATTCAAACCCGACCATTGGATAGCATTACTCAGTGCTTTCCTGTGGGGATCTTTTTTGAATCTGGAGGTCCCTGAGGACGTCCAGCATCAATTAATTGTGATTTACTCTGTGTAAATCGCGGAAGCGCCTCTAGTGGCTGTCAGTGAGACAGTCACTAGAGGCTGGATTAACCCTGCAGTGTAAACATAGCAGTTTCTCTAAAACTGCTATGTTTGCAGCTGCAGGGTTAAAACTAGAGGGACCTGGCACCCAGGCCACTTCATTGAGCTGAAGTGGTCTGGGTGCCTATAGTGGTCCTTTAACGCCTTAAGGACACATGACATGTGTGACATGTCATGATTCCCTTTTATTCCAGAAGTTTGGTCCTTAAGGGGTAATGTAGTGATATGGATATATATTAACTACAATACGGAGTTCAGTAACCCCTCATAAATACTCTTAGAGGAGCATTAGAGACTAATGCTCATTAGCAGCGAGTGCCGCCCACGCATCAAAATGATCCTCATGGGAAAGCATTGAGTTTGATGCTTTCCTTTGAGCTGCATTGGTCACCTGACCTAGTTGTACTCGGTTGTTCCTGGGGAAGCAACTCTAGTGTTTGGTAGACAGTCATGAGAGGGGTGTTTAACCCTGCAATGGAAAAATTTCAGTTTCTAAAAAAACTGCAATGTTTTATATTAAAGGGATAAAAGGACAGGAACTCTGTATCCAGACCCCTTGGTTTAGTGGTCCTTTAAGTCAGGGTATTAAAAAAAAGGTTCTCTAGCATTTACTCATGAGGGTACTTAGAAAATAGGCATCAGGTATACTTTGCTCTTTTAAACAACTTCACACATTTGCGGTTAGATTTTCTATTTCTTCTGCTGAGAGGGTACTATCTCAAAGTGTGCACTTGGATGCCTTCTATCCACTAGTCTCTCCTTTTCAAAATACAGTGTGAAAAAAATGTTAAGATCAGTTCCTCAAATGGACAAGTTCGTAAAGTTAGAATCCATTGCTAAAATTTAGATTATTAAAAATGTGTTATCAAATCATATTAAACTGCAGAACCATTTAAAATATTAAACAGAAGGCATATGCATTCCATTTTAGAAGGACGTACACCGAACAAAATTATGCACACAAAACTTTAGTTTTTGCCCCCATTTTTCATGAGCTGAACTCAAAGATCTAAGACTTTTTCTATGTACACAAAAGACCTATTTCTGTCAAATATTGTTCACAAATCTGTCTAATTCTGTGTTAGTGAGCACTTCTCCTTTGACAAGATAATCCATCCACCTCACAGGTGTGACATATCAAGATGCTGATTAGACAGCATGATTATTGCACAGGTGTGCCTTAGGCTGGCCACTATAAAAGGTCTCTCAAAAATGTGCAGTTTTACTGTATTGGTGGAGGGAAGGGGGGTCTGGAAACCAGTCAGTATCTGGTGTGACCACCATTTGCCTCACGCAGTGCAACATCCTCCTCTTTCACTCTCCCTCTCTCCCTTCAAGTTAGTGGTAGTCCATCCTTGCAAGCGCACTGTCTTGGGGTCATACTTGATTCTGGCCTCACCTTTGAGCCTCACATCCTGCAATTACTGTAAGTGGACCTGCATTTTAAAGATAGTTGGTGTAATTACTCCATGGGACATATGGCCAGATGCTTTATTTGGAAACAAAATAGGATATACCTAAACCTATAAAATAAAGAAAGAACATGCTCATAGGGGATTAACGTAAATTCTCAAGTGGCCCCTTATTTATAAATCACACTCACAAAATGGAAGTGGTTTTCGGGCTCATCAATTGAGTAGATTCTCACGAATTCCTCATGATTTAAATGGTAGATGTTACATGTAAGAAATAGAAAGTAACATAGTATAGCACTGTTATAAAGTATACATCAGCTTTTAATTGTTGCACTTACAATATAAAAGGTATAAAAAGGCCCATCAGTACAATTCTGTTTGTCCCATCGGTATGGAGTAAAATAATCCTTGTAGAGATGTCAGGCAGGAAAACAGAAAAAATAAAAATACAAATACAAATAAATTAGTCTCTCTACGCGTTTCGTCTGTGTTCCCAGACTTCCTCAGGAGTGATAAGGGAAGCACCTGACTAAAAGGAAGTAATTATCCTTTTTATTTCTATACACTGCACCTGGGTGGTCCAAACTTGTATTTTTGTATTACAGATACTTTATTTGTTGCATTCTGTTGCAAATTTATAAAGATACATTAGGTTACAAACATCCAAAAGCAAAATAATTAACCATTGTTATTTATCTATTTTTTTACATCTACTATATGTGACAAAATAGTTTTTCTGCTTCTCAAACTAAATTTATGAGAACACTAAGAAGGTCGGTGATTCAGTAGGTTGCCTTTTGGATAGTCCTACACAGGCCTCAAACAAATATTAGCTCCCTTTTGCATTTTAGAGTTAACCTATTACATTACTTTATCAGACAGATCCCATTCACAAAGGCAGTTCAGAACTGGATTGCTGGAGGCCGAATTGACATCTCAGGTTTCTGTAAAAGCCCGTCTTGCACTGTCTTTGTATTCTATCAGTCTGATATATAAATGGCATTGGTTTCCTCTGTAATTAGCACTATTAAAGTAGGACTTGAGACCTGACCAGAGGCAAATCTAAAGGAAAACTTATAATGTTTTTGTCAATTCTCATTTTGCAGCTCATGCTCAATTTTCTGTTTTGGTTTATTTCTACTTTAGAAATAATATAACGTTTGTTTAGGTCTAATATTTTAGGCGGTGTCTGAAATATTACAAGAGATGTCCATGAAAAGCTCTTAAGTATTCCCCCCCCCCCGACCCCCCACAAACAAAAAATATAAACATTTATTTTACTTTGTTGGTATCAGTGAGCAGTGATATAAACACACATACTGTCTTATTGTAATTATTTTATTGTGTTCTGGCTATGCAGCTTTGTTTCAAATAAACGTTATACTGTGCCATGCTACCTATTTCTCAAACCGAAAAGAACTGTGTTAATGTCAAATGACTTTGCCTTACTGAGCGTTGGAGAAACAATGCTGATACACACTCATCCCTTCCCCATTTTTCTTTCAGGTACCAAGTATCTGTCTTTGGTCTTATATACTTTCTGCCCCTTTTGGTGATAGGCTGTGCGTACACTTTTATTGGATTAACCCTCTGGGCCAGTGAAATACCTGGTGACTCCTCCGATCGTTACCATGAGCAAGTGGTGGCAAAACGTAAGGTAAATATTTCAAAATGGCCAATCACAAGCTTGCCAGCTAACAGCAAGCAATGCACCGGGACCAGTAACTAGTAATGTTTTGTTAAATGTATTCTTACAAACATTATGGGCGATAAGAGCAGCTGTTTAGATTGTGTCGCTCTACACTAACAAACATTGCTTGTGAGAGAATGGAAGTTTCTGCTAATATCATCTTCTGTTCACACTCTTGGCAGCGCAATGGATACACATTTGTGTTTATTGGCAGCGTCATATGTGCAGAATAGGGCTTTCAGTTTTATAGATGTAATCTGCATCTAGTACCAACCAAACATATATACCCTTCACATCTATCACCTGACACCATTCAGGCAGTGTAAGCACAGTATTAGAGGTAGGTTTCAAAGTCAACCTACTAATTTTTACCATTACATTTTACCTAACAGAAGATAGTGTCAAATATACAGTTTAGGCCCTGGCCCCCTTGGCACACTTTCAAAATGTTATTATTAATTATTATTTTGTTTTTGTTATTTATAAAGCATCAACAAATTCCATAGCGCTGTACACTTACACTTACACTTACCTTTTTTACAGCATCGCACAGGTTCAAGGTTCACCTCAGCTGGCCCCGTCCCCTCCGCTTCCTTGGCTGAGAACATCAACATTTACGTTTTAAGCCAATGACATAGGAAAGCATTTGGGGGGAAGGGATATTGCGCATGCACGGTAAAATGTCACGCTGCGCCAATCAGCATCTCCTAATAGAGATGCACTGAATCAATGCATCTCTATGGGTAACGTTTAGTGCACCCATGCAGACCATGGAGATGCTAATGCCATTGCTTCACCCTGCAGCACTGACCCAGGAAGGACCTCTAGTTGGCTCAGTGCTTACATTGAAATACCTGCAGGGACAGGCTATAGGCACCAAAACAACTATATTAAGCTGTAGTGTCCTTTTAAACAAAAAAAAAGGTCATAATTAATGTTCAAGGATTGTGTCACAGGCCATCTGTAAAAATTGTGTTAAGACCCCACATATTTCACATATTTTATTTTTTATATTTTACATTGTTTCTCTACAATTATTTGCCATTCTGTTGCCGCGGTTTCTGTACTCTTTACAAACAAAAGTCTCTCTTGCGCCCCTTTATTCGTATTCATAAAAATATTATACATACCACAAACACACATAAGTAAAAAGAAAAGCCTAATGCTTACTATTGGAAACAGCTCTGTTAGGTATATATTGCACTGGTTGTGTTTTAGAACGTGTTTTTCAAAACAAAACTAACAAAATATATAAATAACTGAGCAATTTGATTGTCCAACTTACATCAATTCCGATTACAGTGATTGGCACAAACATCCTGTTTCCATTAAAACACAATCCTAATTACAATGTGGCAGACTCAGATTGCCATCATTCTGACTTCTTTGTAGGCTACTAAGTGATGATTTACAGCCTGCTTACTTCCTCTATATAGCTTTAGGTCAAGAACTAAAATCTTGTACGGTAACCTACCCACATTTATGCAATTTATTCATAAATAAAATAGGAGTTGTCTTACATGTTTCCTTTTTTTTAAGAAGATAATTGATTTTGATGACTACTTATATACTTGCAGTACTCTCCAGCAAAATATATAACTTTTCATGTGAATATTACTTAGAACTGTCTGGCATATATAAATTGTCCTAATTATAGCTACTTTAAATGTTTCACAGCACGAGAGGATCAAATTTCTAAACATTTTATTATGTTCTATTATGTTTTGCAGGTGGTGAAAATGATGATTGTCGTAGTTTGCACATTTGCAGTTTGCTGGTTGCCGTATCATATCTACTTCCTGCTACAGATCTTTCTTCCGGACAAGGACCAGAAATTCTACCAACAGCTATACCTGGCCATCATGTGGCTCGCGATGAGCTCAACGATGTACAACCCCATCATCTATTGTTGTCTGAATGACAGGTAGGAGGACGGTTGGAGATAGTTACATGGTCAAGTTTTACAAATAGATACATGTTTTATGTTCATATGACATCTTCATTACTGTGAAACCCATGTTTTGTGGCATAATATTATAGCGTAGTGTAGGACTCGAGTGAATAAAGAAGTATTAAATTATACACCTCTTAATAAATCTACTCCCTAGTATACTGTTTCACACAACTTGTCATACAGAACATGGGTTTTAAATACAGGACAAATGCTGCAACTTCAGGAGCATTAAAATGTGCACTTTCAATTGAAGTAATACATTCATATCCACATAAGCATCAAATAAGCTGTTTTATTAGAAAGACAGGTCTAAAATGTTTGGCACAAAGTCATAACAAAATATATTACACTTTATACCCTCTTTTTCCTTTTCATACAAACAAATCATTTGACTTCACTGTTTAATCTTAGAATTATGAGTACATATTGTGTATTAGCTTTTACCAACATAACTGCAAGCTTAGTCCAGGATTCTATAACACACTTGTATTTATCTATATTATAATGAGCAGCAAAGTGACACTTCATATTTTAGTAAGAACAATTTTTTTTGTCATTAGGTTCCGTATCGGCTTTAAACATGTTTTCCGATGGTGCCCGTTTATCCGTGGGGGTGAGTATGAAGGTCTGGAAATGAAATCTACACGCTACCTACAAACCCAGAGCAGCATGTACAAAATCAGTCGTATTGAAACCACCGTCTCATCTGTCCTAAGCGCCAACGACGAGGATGCAGAGGAGAGTGGGAAGAACAGCAAACGCCTGTCCTTGGATCTCACCTCTAATGGCTCCTCACGCAGTGTCTGTAAGACTACGTCTGACTCATCCAGCTTTTACTCCAACAACTTATCATAAATGGGCCACCACATTCAGGAGTGCCACAGGTGTCCATTTATGGTTGGAAATTTTGCTAGGCTGCTTAAGCCCGCCCCAAAGGAGGGATTCATTTCTGATTGTTCTCCACCTTCTTCAGGCTTTAGTTGAATGAGAGTTTGTTTACAATCTCCAAATCCTTCCTCTTTCCTTTTTGAATTCCGTTTTACACCTCCCTCTTTGAATTCCATCAATGAGAGTTTGTTTACAGAATTAAAAGGATTTCCCTTCCCTTTACACCATCTTTATTATCCTTTATAGTAAATGCATGGCCAAAATCTGTTTACAGCCCTAGAGGGTCTGCACTTTTGTAAAGAATAAGCTGTGTCTGTTATTTGTTTACATGTTTTCAAGCCTACAATTCTTGCTGTTGTCTGGAGCCTCTTTGCTCAAATTTCTCCTCTTATTTTCTTTTCCATAATTACTGCTCTGTTTTACACGAACAGCACTTAAGAGAACATTTGAATCTCATGAGGTCCTACCTTGATTAAAGATAGCAGAGTGTAGTACAATTGTAGGACCTAGAAAATGCCCAAAGTAAACATTACCATATTTGATAAAAATAACATTTTATCTTTGCTACATTTTGCGTTTTTCTTTTAAAAACCAAAATAAATAGCACAATATTTTCTTCTAACACAAATACTCTGCAAATTCTGCTTTCCTTTAATCCATTTGTATCAGGGGTCAAATGACACCCTTTGCAGTCACCATGCACATACAGTATTAATATTATTAATTTATGGCACCGTTGGATTTTATTAGCCTTTAAACCCTATTTGTCTATCTGAAATCACCCTATTTAGCCTTGTGTTTTTTTCATGCAGTTTTAATTTCTATTAGAAGCCTATTGGAGAAAAATAGAAACTGTGAAAGCTTACAACATATCCTCAATTTATAACGTTTTTCAGGGGATTCAATACTGTTGGAAAAAACTTTCCAAATGATTTATCTATAAAAGTCACCATGAAAGAGGATATGTCAATATCATGGGTCTTTGAATATTTTGCAAAAACCACTAGAAACAGAAAACTCCTGTTTTGGGAGGTACCCGCAGGGTGTACAGGAGGTGAGTTTTATTTGCGTCAGGCTGTCCCTCGTGGATACCTCCATCGTCATGCTGCAAGCCTTCTTTGGCTCCTGGTGCTTCAGTTGCCAGTAGCCACGTCAGTGCTGTTCTCTCGCACATGAGCGAGAGTGCCACACTGAGATCTATGAAGGACGCCACAAGAGCACAGGACTCTCTATAGACTGAGCCTGAATCCCAGAGACATAATTTGTGATGGCTGCTGGGATTGGACAAAAGTTGAAGGCTCTGCCTTTTGTCAGCCTCAGGCTTTACCATAGGACAAAGTAGTTCCTACTTTGATTATGGTATCTTTGGTTTGAATTGAAATTTCAATGAAATTCCAACACTGTCTTAATCAGTTTTTCACAAAGACTATATCTGTATGAAACACTGTAACGTGACAGATCTGCTTAAAGTCTATGGGAAATTATGTAGATAAATAATTTGGAAAGTTTTCCAACAGCATTGGATCATTAAGAAAGTTTATTAAATCAAGGCCATAATAAGATATTAAAAACTACGGGTTACAGCGCAGAATGTTAAAAAGGCATTGTGTACTCTTACAAGTACATGGCTCCAATACCAAAGGGTCATATTCTGTTATCTTGGAAAACTGTCACTGTGACTTTTCCAATTTCTCCGTAAACTGTAAAGATAAAATAAATAGAATAAGTAGGATAATGTCAGTGATATGAGAAGGAATAGCCTTAGTGTTTTAATAAAAATGTATTCTTATAATTCTTTTGCAGGCTTAGCTAACAGTAAAAGCATAATCAGTGTGTGAAGGTGATTATAGAAAATATAATTTAAACCAAAACAAAATATTCAATACATCATTTATTTTTATGGTAAAAACCATGTGTCTTAGAGAGTCTATTAAGAGGAGAAAATAAAAGACTTATTTCAGTATCAGAAGACATTTCTTAAAGTAAACCTTCCTTAAATCCTATACGATAGTGTTCAGTATTTTGTACTGTTAAATAGGTTTTTGGAAAATAACTAATATGTTAAATAGAAATGCATATAATCAATCTGCCAGTAAGAGCATCGTAAGTACCATAGATTTAACATGTATATTATTGCCCACTAAGTCAAATCTCCCTTTTGTGGGGATGTGGTCAGCCACACAAAGTGTGAAGAAGAGCTGTTGCAGTTCTGCGATAGTGAAATAAATATCCGTATGGCCCATAACACATAACAGTAAGCTTCGCATTACTGAAGTAAAATAGTCCATATCTACTAAAATAAATATTTGAAACAATTACATCAACTGAAAAATAAGAACATACTAAATGTAGGTTTAATAAATACATTTTGGCACACATTCTTTTTTTAATCCCAGAAAGTGTTCTTTTTTTAACTCAATTCTAATTTGGCACGCTTGCAATACAATACATGTGTAATATTGTTTTGTCACAAATTTTAGCAATATTAATTGTGCTTATTATTCATTTTAGAGCATATGAAGATAGACATGTATATTTTATCATCTGTACCTTCCTTTTATTCTCATCCGTATTTCAATGAATACAGTCCATCACAACCCTTTTAATTAGCCAACATTCCAATGAGACCTAAACCCGCTAGTTGCCACTGTGTTGCTATAACATGTATTTAAGCATAAAGCATTCATTGTATATGCCACCGCACTTTCTCATCTTCTAAAGGAAGCCATTAAGCAGGAAGCAATGTATTCTGGGAATATTTTCAGAGTCCCTCTGAAACAGCCTATACACTTTCATAGTTTACATATTTCATTTGAACAGGTTTTGATTTTTGATTTTTTTTCAGGGAAACAATTCAGTGCTCATCACCGAGCACCCATTGTGTGATTGGCGCAAAGGTGATCTTTGGAAATTCCTTACAAATGATCCTTGTGTCAAGTTCAGCACAACATTTTAACAGGGTCTCTGCTATATTATGAATGTGAAAAAAAAATATGTATGTGTTTGTAGTATCTTTATGGAAACAAGTTTCCCTATGGACTGCGGAGTAATGCAACAGTCTAGTAAGGCTGTTTGCACAATGACTATATCCACAGCAGTTTAAGGCCAAGCAGAGGGCGCCATATTTGCAAGTTGCTGTCTGGTGGTTCTTTGTAAATGAAGCCATTGGACTGGCCACTGTTTCTTAAACCATTATGGTTTTAAAGAATGCCTATGGCTATATGATAAAGACCAGCAGCCTGGTTTATGATGTTCTCAGCCATCTTCTTGATAAACACAGTGTAATTGTAATCTATAACATGTTTTTCACGAGCTGTAACGTTGATGTATTGAGTGCGAACTGCTTCGGTTAGCTCTGTAAAGCGATGCATATGTTTTCACTGTCAAAGCAAAATCAGTATTTTCACAAATAAATGTGTTGGTTCATTAATGCGTCTGTAGTGCACATCCGTGATGATAAAATAAAATCCAGGTGTACATATTTCCAAATAAGGTTGTCACATTATGAAATCTCATGTTCCACTTTATTAGCAGAGCATATTGTCCTAATTGAATCTCACGCTTTTCATTTTTTTTTCTACCAAACTTTTAAGTCTATATATATTTATTATAAAATAAGTTTACAGGGCATGGAACTGAATGAACATCTGTGTAAAACTTCAAAGCACAGCATTTCTATTCAGAGTATATTAGTTGGATGAGTTATATAAATACTAGGCTTGTGCCAACACATAAAAGTCAGTTTCTTCATTTCTTGCCATCTTTTTTTTTTGCCAAGCTTCAGTACATCCCTTTATTTATCAGTTCTTATACTCTTAGCTTAATGAATCAAATATAAATACATACTTTTACATTTTAGTTTGAGTTCTACTCATGTTGTTGGCAGGTTTTCCATTAGCATTTGGAAAGACTTCATGGCAATTATCCATTCAATATATAACATGCATGTATATGTGTGTGTGTGTATATCTGTTTAAATATACAAATCTGTTGATTTATAGAGTATATACATGTCAGGCCAAGCTTCTTTTCTTATTTAAAGTGACACTGTTATTTTTTTTCAAAGTGAATTTTAAATTTAAGGGCAAAGTAGTTGAACTGTAAAGATTAAAATTCTAATTCAGTCGTGCTTCCATTCAGCTGCTTTGGCCTTACATTTGAAGTTCACTGTTACTTCTTTTGGAATTCTAAATTTAGTGAATAACCCTGTAAGTATCAAATTAACTATATGCGTGATATGGCTTTCAATGCCTGGGGAGCACAGAAACACACACACACACACCATATTGAGATGACTCACTCTCATCTATATGATTCTTTGCTAACAAGTAGGGAAATAGCACATTTCACTTACCTTATAAAAAGCTACAGACACTGGAGACCTCTCTCCCTTTTACACAGAGATGAGAAAGTGGTAGGAAGACCTACATTCAAAGTTTCATAGTAGTGAAAATGTAAATTCATCACCTAAAATATGTTTAGCTCAGCTGCAAATGACAGAACAATGTTGTTTTTTTTCATTGTGCTTAAGCTATTGGCAAATTGTTAGATAGGTGATGTCTAACTATTAAGTTCAATATTATATATATATATAAATTTTGTTATATCTGAGTACATGCCAAAGGTTGGTGTAGGATCATCAGATGTCAATGTTGTAGTGCTGTAAGAGATACCTTAAGCACCAAAACCACTAAATCACTGAAAAACACTGGAGTTTTTGAAAAGTTGAAATCCTTACATTTGTCCAGAAAGATGCCTCTAGTGCTAGACAGACAGACATTATCCTTAAAATCTTTGATTTTAGAACTTCAAGTTTGTTTGTGTGTGATGATACCAAACACAACTAGATTCTTGTTCATGCAACTAATTTGGCAAAACAAGTCAGTGTACTGCAAAATGCAAATGTATTATGTATATATTTTGCAGTAAAATCATAGGCACATTTTTGCACCAATTGGTGCACAGATCAAGTGCACAGGTCTAATCTAAACTATAAACTAAAACTCAAATAATGGAAATAAATACACTGAATTTGTAAGCTACCTGGGTGGCATCTGTGGTGTTATACCCAGCAAAAATAAGTATATAGCATGTCCATATTTACATTGTGGCCCATGTTTATTAAGAAGGAATATGATCAAGATGCTATAATTTCCACTTCCAGATTATAGATTGGGATGCACTGCTTAACCTCTGAAAATATTATGTAGAGAGTTTACAGAATGCTTTTAAAGTACAGAGAGTATTTCTTTTTTTTTTATATTGAATAAAAACACGTAAGTAATAAATAGAAACATGCTTGATGTTAATGTGGGTTCACAGTTTGTACAGAAAATAATACAAAAAAATGTGGAAAAAATAACTTGATTCAGTCAGACAGCTAATTTCACATTGCTTTTAAAGTCAACATCATTAAAAAATAATGCTTGACAAATGTTCTGATGTTTTTTCTTACTTTTTTATGACTGTTGTACCACAGTTAAAAAAAAGCTGATAAAAAAACCTTATATTAATGTGAACTGGGTTAACTCGAATATTGTGCAAAATCTACTACGTTCAAATACCAACAAACTGTTTCACTTCACTGCCTCTATAAATAGTCTCTTTATGGTAGAATTTTGCCATGCCTTCTGCCCAAATGCACCCAAAAAAATCATCAAGTCATAAACTGGAGAGTGCAAAAAACATCCTATCGCAAAGTACCTTGCAGATAGTTCTTTGAAGGACACTTTTAAATTAGCACAAAGTAGTCTGCCGTAGCAATTATTTTACTGTAGTGCATACTATTTTGATGTTTTGGCTGGCCCCATGGTGCTCCAGAGCACTTTCACTCCTGTTAAAATGTCAGAGCACTTTCAATCCTGTTAAAATGTACCTATTGTGGTGCTATTCTTGATGATGAGGTACCTATTGTGGTGCTGTTCTTGATGCGGAATTACCTATTATGGTGTTGTTCTTGATGCGGAATTACCTATTATGGTGTTGTTCTTGATGCGGAATTACCTATTATGGTGCAGTTCTTGGTGAGGAACAATTGTTTCGTCCTTGTATGGTACTGCTCTGCTATGCACTTTTCCTGTTACCTATAACAATTGCTAGCCTATGAGGAAAAGATTTTTTTTTTGCTAAGCCATACATTTTGCACTTTTAATGAACCTTTCCAATCTTTCCAATTTTCCAAAAGCCTTGATTTAACCGCAAACTCATAGGGTTACAGTTTCACTCTATGCCTTAAAGTGGAACTATCATATTTCTGTAAATACCATAATTGAATAAACCATTGAAAATCACTTAAGAAGTGTGTTAACTGTTTTTTTTGTTGTTTGTGATGCCCCATTTTCTTTAAAATGCATATTAAATATTCAGCAAGTAATATTATAATCCAGTTCTGCCCAGGCGTAGTCAGGGCGCAAAATACAAATGTAAAGGAGAACAGAAATATTGTTTTTGGTTCTCCTCTTGCATTAATTCTGTTAAAAATGTTAACATTTATAACCGTGGTTGACAGAGAGCTACAATGGAATCACCCAATTAACAGACAAAAAGGTGTTGATTTCTATATTTAATTTCAGGTTTAACAATTCACAAATATAGATTTTTTAAATATAAGTGATAAGTAAACTTAATACTAAAAATTCCGGGAAGTGGCAATTCTCTTTTAAAATCTTTTGGACATGGAGTGATACGCTCCTCATATTCTCCTAACAGGAGAAGACCGTAAGGAGCTCGATATGATGATGAGACCCTCTGAGTCCAGGAGAATTGAAGAAGTGAATGGCCGAACAAGGACTCCTGTACGATCGGAGGCCCTAATAGCAACCAGGAAAGAGACACAATGAGAAACTGGATGGATGGAACACCAAAGCACAAACTGTTTTTTTACATTTCTGTAGAATTTTGGTATTTCTTGACTTTTACTAATATATTGGCAATGAGTGATATAATGTGAAATTCAATCATTTGGTAAATATGGTAGTTGATTTGTTTTTGGTTTTTACACATTTTATTAATGGTTTAGAGAAATGATATCTGTGCACATCAAATGCTTTCCCACCAAAAATGGACAAGAGTAGGAAAAACATATTTTGATATAAGATTGAATCCAGTTCACTTCTGGAACTCTGGCTTTAAATTTAAATTCACTTAGAATTTTTACTTTAGCAAATAACCCTATTCGTGTTAACAGGAGAATAATATATCTTGAGCCGTCCTGAATTGCTCTGTAAAACACAATATAAACTTCTCCTTCCTAAACTTGCCCATATATTACACAATAAACATCCATTTGGGAGTAGCACTCTTCTGCAATCTATGGTCCTCAACAATAAGGTTTAATAAGCAAGTAGTCCACATCTGGATAACCATTTAGAATTAGGAAATTGGAACAACTTTCAGCAAAAATATGCCATGCATATAACGCTCGGTATATGTTCCCTTATACATTTGAGCTGTTTAACATAATTAACATAATTAACATAATATAATGATTTTCTGCTAACTGGTCCTATTTTGGTGTCTATTCATTAAATAGCAAGATCAATACAGTTGACAAGTACGATGTTGCTGAAATAACAATGCTTTAAACAATGTCCATCTGAATGTAGTATAATTTCTAGGGGTTATGATTCTGAGTTTCTACAATTCTCATTGCTGAATCCATAGAATATATATACAACTAAATGTTACTGACACTATGACTCTAAGGCTAATGGCACTATCATACTGCGTCTTACTGTCATTTCGTTTTACACCCAATACACAGTTGGAGCACACACCGTACAGTGGGATTGGATATTATATAGGCCAAATGTTAACTCATGAATGTGTTTAAGCAAGGAAAACATAGACATGTGCTAAGCACTAATAAAATACTTGAATGTTTAAATATTACACAGCAAGGGAAACATTAATAGCTTCTTACACATGGGTGTGCGTCACTTAAATGAGCAATAAGCAACATGCCCATCACTAAATGGGTTTTAAAACATATAGCACTTATGAGACAGATTCCTTAAGGAGTTGTGGTAAATTGGTATTAGTTAGCTGTTTTATAAATGAATGTAATAAACATTTTTTTTTTTTATAAATTCTTTATTTTGAAAGATTTTTTGTTTTATGGGGTGGGGGTACAGAAAAGAAAATGGGAGGTTCAAGGTTTAAAATACACATTGCACATAACAAACGAGTATTTTTAACAGTTTGCGAACAGAGCAAATCAATACATCATTTCGGTGTACATTCTTATCAGCTTTGTGTATTTTGATAGGGTTGCAAGGGTACAGAATGGGAACGGGGGGGTTAGAAATTGGTTAGGGAAAAGTACATGCTATACAGTTTGTTTACATATAGGCATTTCGTTGGTTTATACATATGGACAGTAGCTCTGTTTTGTTCGTTGTCGGCTATTTTGTCCTAGTGAGTGTTCAAGTCTCTTGTAGTGTGACTTGTTCTAGTGGTCTGGGTAGCGTATTTGAGACTGAGGGGTTCAGTTTATGGTATGGTTTCTTGGAGGTTTTGTTGTGCCCCTCGTGTTTGCTTACAGAGGTGGTCGGATCGGTTCGTTGGGGTTCGGGCTCCCCTCGTGTGAGGGGGGGGGTCGGTGTGGGTAATTATTCGCGTCGTTCTGGTCCATGTCAGATGTTCTTCGTGCTTTAAGTAGTTCGTTGGCTGTCGTAGGGTGTCGGTTTGAGTGCAGGTCGGGTGACTTTCTGGTGTTGTGTGTAGTGTGGTGTGGGGTGCGAGTCTTTGGTGTGTCGGTGTTCAGTTGAGCATTGGTAGGTGTTCGTGTGTGCCCTAGGTGTCAAATGTGGAGCTGTCTCCTAGGTATGTGGGTCCTTTATCCTTGGGTTGGCATCTGGTTTCGGTCCGTGCAGCTGCTTGGATTGTGGGGGAGTGTGGGGGGGTATGGGGGAGTGTGTGGATGGTCTCCAGGTTCAGGGGAGGGGATGGGAGGGATAGGGTTCTGGTCTTAGGGTGTGTGTGGTTATTGGGTTTGTGAGGTGTTGTGTTATGTTAGTGTTGGTTGTTGGCTAGGTCGTTAATGGGAATGCATAGAACCACGGGTCCCATATTTTTTTGAAATTTTTAGTTGTGTCGTGGATCAGTGCGGACAATTCGTCCATTTTAATTGTGTCCTTTATTTTTCTCTTCACTGTGTCCAGTGTGGGTGTGTCTGGGCTGCCCCATTTTTCGGCGATGGCTCTTCTGGTGGCGAGTGCGATTTTGGCTATCAGTTTGTTGTGGGACCTTGGTGTGTTGGCCATGGGTTTGGATAGGAGCCATATCCATGGGTCATGTGGGATGTCTGTGTGGAGGATCTGTGAGACCATTGTTTCTATTTGGTTCCATATTTGTGTGGTATGGACACAGTCCCACCACATGTGTATGTAAGTGCCTCTGTGTCCGCAGCCTTTCCAGCATAGGTCAGTGCTTGACCTGCCCATCTGTTTCAGTTTTAAAGGGGTGACGTACCATCTTAATAACGTCTTGTACGCTTGTTCCTTGTGATTTACACATATGGATATGGAGGCTGTGGCCTCCCATATGTTTGCTCAGTCTGATGGGTCCTCGGCCTGCCCTATATCCCTCTCCCAAGCCGACACGTATGTGAGTGCGCCGTCCTTAACGTTTTGGATTATGTGGGTGTATAGCTGGGAGATTTGTCCTTTATGCGTTGGGTTTTGTAGGCAGTGTTTCTCAAAGGGCGTGAGTGGTTTTGTGCCGGCCTGTGTAATTGTTGGTGTTTCTAGGAAGCTTCTGAGTTGTAGGTGGCGGAACATGTCAAAGGTGCGGAGTGGTGTGGTTTGTGGAAGGTCTGCGAATGGTATCGGTTGTCGGTTTCTGTAGAAGTGGTGCAGTCGTGTGAGGTCGTTTTCTTCGAAGCGGGCGAAGTCTTTTGGTGTCATGCCGGGTGGGAAATGTGTGTTGCGAAGTATCGGTGTCAGTGGTGAGGGTTGCGAAGTCAAGCCGCTTTTTGGGGTTACTTTGTCCCATATTTTGATTGTGTTGAGGATTGCAGGTGATGTTTGGGGTAGGTGGGGTCTGGCTGTTCTGGGGAGCCAAATATACAGTGAGGGGAAGTCTCTACCAAAGATATCGTGCTCTAGGTCTACCCATCGCTTGGTGCCGCTGGGGGCGTGCCAGTGTTGTGCTTGTGTTAGCTGGGCTGCCTGATAATAATGGATGAGATGTGGGAGGCCTAGACCCCCTGCTTTGTTGGGGACGTATAGGGTCTGTCTTTTAATCCTGGTACGTCTGTTGGCCCAGATGAATTTATCGATGGTAGTTTGTAGTTGTTTAAAATCTGCGTGATTGATTGGGATTGGTAGGGTTTGGAATAAATGTAATAAACATTTTAATGCTATATATAACATTTAGCCATGCATATACTACTGTTCAGTTAACACCTAAATGAACTGTTGTTTAGATTGTGTAATTTTTAAATATTTTTTTTTTTATCATTAATGTGAATTTAGCTTGATTAAGTCATTGTCTTTTTAAATGAAATATAACCGCTTAAAGGGTCACTTTAAGCACAGAACCACTACAGCCTAATGTAGTGGTTTTGGTGTAAAGAGTCTCTCCCTCCAGACTCTCTTCTGTAACTTGTGAAAAAGGTTGTATTCATACTTCACTCTAGGGACAACTGTAATGACTGTCACTTAGACAGCAACTAGAGGCATGTCCTGTTACAGACTAGAGATGTGCATGGGGGAAACATTTGTTTTGTTTAATTTTGATTCATTCATCATCTAATTTTGGTTTGTCTAAAATTGTGAACATTTTGATTCGGACAAGCCAAATTTCATCTGAAAGTTTTGTTCATTTTCGAAATGTGGATGCCCATTCCCCACAGGTGGTAGTCACAAAGTTACAAAGTATAAATTTAAGGAGTGTTTTGCTAAACTCCCTGATCTGAAATCCTTATGTGGGATTTCCATAAGGAATAGGATATCAATTACTGAATAAGAGGGGTATTTGCTATAGAGCACCCTATTTTTTTTACCCTTAAATATGGCAATCCCACACAACGGCACCAACTTAAGGAGTTATCTGCTTTTCTTAATTTTCCTCTTTCAGTTATTTAGTGAATAACTTCCTAGTTTGGTATCCTTAAATATGGAAATCACACAGGATAACACATTAGGCTGTTATCTGCTAAACAGCTGAAAGCTCAAAATTAAGAAAATCTATCTATTTTGCTCGCTTCTGAATTGCCAAATTCAGACTAAATTTGATTTGGAACAAAATGAGTTGCACTTGGTTACTGCAAAATTTGCAAGACTGATAATAAGTATTTCTCATGTAAACGCAAAACACATTGAGAACACCGATCACTGTGAGACTGGTGCAGAGGCAGATGTATGCTACACAGTCAGGTATTCAATGCAATCCCACCGTGCTAACAGATGGGTGCAAAGTTCTGTTCTCTAGCACTCCTTAATGACGTGGGGGGACATCACCCACTAACCCTACGTGGCCTGGCAAAGTACTATACTACTAAGATTTCTTTCTAGGTGGTTACATTAAGAAGCTCATGCCTGGTTTAAAGTGAAAAAAAAAATAAAATAAACCACAAATATCCACCCGTTCCCTCCACCAACTGTAGAGATCTAGGGATAAAGAGCCCCACATGCAGGGTTTCCGGAACCAAAGCCCCTAACCCCTAGCATCACCAATGGAATACATGTATTTCTAACATTAGTATCTACCTTTATAAAAACTATGATTATGGAAGTAAAATCACATGACTGATCAAAACTAAGTGCAATTATACTTGGACATATGGACATTATCTGTCAGTCAACCACACAAAAAGAGCTGTTTTGGGAGCTACACTATATCAGTTGTGGCTCATCAGTGTGAGTGTAGATATATAAAAAAAAAACATTTATTAAAACATTAATAATTCTCACACACTGCACCATGAATGTAGGGGTGTATTTATATAGGGCTTATTCACAAAACTCCAAATTGTAGCCAAAATGTAGCCAAATTGTGTGGGGGGGGGAGGGTTAGAACTGCCTACATTTAGGCAAACATTGTTTTAAGCAAACAAGTCATTTAGATTTTAATTTCCTACAATATGAACTTTAGTGAATAGCTTTGAGCAGATGTATTTAGGTTTTGTACTGCCCTAAAGACACATTTCATGCACCTCCTGCTTAGCTGAACATCACAGGAAATATAGTTCACAAACATATGGCTAGTTAGCAACTGTATATATTATTAATCACATGGTACAAGATGGCTAACCTGGGCAACCCAGATGTTTGTTTAGAAACTACTGAAGCATCTAGGGTAGCAAGACAGCTAAGACAGCCATATTTTAAATTTTATAAGTTAGTATTAAACGAGAGAGAGAGAGAGAGAGAGAGAGAGAGAAAGAGAGAGAGTGTGTGCGTGTGTGTGTGTGTGTGTGTGTGTGTGTGTGTATAATATTCAGGGCTGCCATCAGAAATGTTGAGACCCCTTATACAGCTCAATGTAGTGCATACACTTCCACACACACTGTGTTACATAGATACACAGACACACACACACACCGACACATGCAAATACACAGACACACAGATACACACAATGACAAACATATGTACACTGACACACAAATACACACACAGACACAAAAGGACATACAGATACACACATTGATACACAGAGACACACACTAATACAGATATTCCTGACACAAACACACACATGCAGACACACAGAAATACATACTGACACACTGACATACATACTCACAGACACACATACTGAAACAGACATACATACACATAGATACAGACATACATACTGGCACACCCATACAGTGATACAGGCATACACACACACACATATATACTCACACACATACATATTGACATACATACAGAAACACACACATATATACTGACACACACATACATACTGACATACATATACACACATACTGACACACACAGACAAACATACTGACAAACACGCATACATACTGACATACATACAGACACACAACATACATACTGACATACATAGACACACATACAGACACCCACATACACACTGACATACATAGACACACATACAGACACACACATATACAGACAGACATACATACTGACACACAGACACACACATACATACTGACATACATACAGAAACACACACATGCATACTGACATACATATACACACATACTGACACACACACATACATACTGACATACATACAGACAAATACATACATACTGACATACATAGACACACACACATACATAGATACAGACACACACACACATCTATGCTGACATACATAGACACACACATACATACTGAATCACACACATTCAACACATTTTTCAGCCATCCACCTGTTTCTTACCTTTTGGGTGCAGGAGGCTGGGTGGGGCTGAAGGAAGTTGGTTTTGCTCTCCCTTTCCTCCTTTGGCTACAGATGGGGAATATGGTCAGTTCCGTCATGGTTGTCACCCCCTGATAGCAGCCCTGATAGTATTACACTCTTTTGAACTGTAAAAACAAAGATTCATCTACCAGATACATCCTGACATTTGTGAGCAATATGCGCACTATATAAAATGGAATGATGCAAAGCAAACAAGAAATAAAGGCACACTACTTCTTATATTATACGTTTCTCTTCTTCTAACGACTCTCAAAAAACTGTTTATTTCTCCATTAACTTAATGTTCTCTCTTCCTTTTAAGAAGGATCTACCTATGCTAACTATACCCTTTGGGTCTGTAGATACTATTATGGTTTTTATCTACGTAATGCAATTCATCTTTATTAAATTTACAAAACTCATCAGCCCACTTTGTAGGAAATGAACATATTTATATTCTTTTGAAATGTTTAAAAGCCCTGTGTTCTTCCTCTAGATTAATATTTGGATATAGCAGTAATTCGAGTACAAAATGAGGAGATTGAAGATTTTGAATGAAAGACCAGAAATCGTTTAGTATAAGCTCAGAGCATCCAAAAATCATACTTTTTTTACCATTTCAAAATAGATTTTGCAAAATGTCCAGTTTATTTTGAAATGAATTATGTATTTTGTAGGAAATAAAAAAGATATAGCATTGTCAGAAAGACCTTACATTCCTATTTACCTCGTTTAAAGTTTATATAGGCAGGACCGGTAATACCACTAGGCAACTGAGAGCTTTCTCAGGACACACAGAGGCCTGGGGGGGGGGGGGGGGAGACATGCAGATGGGCTAATGGGACAAAGACACACACAGAGTGCCAGAGGAAGAAAGAGACACACAGAGGCACTGGGTGGGGACGAATAGACATACAAAGTGGCTGGAGGGACAAAGAGACACAAGAGAGGGGCTGTGGGGAAAGAAAGAGACCCACAGATAGGCCAGGTTTGGACAAAGAGACACACAGAGGTGCTTTGGACAAAGAGACATACAGAGGGGCTGGGGACTTATAAAGACACACATAGTGGCTGGGGGGAGCATAGAGACACACAGAGTGGCTGGGGTGGAAAAGAGATACACAAAGGAGCTAGGGAGACAAATAAACACATGGAGGAACTGAGGGACAAATAGACACACAGAGGGGCTGGGGGGGACTGAGACAAAAAAGAGGTGCTGGGGGACATAAAGAAACACAGAGTGGCTGGGGGGGCAAAGAGACACATAGACGGGCTTGCGGGACAAAGAGACACATAGACGGGCTTGCGGGACAAAGAGACACATAGAGGGGCAAAGGAGACAAAGATGCACAGAGGGGCTGGGGACAGACAGGCACATAGAGAGGCTGTGGGGGGACATAGAGACATGGACTAGGGGGGAAAAGAGAAACACAGACAGACTTTGGGGGGCAAAGAGACTTACACAGGTGCTGGGGTGATATAATAGTTACAAGTGTTATGCTTTTAATTTTTTAAACAAATCAGCTTTTAAAAATTTAAGTTGACAATTTATTTATTTTTTATTTTTTTTGTGGGCGTGCAAGTAGCTGGTCTTGCCTAGGGCGCAAAATGGTTTAGCACTGGCCCTGCATAAAGTTCTGTCCTTGGAAACATTATTTTGTGCTGCATTAATTTATTGTTATTTAGACTGGACGATTTATTTTATAAACAGTATTTTAAGGAAAAGGAAGTAAGTGCTGTGTTGGGTGAAAATATCTAAATGAGATAGTGTTGCTGGAAATATTTTTCAAAGTAGCTTTTCACTCTAAATTTTTCTCCCTTGCAACTTTGCCAAAGTGCACAGATTAATGATAACCACCTATTTTTTGTTTGTTTTTTGGCTCTTAATTTTTGCAAAACAAAGTCTTGCATCATGGTCATCCTGTATTTAAAGGCCGATTATGGTATAATTCCTTCATGCAGATTTTTGCCCTCTTGGACTGTGTCCCTGCGAGTCCTGGAGTCACCATAGCTATTGGGACATGGGGTCCCCCTCCGTCAGCTGGGGCCAGATTTTGAGGCTTCATGAAGACCAATGAGTTTACCTTAAATCCTTGATGTTGTTTTAATAACATGGGGCTTTATCACACTACAAGAAGACGCAAAATAGCATGTATTGCAGTTTTATTAATCTACATTTACTGTGTAAAACAATGCCCTAAAATGCCACCTGTACCTATCCTTAATTATTTTGTTTTTAAAAGCTGTAGTGAGCTGGTCATCAATTTTACCCAGTATCTTCACAAAATTTGATAAAGTTATAAAAGGGGGTTTTGTTGTACTCAAAGGTGAGTACAATTTAGGGGATGTAACTATAGTAACACAAGATTTAAAAAAAAAACACAGAAAAAATACAAATGCATGAAAAAATGCAAAATAAAAACTAATACCATAACATTTTAAAAATTAGTGAAACAAAGGCCAAATTTCAGAATGTAAAAGACTATGTTGTATCTACAGTTGCATGTTATAAATTCATGAATGAACTACAAACTAACTCGAAACTGCTGCTAAAATGCCCCATAATCTGACATAGACCCAGTATCGTTATATTAGGTTAGGGAAAAAAAATAATAAAACTGTAAATCAGTGATCTTTCACAACTTCACACAAAATAGGCAAAGATATTCATGGGTTGTATTGCTCTGCTCAGATATAACTGAACGTTATTAAAGTTTTTCATTTTCACGACAGCAGGACACAATTTCTGGAATAATACACGACAACATTTTAAACCCCATGTAAGAAATGAAAAAAAAAAAAAACCTCAAAACTTTGAAAGAATTTGTTGAAATAAATGTCCACTGAATACATCTGAAAATATATCATACGAGAACCATAAGGTGTCTACATATGCAAATGATATGTATTTATAGAGAAATTAGAATGTGAGAGCTACCACAATCCCCCAAAAGGCACCCTGGTCCAACCGCAATATTCCATGTGTAAGAAATTGAAATGAACAGAGTTCTAATTTGACATTACAATTTCTCTTTACAGGGGAATAAAGGGAAAATCATTATTTACTCATGAGATGCAGCTGAGCAAAATGTAGTGTTTATATTTTACACAGCTCACATCAGGTTTACAAAATACACGGCTATATTGAAAATATATTATTGGTGAAAAAATGTTGACACAGTAAGGATCTAAATATACTACACGCGGATCAGACCGTTGCCATGAAGGGGTGCACGTGGGCTGTAACAATCTCTAGGTAGGTGATACATGTCAAAGTGACATCTACATGAATGCCAGGGCCCAAGACTTCCCAGCCAAACATTACCCAGTGCATAAAACTTCCTCTGTCAGCCTGTCTTCTTCCCATAGTGCATTTTACTGCAATCTCTTCCCCAGGGGAACAACGAAGACACACCTGGCCATCTACCTAATCTAAAAGAAAACAAAATTAATCAGACCAGGCCACCTTCTTCTATTGCTCCATGGTCCAGATCTAATGCTCCCCATTAATGGTTCTTTCCGCAGTGAACCGGGGTCTTCATTGGCATACTAACTGGATGGGGGCTGCATTGTCCCCAGGGCCGGCACTACCATAAGGCGGCCAAGGCGGTCGCCTTAGGGCGCACCAGCCCTGGGGGCGCAACATCAGGCTGACCGGAAGGAGGGAAGCACACTGCGCTCCCCTCCAGCTGGTTAATACTTGTAGCGTGGCCGAGCGCAGCCCAGAGATTCCCGCCCACGGAGCCCAGCCTCTGCCCGCCTACCTCCTACCCTGGTGTCTGCCGCAGGCTGTGTGGAGGGGGCGGGGTTTTGACAACATATCCCTGCTCCCTGTGTACCACACAGCGCAGCTGGTGCCCAGTGATGGGGCTGGGCTGCAGGACAGGACTCCACAGAGCCAGACAGCATGCACCCCAGGGACAAGATTGAACGAATGTAAGTATGTAATTATGTATGTATGTATGTCTCTGTATGTATGTATGTATGTCTGTATGTCTCTGTATGTATGTATGTCTCTGTATGTATATCGATCTCTGTATGTCTCTGTATGTCTCCGTATGTATGTATGTCTCTGTATGTATGTCTCTGTATGTATGTCTCTGTATGTATGTCTGTATGTCTCTGTATGTATGTCTCTGTATGTATGTCTCTGTATGTATGTATGTATGCCTCTGTATGTGTGTATGTATGTCTCTGTATGTATGTATGTATATGTATGTATGTATGTATGTATGTGTATGTATGTGTGTATGTATGTATGTCCCTGTATGTATGTATGTATGTCTCTGTATGTATGTCTGTCTGTATGTCTCTCTATGTATATATGTCTCTGTATGTATGTATGCCTCTGTATGTGTGTATGTCTTTGTATGTGTGTATGCATGTCTCTGTATGTATGTCTCTGTATGTGTGTATGTATGTCTCTGTATGTATGTATGTATGTCTCTGTCTCTGTATGTATATATGTCTCTGTATGTATGTATGTCTCTGTATGTATGTCCGTCTGAATGTCTCTGTATGTATGTCTCTGTATGTATATATGTATGTCTCTGTATGTATGTATGTATGTATGTATGTCTCTGTGTATGTCTCTGTATGTATGTCTCTGTATCCATGCATGTATGTATCTGTATGCATGTGTGTAACTGTGTGTCTTTATGTCTCTGTATGTACGGATGTATGTATGTGTCTGTGTGTCTCTGTATGTCTTTGTATGCATGTGTCTGTATGACGGTTTGCCTATGTATGTATGTTTGTATGTGTGTATGTTTGTATGTGTCTGTATGTATGTTTCTGTATGCCTGTATGTCTCTGTATGTATGTATGTATGTATGTATGTGTATGTATGCCTGTATTTCTTTGGATGTATGTTTCTGTATACCTGTATGTCTCTGTATGCCTTTATATATGTATGTGTCTGTATGGCGGTATGTGTCTGTATGGCGGTATGTCTCTGTATGCATGCATGTCTTTGTATGCCTGTATATATGTATGCCTGTATGTCTCTGTATGTATGTATGTGCCTGTATGACTTTGTATGTAAGTTTCTGTATGCCTGTATATCTCTGTATGCCTGTATGTGTCTGTACGATGGTATGCCTCTGCATGTATGCATGGCTTTATATGCCTTCATGTCTCTGTATGCATGTATGTCTTTGACTGTATGTGTCTGTGTCTGTATGTCTCTGTATGATTATTTCTGTGTTTGTATGACAGTGTACCTGTGTGACTGAAAAATGATGCCTGTGGCTTGGGAGGAAATACACACAGGTGAAGATGCATTTTTTTTTTTTTTTTTAAAGATGGGTGAGGGGTAGTGATGTCGTGAACATGAAATTTGCCGTTGGCGAACGCGAACTTCCGCAAATGTTCGTGAACGGGCGAACCCGGTGAACCGCCATAGACTTCAATAGGCAGGCGAATTTTAAAACCCACAGGGACTCTTTCTGGCCACAATAGTGATAGGCCCCCCAGGGTGGGGGCCCTAAACAAGAATAAGGGGGGGGACCTAATGTCCTCCCCCTGACCCCACCCCTGAGCGGTGGGTGGGGGCCTTAAACACAAATTGGAGGGGGACCTAATGTCCTCCCCCATGGCCCCCACCCCTGAGCGGCGGGTGTGGGCCCTAAATACCAATAGGGGGGACCTATTGTCCTCACCCCGGCCCCCAACCCAGAGCGGCGGTTGGGGGCCCTAAATTCCAATAGGGGGGGACCTTATGTCCTCCCCCCCAGCCCCCACCCATGGGCAGCGGGTGGGGGCCCTAAATACCAATATGGGGGGGACCTATTGTCCTCCCCCCAGCCCCCATCCCTGAGCGGCGGGTGGGGGCCCTAAATACCAATAGGGGGGGACCGATTGTCCTCCCCTGGCCCCCACCCCTGAGCGGCGGGTGGGGGCCCTAAATACCAATAGGGGGGACCTATTGTCTTCCCCCCCGGCCCCCACCCCTGAGCGGTGGGTGGGGGCCCTAAATACCAATAGGGGGGACCTAATGTCCTCCCCCCCGGCCTCCACCCATGAGCGGCAGGTGGGGCCCTAAATATCAATAAGGGGGGGGGACCTATTGTCCTCCCCCCCGGCCCCCACCCCTGAGCGGAGGGTGGGGGCCCTAAATAAAAATTTACCCCCCCCAGGTGACTAGGGGTCCCCAAACCTCATCTTAAAAATTATGAGAGGCGGAACCTTATCTAAATACCTGTAAAAAAAAAAAAAAAAATTACATTTGATGTCTTCTTTCTTCTAAACTTTTTCAGCTCCAAAAAAGGCCAAATAAAAATCCATAATAACCGATGCACTTAAAAAAAAAAAAAAATTTCACCCATGGAGGCGCCGCGCAGACTGAGCTCTGCAGGGCGGGGGAAGGCTTATAAAACCTTGCCCCACCCTGCAATTAGGCTCAGAGCACTCTGATTGGTGGGTTTAAGCCATGCAATCAGAGTGCTCTGACAGGTAAATGAAGACACTGACAGGTAAGTCTCTACATTTACCTGTCACAGCACTCTGATTGGTTGGCTTGAAATCCACCAATCAGAGTGCTCTGTGTCATTTTACACAGCGTGGGAAAGTTCTTTGGAATTTTCCCACGCTGTGTAATTTGACTCATAACACTCTGATTGGTTACTTAATCCACCAATCAGAGTGTTATGAGTCAAATTACACAGTGTGGGGAAAATCAAAAGAACTTTCCCACGCTGTGTAAAATGACACAGAGCACTCTGATTGGCTAGCTTGAAATCCAGCCAATCAGAGTGGTCTGTGTCATTTTGCACAGCGTGGGAAAGTTCTTTGGAATTTTCCCACGCTGTGTAATTTGACTCATAACTGTCTGATTGGTTACTTTCAATCCACCACAGTGTTGTTATGAGTCAAATTACACATCAGAGTGCTCTGAGCCTAAATGCAGGGCGGGGCAAGGCTTTATAAGCCTTCCCCCGCCCTGCAGAGCACAGTCTGCGCGGAGCCCTCCATGGGTGAAAATTAATAAAAAATTGCGCTCTTTTTTTTTGTTTTTTTTTATTTTGTTTTTTACGTGCGTCGGTTATTATGGATTTTTATTTGGCCTTTTTTGGGGCTGAAAAAAGAAGATTTTAGAAGAAAGACAACATCAAATGGTAAGTTTGTTTATTTATTTATTTTACAGGTATTTAGCTTATGGTCCCCCCTCATTATTTTTAGGAGGAGGGGGGTAGGTAGGGGTTATTTTTTGGGGGGAGGGGGTTACATTTTTATCTAGGGCCCCACCCACCGCTCAGGGGTGGGGGCCGGGGGAGGACAATAGGTTCCCCCCTTATTCTAAATTTAGGGCCCCCACCCGCCGCTCAGGGGTGGGGGCCGCGGGTGGAGGACAGTAAGTCCCCCCCTCATTGTTATGTAGGGCCCCCACCCGCCGCGCAGAAGTGGGGGCCGGGGAGGAGGACAGTAGGTCCCCCCCTTATTCTACATTTAGGGCCCCCACCCACCGTGCAGGGGTGGGAGCCGGGGGGAAGGACAGTAGGTCTCCCCCCTTATTCTAAATTTAGGGCCCCACCCGCCGCTCAGGGGTGGGGGCAGGGGGGAAGGAAAGTAGGCCCCCCCTCATTCTTATTTAGGGCCCCCACTCACCGCTCAGGGCAGGGCACTGAGCAGGATGATCACTGGGCCTAAATACCACTTCTCTGGATCTGATAGGCTGTAACCCCAAAGGCAGTTACCAGGTTTCCATTTGCATAATTGCTGCTCAGCACAAACATTCCTCTTGATTTGATTGCTGCTCGGCACAACTTCTCCTGTCAGGACAGTAATGTTGCTCGGCACAACTTTTCCTGTCAGAACAGTAAATGTCATTAATCACATTTTTATATGCGGATGAATACATGACATATGGCTGATCAGTGTATGTATGACTTCTTTTTCATATGGTATGTTTTTATAGAGTTATTTCATTTGTGAAATACTAAAACTTCCCAAAAGAAGATGCTAATTTTCTGTATTATTATTACAGCTTTCAATATATTTACAGCCTCTCAACAACTTTAACTAGAGCAAACTGAGAGCTCTTTATGTAGCAAAAGAGAGACAGAGTGTGTCTAAACCCATATATAAAGTAAACAAAAGAATTAACTTATCGTTATAATACAGCAGCTTCCTCTCATGATGTTTCAGACCTTATCCTGTACAAATAGAGTGTGTATATATGGATAACAGAGGAGTATAGCTGATAACCCACAGAAAGAAAAACAGTACAATAGTGTAATACTGTAAAAAAACAATAAAACTGCGCCAATATGAATTGAACTCTCAAGATGTTGATAGTAAGATTGCCTTAGGGTGCCTCCAGTCCTTCCAGTCCTTCCTTATATGTGTCTGTCATCTCATTCAATTGGTGGTCCAGGGGGCATCTTCCACACTGTCCAGCTGTTTCAGAGGATTTCTCAATTGATTTTTGCGGGTGCTGTACCCGTATGACATCACTTCTGGTATGTCGAAAAAAAAAAAAAAAAACTTCTGGTATGTCACTTCCGTTTTTCACTTCCGGGTGACGCATGCGTTCCAACTGGCAGCTATTATGCGTTCCACCTTTGGTAATGTGTATTACCAGTCAGATGTTGATATAAATGTGTTTGAGTCCTTAGTAAATTGTAAGGAAGTCTGCAAGGCTCAAAATCAGTGCATATAAATCTACATCCAGCATATTTCGTATCAGAACGTAATATATGAAAAAAAGATATGAAACAGAAATCAGAAAAAGGCAGAAACAGGCAACTATGTGGTAGCACTTCCCATGTATGAAGCAAGAATACAATTAAAGGAAATTGCAGTAAACAGAAGTTGTGAAAATAATTAGTCTCATCTTTAATAGTATAGATTAGAAGATATGAAAATATTAATAAGAATCCAAAGATATATTACTTATATGATGTATTCTGATATATTTTTGTAATATTTTATAATACTAAGGAGTATTACCATATAATTGTCTAAATAGATGTGAAACATATAAACACATAAATATATATATATATATAACCTGAACCCCTCACATGGGTGGATATAGTGTGGATATTGGATAGAAAAATACTATCCTATTGGCTCAGCAGTTAATTGCTACTGTTGAGCACTTATTGTCCGCACTCTACCTTGCCTCCTTCGAAACACGTGTAGCAATCCTTTATAATGCTGACACATATCTGGGGTCCATACTCTACACATATGGCAGGCAATATGATAAATACTTCTCTGGATAATGGAAGATTGTCAACCTTGCATGGAAACTCTGAGTTTTGATATAGATTGCATCTGCAAAGAGGTGTATGCATAGTCATAACAAAATGCCTCCTAAATGCTGCCAATTTATCAAAAGTTGTGTGAGTCAGCCAAAAACACCAGTCTGGTAAGAACTTACTTGTGGAATGTCTGTAAATCATTCGGAGCAACCATAATCTTACATTTTTAAACTTTAATGGAATAAGCTGAAGCATAGACTAAACTATAGTCATGGGTTTGTATAATAATAATAACCAAAGGACAAATAACTCATTTTCAAAAAATTGTCTTCAGCACCACGGAACCCAAATTGGAATGAATTATATAGCTGGATGAACTAAACTGGACCATAGTCCTGCCTGAATTAGAAGTTGGACTAACAAAATAAAGAACTAGAGAAACCATGGTTCTGTAGACTTGTTACGGCTGTATTAATACTACATGAATTGAGTTTTGCATATCAATAATTAAAGCATATCAGTAGTTAAAGGAACTCTATAGTGTTAGGAATACAAACATGTATTCCTAACACTATAGTGCTGGAGGTTTCTGGCCCCTTAGCAAGGAGTTAAAAGGTATTTTACTTACCGTTTTCTCCATTGCTGTGCAGGTCTTGCTGTGGCAGGCCCCGCCTTCATGGCTGAGATCATCAATCTTGACGATTTCAGCCAATCCAATGCTTTCCATGAAAAAATGCTGCACCAAAAATGCTGCACCAATACAAGTTGTATTTACTATTAGATGCTACTGTAAATTGATATTATATTTCCCTTTTTTCAAAGTATTCTTAATAATAGCTGTATTCAATATGTATTTAGAGAACTAATTCATAGTTGCTCATATATTGCAGCATGTATTTTACTGCTCATGCTTTCTCAATAAATGTGTTTTAAGGGAATAAAAAAATGTCAAAATGATCCAACCCTGCTGGCTTCTCTTGCTCAGAGGCGGCTCTCAAATTAAATGATTTAGGCAGCCGCCTAAGGCCTCGCGCTGGCTGGGGCCTTGTGGCGCCTAAATTGCCTTAGGGCAGAGTGACTTGTCAGGAGGGGGCCTGGCGGCTTGCCTTGTTTGCTGCCAGGTGCGAGGCCCCTCCAGTCTGCCCTGAAAGCCAGCCTTCAGTCTGCAGCTCTGCTGGGTGTGAGCTGCAGACTTACGTGTCTCGCGATCCCCAGCCAATCAGAGCGTTGTCGCGGGTTTACACGGCAATGCTCTGACTTCTGGAGATCACGAGACTGCTATCACGTGCTCTGCAGCTCACACCTGGTGGAGCTGCAGACCGGATAGGAAGGCCACCGGACCACCAGGGAGAATGACAGCCCACAGGACCACCAGGGAGCCAGGACACTGGACCAACAGGGAAATACATCTCCTCTTTATCCCCTGTCACCCTCTCCTTCCCTCCCTTTTCCTACTGTCACGCCTTCACTCTGCCCCCTGTCACCCCCCATTCAGCCCCCTGTCACCCCCTCCTTCCCTCACTTTGCCCTCTGTCACCCCCTCACTCCCTTACTCTGCCCCCCTGTCACCCCCTCACTCAGCCCCCTCCTTCCCTCACTTTGCCCCCTGTCACTCCCTCACTCTGTCCTCTCACTCAGCCCCTTGTCACCCCTCACTCAGCCCCTTGTCACACCCTCACTCTACTCCCAGTCACCCTCCACTCAGCCCCCTGTCACCCCCTCCTTCCCTCACTTTTCCCCCTGTCACCCCCTTACTCCCTCACTCTGCCCCTGTCACCCCCTCACTCAGCCCCCTGTCACCCCCTCCTTTCCTCACTTTTCTCCCTGTCACCCCTTTACTCCCTCACTCTTTCCCTCTGTCACCCCCTCACTCTACCCCCTGTCACTCCCTTACTCTGCCCCCTGTCACCTCTTCACTCCCTCACTCCGCCCCAGTCAACCTCTCACTCAGCAAGCTGTCACCCGATCACTCAGCTACCTGTCACCCCCTCCTTCTCTCACTCAGCCACCTGTCACCCTCCCCCTCTCAACACTCTGCCACCTGCCACCTTTACACTCTTTGCCACCCTTCCACACTCTAAAAATAGAAATCCAGCGCACTCACTTATCAACTAAACAGCTACATTGATGCTGACAGATTTGACTAGTTTTATTAAAAACACCTAATCTAGGCAAAAAATAATGGGGGTTTAGTTACACTATATGATCATACATTGCATAAGCCGGCCACAAACGTCAATGTACCCCATCTTTGGCAGGTCCTACTCTCACTGTCTACTAAATGAGCTACTCACTTGGGGAAATCCTTCCATCTCGAGTTCTCTGCAGTACAAGGCTTAAATAGGGTCCTGAGATGAGGCACCTGTGACAGGGGGCGGTGCAAAACCAAGGAGCTGGCTATACTCCTAAATATATATGGGAAAACAAGGGGCTGGCTGCACTCACCTAAACACCTAACGCACGGCCCCATGTTGCAAGGATCTGTCCACAATTCCTGGAAGCTGAAATCATCCCAGGTCTTTCATGGCCAGTATACTCACCGGACATATCACACATTGAGCATGTTTGGAATGCTCTGGATCAGCATATACGACAGCGTGTTCCAGGTCCTGCCAATATCCAGCAACTTCGCACAGCCATTGAAGAGGAGTGGACCAACATTCCACAAACCACAATCAACAACCTGATCAACTCTGTGCGAAGGAGATGTGTTGCACTGGGTGAGGCAAATGGTGGTCACACCAGATACTGACTGATTTACGGACTAAAGCTGCACAAAGTAAAACTGCACAGAGTAAAGCTGTACATTTTAAAGTGTCCTTTTATTGTGGCCAGCCTAAGTCAGTGGTGTGTCTGTCTGTCAGTGTGTGTGTGTCTGTCAGTGAGTTTATGTGTGTGTGCCTGTGAGGGAGCCTGTGTGTCTGTCAGTGAATGTGTGTGTTTGTGGGTGTATGTGTGTCTGTCAGTGAGTGTGTCTCAGTGAGTGTGTGAGGGTATGAAGGAGTAACAGGGGGATCCGCTTTTTTAAGGTCTGGCCGAACTCCGGACACTGCTTGTTGGCTGTTTTTTTAATTTTTAATTTTTGTAAACAGGGGCAGGGGTTTTGTTGACAGGGGACTGGAATATAGTAGATTATGTGGGGGCTAGGACTTAGTAGACGAGGGGGGGATGGAGTTTAGTAGATGGGGGGTTGAGGTTTAGTAGAGGGGGTGAAAATTTTTGCGGCCCACATAAACGTAAACATTGTTTATTCGGCCCTTGCTAGCCTTTGAGTTTGACATGCTTGGTGTACATAGAAAAAGTCTTAGATCTTTGAGTTCAGCTCATGAAAAATTGGGACAGAAACAAAAGTGTTGCGTTTATATTTTTGTTCACTGTAGTTTCAGTGGTGATAGGAGCACTCAGGGCTTAGACTTCCAAGTAAGAAGAGTGACTGCACAATATTCCAGGTAGGACATCTGAGATCTCTGTCCAGAAAAGTGCAGTTCTAGGAACAGCTAAGACAATGTACAGGACACTAAGACTTCCATTTTGCAGGACCCTCAGGACCCTAAAAATTAAGGAATACACAAAATACTGTGTGTGTGTGTGTGTTTTCCAATAGAATGTCTCTCAACATTCAGCACTATACACCAAGAAAAGAACCAGTTTTGTCTCTCACAATACCCAGAATGTAGTGCACTCAGCACTAAACCAAATTAAGAACCCATAATAGAATCCATAGAGAAATAACTAGCCTAGATTTCAAAAATGTTTGTTACTCAATATGTTCATATAGTGCACGATATTGACCAAACATACATAGTCAAAATGAAAAATCAATATACTTGGATATGCTGTAGGATATTTTAATACGCACATTAAAATATAGGTGCACCTACTGATATAATGTTGACAAGCCGAATAAAGGTCAGTGTCCTTTTTCTGTTGATAATGGCTCGCCTATCCATAGAGTTACTTTATTTATTTTATTTTCTGATAATGCATTCACTATATGGTCTACACGCTAGAATGAGTGCGCTTCCTTAAAATATTTCAAATACTGGTACAAAAGCAGGACTGCATTAATAGCGAATCTGGTTTGCAGATTGTGACTTCAGCAGATATTCTTCCTTGTTATCCTTCAGGTGAGAACCAGTGATTCTTCAACCTTCTTTGCCTTATTGAATTTTCAGCCTCAATACCCTTTATCTGCTTCGATTAAAAAAAATGAAATAGAGTGCCAACCTTCCCTCTAAAGTGTGTATTTCAAATGTCCAACAAATCTATTTATACTACCATTTCCAGAATAAAAAGGCATCACATATATATATATATATATATATATATATATATATATTAACCATTTTACTGCAATGTGTTTAAAATCTGTATTTCTAACTAATCTGGAGAATATTGAGAGACCACTTCCTAGGCTGTTGAAAGAACACTATGGTGTTAAGAATACAAAACTGTATTCCTAACACTAAAGTGTTTCTCCTGCCCTCTCTCCCCACACACACACACACACACACACACCTCACACCAATCAAAGGCTTAAAAACCCTCACAATACACTTACCAACACTTACCAGAATCCAGCGCTGAGGTCCCTGGCACTGGCTCTATCTCCATCTACTCCAACATTAGCGCAAGAGGGAACCTAATGCATGGCAAGAGCTGCCCGCTCCTTAGACCTTCTCCATGAGAAAACCTTAAGTCAATGCTTGCCTATGGGGGATTTGCAAGACACTGGACATCCTTATAAAGCTGTGACTGCAAACACTGGCAATGTAAATGTCTGTAATCACCATTTCCATAAAGGCTGACTGTGGTTCACAGATATCTGCAGGAGTGCATGGAGAGCCCAGTGATTTTTAAATGTGATGTATTACAGCAATTGAAAAGAAAAACATTTTGCTAATGTGATCGGCTGAATCACATCAGCCAATTAATTTCAAACTGCTGTAATACAGAGACATTCAGAGACTTTGCAGAGCAATGGGATTGGCTCATATCCCACATTCAATTAAATGGCCATATAGGACATAGTGTTTTTAATCATCAATGCTTTTGCTCACCTGGCTGCATTTATAATTTCCTGTCTCTTCTACATCATATTGATCATTTTATTTTATTTATGTATTTATTTTACTTGAGAATACATATTTTATAAAATGTGGACATGTGGATATTGGTTGCCAGTAATTGATTAGTTTAATGAAAATAGGATTTTTATTTCCAAGACATGCAATCCAAGTCTCCCTGAGAGTCTGCAGTCTATTATTGACAGCAAGGTTGGATGGATACTGCAGCACAAAGTAATTCTGGTGAATGAACTGGTGGCTTTTTTACTACACACCATACCAAATTGCAGGAGTGTCAAAAATATGTTAACCAAAGGTAAACATGAACACGATTTCTTTATTTCTGAATATATAACAGGTCAGCACTGGGAAAAGTGAGATGAGAATCTGACACATGCTGCTTGGCAATTTATCAATGACAAACTGCATTCTTAGTGAAGTATCAAACAATGAGGAAAGGGGAGGATTTAACAAAGTAAGTTACAACCTTAACAAAACATTTAGCGATTGTACACACGCATACACACATTGACACACAGGTACACAGAGATACACAAACACACATAGGTACATAGACACACAAACATACACACATATACACATGGACATACCAATACAAGTCATGACATACATATTTTAGCCACTCTACTTTTCCTAAACCTTTTGGGGGTTGGGTGCATGTTCTTCCCCTCCTCTCTCTGTCTTTTTCTCACTACCCCTCCATGCATAGCAATCAGCACACAGAGAGGAAGTGAGGTGTAAACATCATACCCCCAGGACTGAGGCTGCTGGGGAATTGCAGATTATTATTATTATTATTATTATTTTATTATTATTTATATAGCGCCATCAGATTCCGTAGCGCTGTTCAATGGGTGGACTAACAGACATGTAATTGTAACCAGACAACTGGATGTACAGGAACAGAGAAGTGGAGGGCCCAGCTCAATGAGCTTATATTCTAGAGTGAGTGGGGTATAGTGACACAAAGGGTAAAAGTAGGAGTATGAAGTGGGTTGTTGGAAAAGTATTCACTGAGGGCTTAGTAGGTAATTTTTGACAGTTGCAGGAGAGGAGTCATGGAGGGTGGGGGATAAAAACCTGATAACTGTTTAATTGACATGCTTTCTTGAAGAAGTGAGTTTTCAATGATTTTTTGAATGAGTGGAGACTGGGTGAAATTCTTACGTAGAAGGGAAGGGAGTTCCACAGAAGAGGTGCAGCCCTGGAGAATTCTTGGAGGCGAGCGTTAGAGGTGGGAGTACGGACAGATGATATACGTAGGTCTTTGGCAGAGTGTAGGGGCCTCGATGGGACATACTTGTGTATTAGGGAGGATAGGAGCAGCATTATGAAGGGACTTGTAAGCAAGCACCAGAATTTTAATTTAAGCCCTATATCTAACTGGAACCCAATTCAGGGACTGACAGAGCGGGGCAGGTGTGGGAGGTGCGAGCAGACAGGAAAATGAGCCTTGACGCTGCAATCATTATAGATTGCGACAGTGTAATCTGGGAACAGGTAAGACCACTGAGAAGAATATTGCAGTAGTCCAGGCGAGAGAGAACAAGAGCATGGACCAGCACCTTAGCCGCATCCGGGGTTAAATAGGGGAGGATGCGCGCTATGTTTTTGAGATGGAAGCGACAGGATTTGGCGATTGATTGGACATGAGGGTTAAAGGAGAGGTTGGAGTAAAAAAGAACACCCAGGCAGTGAGGCGACGAGGTAGAGGTGATGGGAGCGCCGTTGACTTGGAGGGACACAGACACGGGAGTAGTAACACTTGAGGAAGAAAAGACCGAAAGTTCTGTTTTGGACAGGTTGAGTTTAAGGAATTGAGCAGCCATTTATTTGGAAATTGAAGAGAGGCAGTCAGAGACACGAGTCAAGATGGGGGGGAGGGGAAGAGATCAGGAGAGGACAGGTAGATTTGCGTGTCATCCGCATAGAAATGATAGTGGAAGCCAAAGAAGCTAATGAATTTACCAAGGGAGGCAGTGTAGATTGAGAACAGTAGGGGACCAAGGACAGAACCTTGGGGGACTCCAACAGTGGTTGGGGAGAAGAGGCAAAGTCAGAGAAAGAAACACTGAAAGAGCACTGGGAGAGAGCAGTATCCCGTAGACCACAATTACAGAGAATGTGAAGAAGTTGTTGATGATCAACAGTGTCAAAGGCAGCAGAAAGATCAAGGAGAATTAGGACAGAGAAATGGCCGCAAGATTTAGCAGCAATTAAATCATTGTATACTTTGGTCACAGCCTTTTTGGCAGAATAACCAGCGCATATCCAGACTGAAGGGGGTCAAGCAGAGAGTTGGTTTTGAGAAAATCAGTCAGTCTGGTGTACACAACTCTCTCGAGGATCTTGGAGGCAAATGGCAGTAGCAAGATAGGGTGGTAGTTGGATGGGGAGTTGGGGTCAAAGCTGGACTTTTTCAGAATTGGGGTTACAGTTGCATGTTTGAAGGGTGAGGCAAATGTGCCAGAGGAAAGGGAGAGATTGAAAATTTTAGTGAGGGCAAGAGCAAGAGAGGGAGACATAGTGCAGATGAGATATGAAGGAATATGATCATGGGAACAGATGGTGGGCAGAAGGACTGGAACAGAGCAGAAACCTCTTCTGCTGTAGCAGGTGCGAATGAGTGTAGAATGATGTAGGGAGTGGGGTTGGGGGATGTAATGGTAGGGGAAGGAGAGAAATCAGAAATCTCTTCTCTGATTGTAGAGATCTTCTCAGTGAAGTGAGATGCAAAGTTTGTGGCAGACAAGGTGGTAGAAGGAGAGGGATTAAAAGAGCGAAGAAGAGCAGCAAACGTGTGAAATAGGTGTTTGGGTTGATGGGACAGTGTACTTATGAGGGTATTAAAGTAATTTACTTTTGCAGCGGAAAGAGCCAGGCTGTAGGAGCGCAGCATAAATTTATAGTGGAGGAAGTCAGATGCAAAGTGAGACTTTCTCCAGCAGCGTTCAGCAGTTCTAGAACATTTTTGGAGGTAACGGGTCAGCTTGGTGTGCCAGGGTTGTAATTGGGGGCTCTTGCTGCGTTTAATTGTAGGAGGTGCCATGATGTCGACTTGAGAGGAGAGAGTTGAGTTGTAGAGTGAGGTAGCCGAGTTAGGGCAAGTTAGATTTAAGATGGGTAAAAGGAGAGTATTGAGGTTGGTGGAGAAATGCTGGAGATCAAGGCAGTTTAAGTTTCTGCGAGATTGGAGAGTTGAGGGTGGTGACATTTTGTGTACGGGGTATGCTGATGTCAAATGATAGTAGATGGTGGTCAGACAAAGGAAATGGAACAGTGGAGAGATTAGAGATGGTAGAGAGATTGGTGAAGATGAGGTCAAGAGTGTTTCCTGCTGTATGAGTTGCTGAAGTAGACAACTGTGTGAGGAGGTTACAGAGAGCAGACGGGAGGCATGTGGGCAGTTGAGGTTGTTGATTGGGATGTTAAAGTCCCCAAGTATGAGGGAGGGAGTGTTAAAGGAGAGAAAGTGGGGTAGCCAGGAAGAAAAGTGTTCAATGAATAGCCTAGGATGACCGGGGTGGGGGGGCAGGGCGATAGATGATGGCAATTCTTAAAGGAGTGGGCTTAAAAAGGTAGACAGTGTGAACTTCAAAGGAAGTAAAGGAAAGGGCAGGGGCAGGGAGGATAGGTTGAAAGGTACATTGAGGGAAGAGAAGGATGCCTACACCGCCTCCTTTACAGTCGAGCCTGGGAGTGTGGGAGAATTGTAGTCCACCGAAACATAAAGAAGCGGGAGTAGCGGTATCAGGGGGGGACAGCCAGGTCTCAGTGAGTGCCAATATTGTGAGTGAGTTAGAGATGACAAGGTCGTGTATAGCTGTTGACTTAATATTATTACAGATTGAACGGGCGTTCCAGAGTGCACACTGAATGTTGGTAAAGGAGGATAAACTGCAGGGTATGTGGAAGAGGTTTGTGTGGTTTCTGGTTGTCTTAGTGTGAGCAGATGAGTTGAAGGGCCCCGGGTTGGGTGAGACATCACCAGCTGCTACAAGTAGGAGGAGAGATAGTGACAGAAGGTGTGAATTGGTTTTATATGAGCGGGTCTAGGATGAGATTGAGTTAGAGCAGGAGAGAGAGAATAGAGAAATTAGTGCAGGGCTTGACACAAGAGAAGGGGGGGAGTGAAGCAGAGAGGGATTGATGTTAATGTAATTGTGTTGTTGAGGGAAGTGGGTGTAAGGGGATATTTTGATGCTGAGGGAGATGAGAGAAAAGGAGAAGAGGAGAAGATAGAGCATTGCTCCTATAAGTAGGCCCTTTGAGGAAAACAGAATGAGCAGAAGTAAGGAGAGTGATGATGTGACAAGTGCCCAGTCAAATGGTTGCAGTACCTGACCAAACTTTGATCAGAGATGGCCATTGGTTGTCTCTAAGTGTGAGGGCTACCGATTGCCACCCCCAATCGTATAGGCCCTGTGACGATTGCACTGGCACCACCAGTAGTTCCACTCTAGTCAGCACATGCTCTCAGCCAATTACTGCCACCCAATGTTTCCCAATGCTTTCCTTCACTACTCAGTACAATGGTCGGGGCAGAGAAGGGGGGAATTAATACGACAAGCACCCAGGGATGGAAATATAGCACCTAGAGATTCCAGCCATCAAAATAACTTTGTTGAGATTTAAATGTTTTGAAGGAAGGCATTCGCTTTAAATGAATGGTTTAAAACTGAATGTGTAAAGGGTCGTATAATTATTTTATGAAGCACAGCCCATTATATGAAACAGGAATGCATGTGATTTAATCCACGGACCAAAATACAAAATAATTAGTACGTTCTTGGGAAATTATATTATTTTTAGTGCGACGGCTTTTGTGAAAGATCTAACTTGAAACACATCCAAAAACACTGGTTCCAATTACAACCTAAATATAGCCTAGTGACTCACCTTAAGTGCTGTGTGTTTTCACATATTTTTATTCCAATCAGGTTAAATTCTGGATAATGTTACCATTATTCTTCAGACTAACTCAATATGCAAGTTTGTTTACAACTCATTTTCAATTAAGAGAGGAAATGTTGTTGAATCACTTGATAAAGAGCCTGACTATGCCCCTGTGTGCTTTTAGATTGCAACTTCCATAATCTTCTGTACATATCGAAACTCTTCCCTACTATATGCATTAACTATAAACAAATAGCAAAACTTAAAAAGACACAAAACGAGAAGATGGTTTTAGTGGAGGCCTGGTTTATGCTGTGGAATGTTCTGGAACTGGTATAACACAAGATCCAATTACAATAGCTGGCGATGGATTGCATTAAAATAAATGTAAACTTATTAAAAAACTGTTCTCGGCCGTGTAATCAAAATCAAAACTGTCTTTTGCCTGTTTTGTGAAGGAAAATATGAAATCTTTTTTGTTTGCCTAATGAGTTTTCTAGTTGCAATGTCAGATTCCATAGATGATTGCATTTTTTAGTTAGAGGAACAAATATATGTGTTACATTTTTAGGTCAATATCTTTCTGCAAATTTCACAACTAAACAAAAAATGTGTAGGTCAAAACATATTTTTACACACCTCCTAAATTATTTAGCCCATACCATTTTGAAATGGGAAGAGGATTAACCATGGCAAACTGTATGCCAGAGATACATGCCATCTGACAGAAAGGACGGCTTCATAGTAATGCGTGCTCACATTTGCTGCAGGTGCACTGATGATGTACTTTTTTGATTTTTTTTCTCTTGTGTCCCCATTATTAGATTAACAATGGAATTAACTGGGAGAGCAGTTCAGGGATCCCAAATTAGTGCCATACTGCCGGTTTAACTTAAGGACCAAACTTCTGGAATAAAAGGGAATCATGACATGTCACACATGTCATGTGTCCTTAAGGGGTTAAGGTCATTTGAGAAATGTATTATTTTTTATTGCTCTGGTGCTGCAGATTGCTCACAACAGGATCACACAGACAATAAATCACTGTATTTGCATATGTTCCACGTTCCATGTTATTTATAAACTAGGTTTCCATATTGCTTGCCTTAAAGTAACAGGGAGAGCAATAGCAGACATCTCCAGCAGAAATAAGCATGATTTACAAATCCAGATACTGCCTATAGGAAATTGTAGGATATCCTCATGTGATCATTGCGAATGAACAGTGCATTGTTAGTGACCTCACAACATACTTACGTTCACCCTAGCTTTGTATATCTCTTCAAGGATAACACAGAAATATAAGTAAGAAAACAAAGGAGCAGTCTGTTTTTGTTTAAATATTTTCCAGTTCAGCTAGTGGGACACATTTATTCTGAATAACCTTTAATACGTTTTGTTAGAATAAAATATGTCTAATTGCAAATCTGCAGCATCTCAACCTGTGAAAATATCCCTAAATATACAGAATTTGTTCCAAAAAAGCATATGCCAGCATACTGCAATAGTTCATAAGTCCATTAAAATTAGTAGACGATAAACTAGTGATGTCCCGAACAGTTCGCCGGGAACGAACATCGCGCGTGTTCGCGACCGCGAACACGCTATGTTCGCCGGCGAACGGTTCCTGGTGAACTGTTCGGGACATCACTACGATAAACCAATGGTGGTGTGAACACAAAATAATATCATGTTCTCGAATGTTGCCGCAACACCAAATAAATGTTTGAGTGTACTTGTAAGTCAGTCATTTGTTATATTAACATGATTCTTACCATGCTGAACTTTTCCCAATAATGGATAATATTTCAAAATGAATGCATGTAGGTCCGTACACATAGATGATCCCAAGTAATCCACAGAAAAAGTGCACATTTATTAATTGAAAACCGTATACATGTGAAAAATCCATTGTGTCACGCTGTCACAGTAGCCTCATAGATGCTACATGGCTATACATAGGACAAAGGTCATGCATTTAGCCTGGTAGAAAGGAGATTTTATCTAAAGCAAAGAAAAGTTTTGTTTTTTTTACAGTAATAACTATAAGGATATGGAAATCTCTCCCTGGAGAGGTGCTTTTATCAGAGTCCATAAAGATATTTAAACTGCAATTGGATACATACTTCCAAAAACATAACATACAGGAATATAATTTCTAATTAGTGGGGAAATAGCTGCTTGATCCAAGGAGATGTCTGACTGCTATTTTGGGGTCAAGAAGGATTTTTTTCCTAGTTTGTTGCAAAATTGGAAGCGCTTCAGACTAAATTTGCCTTCTTTTGGATCAACAGCAAAAACATATGTGAGGAAGGCTGAACTTGATGGACGCAAGTCTCTTCAGCCTATGTAACTAGTACATGCATATGGCACAAAGGCAGAGTTGTGTATTAAAGTAGCATGAATTTCCCAACACAGGAGAAAAACAGAAATATAAAGCAGAATATTCAAAAAATATCAATCAGAATTGATTGAGTGGTATTGTAAATACATATGATGGTCTCACATAAATAAAAAAACAAACAAAAAGCAACCACCCAAAAAAACATTAATTTGTTAAGTTATTTGCCAGATAGAATTGTTATTGTTGTAGTGGGATAGATACACATCCTTTTCTCAGGAATTCCAGTGTGTGTTATATATATATAGCATACGCTGAATTGATCCTGATGAAAGCCACACGAGTGGCTGAAACGTTGATGACAGCAATCATGTTTTAAACAAATTGGAATAAAGAAGAATTGTTTTAACCTAACAACAGACCGTGAGTGCAAGCCTTCATTTATTATAATTCATAGTATTTTTTGGCTATGGCTGTAATGCACCCGGCATTTTTTGATTTTTTGAGTGTGTGTGCTGGGTACTATTGGATATATATATGTATGTATATATATATATATATATATATATATATATATATATATATATATATTGGTTGTCCAACATAACCATCACGTCTTTCCAGCTTTAAAGGGATTTAAAGGGATTCAATCTAATGTGTACTTATTTTATGAAGCACAGCCCATGAAACAGGAATGCGTGTGATTTAAAACACAAAATAAATAGAAAACTATATTATTTTTAGTGTGACTGCTTTTGTAAAATATCTAACTTGAAACACATCCCAAAAAAGTCAAATAAAACATGTTTTGAAAACACTGTAATACCAGGTGGGTTTTTTAAATTGTAATAACATGTTAGGGACTAGCGCCAATAGTGTGTACTCTATCAAATATAAGTTCTACATATATCCTATTGCAAAGTTGGATGTTCGATTTATTGAATGACTAAAGGACTGCATGAAACTAGCAAAACTAAATTTGCAGGATATTCCACATTGCCACCAGGGCTTTCGAAGTGTAACATTTATCCTGTAGGAGTTAATGACCTGCATTTACCTAGGTGCCCAGTATGGAGATTGCTTCCTGATTCCATAAATCAATTTCAGAAAAACACCAGACAACCAGACGAATCTGTCCTTAGCTGTCCAGATTTTGATTAAACGTTTATTGTAAAACCGATGCCACAGGCTGTGTAACCTTACAGCCAAAATGTGTTGCTTTTTAATAGAGCACAGGTGCTGTCAGTAATTGTTTATGAATTATAGTACAGGGTAATTCATCCCCCACTGAAAACTAAGGTAATCCTGACAAAATGGATTAATTATTCTCTGGAAAGTGGACTTGAACACGGAAAAAAAAATAGTTTAAAGGCTCATACAGAAATACAATAGTTAGAAATATGTCATATTATAGTTTATGTGCATCCCATACAGATGAATTGGTCGTTAAACTAATCGGTCAGTAGTGAGGATGCGCTAGAGAGCATGTCTTTGTTCAGGGGAATTCCCCCGAACATAGACCAGCTCACCTATGTTAGGGATAATTCCCCTAACATAGACGAGCTCTCTAACATGGGGAATCACTCGAATGCCCGCACTAGAGAGCTGGTCGTAAGTACGGGCCGTTATTATGAAGGTAAGTCGCAAAGTGAGGAATGTGTAACAAGAGAACAAAAGTGGAAACCACCCAGAGTATGTATAGTGAACAAAATACAAAAGGACAACCTGGTATAGGTCAGATATCCTCAAATGGAATCTGTGTAAGAATAGAAAGCACTTTCATAGCGTAAAAAAGTTAATCCAAGTAGTGTTTAAAGTGAGATAGAAATACACTCACAAACGAACGAATATTCAGGCCTTTCACCCTCTCAGGGGTAGTGTGATGAGCAAAGAAGTCCTCCAACACGATATATGTGGATGTAAAAAATGCAATATAGTGAAGTTTGTTTATAAATATATAAATTCACATTTATTCATTGCACTTACAAATTAGCAGCATAAAACAGGCATCTCTCCATACATATATGGAACTCCTGGTGATGATAATCGAGTATCCACAGTCCAGAGATAGGGAGAAGATACAGCATTCAAATACAAATAAAAATAAATAAAAACAATATAAGTACGTAGAAGTAGAGTTATCCAACGCGTTTCGTCCTATTTGGATGTCGGACTTCTTCAGGGATAGTTGTGGATCCACTTCTATGGGTTTTTATACCCATCAGCAACCTCTTCTTAATCCGATACACATGTGAACAAACATGCGTTTCACTGTGGAACGCAGAAATCCAGCGTGGAGTGCAGAGAGCTTGTCAAACAGTTCCGGGTTGTAATGCGCATGCGCGTGAAAATCGCGCATGCGTCAACTGAAAAGACCATTGCCTGCAGGGGACAAAAGGCATAGAAAGGCGAAAACGCCTGAGAACAAAACCGATCATGTTTTGCTACAGATTTTTATAGAGTGGGAGAATTCCCCATAATATTACAGCAAATACTTTAGATATGTCTCCACATCCTAGTATGGATACACATATCTGTACATAGACACAAAATTAACTCCATAATGAAAATTACACATATATATACACACAACCATATGCAAGTGTAAATTTATAGAAAAGAAAGGGATTAAAATCCAATTAATATGGATCAGATGGAGGGCATGTAGCCCCATTTATAAGCAATTGGTGTGCAGAAATATTAAATTATAAACTTATTTTACGTGAAAATAGAGAGTAAGACTTACTTAAAGGGTCATATATACCCATAATATATTTTATTTTATTGATGTGTATGGAACTGTAAGTATCAATTAGTAAGTTAAAGAACTTCCTACAAATGGGTTGGGAAAATAGAACTGTGACAAGGGATAAAAATAAAATTAAGTATAAAAATAAAGACTATACAAGTGGAAGGAGTTAAACTCAATTGGAGGGTCAAGGAATTTTTTTCGAACCCTTACTATGGTTCTATTTATTAATTCATTTATGGGAAGCTCTTTAATTAATTTAATCGACACCTATAGTTTCATATAATATAATATATGATGGGTTCAAATGACCCTCCAATTGAGTTTAACTCCTTCCACTTGTATAGTCTTTATTTTTATACTTAATTTTATTTTTATCCCTTGTCACAGTTCTATTTTCCCAACCCATTTGTAGGAAGTTCTTTAACTTACTAATTGATACTTACAGTTCCATACACATCAATAAAATAAAATATATTATGGGTATATATGACCCTTTAAGTAAGTCTTACTCTCTATTTTCACGTAAAATAAGTTTATAATTTAATATTTCTGCACACCAATTGCTTATAAATGGGGCTACATGCCCTCCATCTGATCCATATTAATTGGATTTTAATCCCTTTCTTTTCTATAAATTTACACTTGCATATGGTTGTGTGTATATATACGTGTAATTTTCATTATGGAGTTAATTTTGTGTCTATGTACAGATATGTGTATCCATACTAGGATGTGGAGACATATCTAAAGTATTTGCTGTAATATTATGGGGAATTCTCCCACTCTATAAAAATCTGTAGCAAAACATGATCGGTTTTGTTCTCAGGCGTTTTCGCCTTTCTATGCCTTTTGTCCCCTGCAGGCAATGGTCTTTTCAGTTGACGCATGCGCGATTTTCACGCGCATGCGCATTACAACCCGGAACTGTTTGACAAGCTCTCTGCACTCCACGCTGGATTTCTGCGTTCCACAGTGAAACGCATGTTTGTTCACATGTGTATCGGATTAAGAAGAGGTTGCTGATGGGTATAAAAACCCATAGAAGTGGATCCACAACTATCCCTGAAGAAGTCCGACATCCAAATAGGACGAAACGCGTTGGATAACTCTACTTCTACGTACTTATATTGTTTTTATTTATTTTTATTTGTATTTGAATGCTGTATCTTCTCCCTATCTCTGGACTGTGGATACTCGATTATCATCACCAGGAGTTCCATATATGTATGGAGAGATGCCTGTTTTATGCTGCTAATTTGTAAGTGCAATGAATAAATGTGAATTTATATATTTATAAACAAACTTCACTATATTGCATTTTTTACATCCACATATATCGTGTTGGAGGACTTCTTTGCTCATCACACTACCCCTGAGAGGGTGAAAGGCCTGAATATTCGTTCGTTTGTGAGTGTATTTCTATCTCACTTTAAACACTACTTGGATTAACTTTTTTACGCTATGAAAGTGCTTTCTATTCTTACACAGATTCCATTTGAGGATATCTGACCTATACCAGGTTGTCCTTTTGTATTTTGTTCACTATACATACTCTGGGTGGTTTCCACTTTTGTTCTCTTGTTACATATTTCCACAGGTGGTTGTGAAGTTCACCTGAAACCATCTCAGTATATGTGTATTTTCCTAGTGTATATACTTTATTTCTTTGTCGCAAAGTGAGGAATACCTGTATGTAAAGTCCTAAGCTACTTAAATGGAACCTCCATTTTCCCATAATACTTTGGCAAGCTTGGCACTCCAGATGTTTTGGACTATATCATTTCATATACTTTGCCAGCATTGTGGCTGTATGAGTACTATGGGAGAAGTTGCCACAACATTTGGAATGCGGAAGGTTGCTTAACCAAGCTCTAGACCCTGGGGTTCTGCGGAACACCAATTGGAGCTCCGCCAAAAGTTTAAAAATAAAATGGCCACGGGCGGCGAGTGAGCAGTGATCTCCCTGCTCAGCTCCCTCACGCACACAGCAGCAATGCTGGAGCCGGAATATGACGTCCCTCCAGCTCCGACATCACTAAGAGGCGTGCGAGGGAGCTGAGCTGGGAGATCACTGCTCCCTCGCTGCATGCACGCCAGCCACTCAGCAGGCCCACTGGACCCCAGGGACTGCACACTTAGCACGCCAGTAAAATTTAAAAAAATAAATAAATTGTATGTGTGTCTCCTAGGGAGTTTGTATGTGTTTGTGTGTCTGTCAAAGAGTATATGTGTGTTTGTCAGTGAGAGTGAATGTGTGCTTGTCAGTGAGTGTGTGAGAGTGTATGTGTTTGTCAGTGAGAATGTAATAAAGAAGAGATTGCACACTAGGTTGCTCCTAAGAGATACATATAAATGTTTTATTAAACCTCACAGGTTATTACAAACACAAAGCAAAACATCAAATGGAACACAAAACCAAAATTAGAGTGACAACAATAAGGCAAATATTTTAAACAGTTGCAATAACCACAACTTACACAAGCCTTTTCCGGCAGAAACACGAGCTCCTAATACCCCCAATGTTTCGGCACCTCTTGGCTGTCTTTCTCAAGGGTGTTTGACAAGGGGTTCCACAATGTTTATACACTATGTCAAAGGTTTCCACAGGAATAATTCATTGGGAACCTCTGCTCTACACACACACAATCACACACTGAATCACCTAGAGCTTTACACACACCAAAACAGATAGACATACGCATTAATTCTGAAGCTCATGAGGCACAGACACACTGAATGGGAGATAAATAACACTGTCCCTTGATGTATTCTAATGTCTTTATTTGAGGAACATAGCAGGAACTTGTTACGGAAGCCCCTCTGTCGGCCACAAGAGCAATACTTTTCTACATTTTGGTTACTGTTGCCACTACTATGGATAATATTTTGTTATCACTGTTTGGATACTTCTCTATTCTCAGATACTCGAATGAACAGTGCTACCCATTTGTATATACGAATATCAGACCACCCAGCCTTGTCGTGTGTCTCCAGTTAACCTCAGTCACCTTTCAAACCACTGAAAGACCAATTGAACGATTGACCACCATAACGGCAGAGTGTGCCAACAATTAACCACCCAGGAGCTGCGGTTTGTGGTTAACCGCAGCCTAATTAATCGGAATCCAGGTGGCCTCATTCGTATATTCCAATTAGACGAACGAGGACCGTACTAAATATACGAAAGAACTGTCGAACGACGACCACCCGTACCCAGCGTGTGTTCTCAATTAAGTGGTGGTTTCTGCAGTTAACCGAACACGAGGCGGCGGCCATCTTGTTGCCAGCGAGGGTTCAGCTGTACTTGGTATAAAAAATAAAAAATGAGCTATCTGGCGAATGGTCGCATGAACTATTTTCGTATTAAAATATTAAAGTTATATATTTTTATGTTATTTTCTTATGGGTGTAAAATGTGGTATTTCCATGTGCTTGGAGATAATTAGGTCATTGTAACTGTTAAGGCCAATTATCTCCAAGCAAAGCGGGGACATTTTCAAATGTTGCACTGTGTTTCCATTGGATAAACTATGTCATTGTCCTGTGTACCATCAGGTCCAGAGGGGGCTGTCCCTTGGTCTGAAAGTTGCATAAATTGTCCCGACTGAGTTCCATTAAAGCCAGTTCATGTTACCCTAAAATCGCAGCCTTAACTCATTTTGTAGGGAACAGTGTATCCTAGCTGTGCCATAGCTAGTGGGATTATTCTACACTTTCAGGAGAACCTTGTGGATGCTGATATGAGCGACGTTCTATCTCTCCAATATCGGGAACCAGGATATCCAAGCGGTCCAACCTCCAGCTAGCCCAGAGGTAACCGTAACAGAACTGAAGATCCCTGGTGTGTAATGTAATGAGATTTTATTTTGCTGGTTTTGGGCTGATTTATATCATAGTCATTAGTCGTGTTATATAGTGCTAAATGGAATCCTGCAATAAAAAAAAAAAACAGGAGACAAACATAGAGTAATATAGTACAGATAAAATATAAAGTAGTGGATAAGTGGTCACACTCACATATTGCTGAGCCACTTAATAAAAGTTGGCTCAGACTAAAAGCATTGAATAGACTGGTGTTAGTTGTCACTGGATACAAATACTGCAGACTCTCTTGTTCTCTCCCTTGTAACAGAATCCAGGATGCAGGATCTTATTGTACAAAGGTAAATACAGCAATCAGGGCTGCCATCAGAAATTTTGGGGCCCCTGACAAAGCACAAGGTCTGGGCCCCCCGCCCCCCCCCCGCCCCCTCCCTCCCGGGCCCGCCCACGCCCTACCTAGTCCGCTGACAATGATGCGGGACTGAATGTGGTGTGTATAGTGGAAGTGAATTAGAATGTGTGTAATGGATGTAGTGTTTGTGTGTATTAGATACTGTTTGTGCAGTGAATGCAGAGTGTGTTAGTGTAGCGGATGCAGTGTGTATAGTGAACGCAGAGTGTGTTTGAGTAGTGGATGTAGTGTGTGTACAGTGATGTAGTGTGTGTTTGTGTAGTGGATGTAGTGTTTGTATGTACTAGATGAAATGTGTTTAGTGGATGCAGTGTCTGTAGTTGATGTAGTGTGTGTATTAGACACAGTGTCTGTGTATAGTGAATGCAGAGTGTTTCAATTTGTGGTGGATGTAGTGTGTGTACTGTGAATACAGGATGTTTGTGTAGTGGATGCTGTGTGTACAGTTAATGCAGAGTGTGTGTCAGTATAGTGAATCCAGAGTGTGTGCATAGTTTAGTGAATGCAGAGTGTGTGTTAGTGTGTAATGAATGCAGAGTGTGTGTTAGTGTGTAGTGAATGCAGAGTGTGTCAGTGTAATGAATGTAGTGTGTGTGTTAGTGCAGTGAATGCAGAGTGTGTGTTAATGTGTAGTGAATGCAGAGGGTGTGTTAGTGTGTAGCGGATGCAGAGTGTGTGTTAGTGTAGTGAATGCAGAGTGTTAATGTGTAGTGAATGCAGAGAGTGTTTGAGTAGTGGATGTAGTGTGTGTACAGTGATGTAGTGTGTGTTTGTGTAGTGGATGTAGTGTTTGTATGTACTAGATGAAATGTGTTTAGTGGATGCAGTGTCTGTAGTGGATGTAGTGTATGTATTAGACACAGTGTCTGTGTATAGTGAATGCAGAATGTTTAAATTTGTGATGGATGTAGTGTGTGTACTGTGAATACAGGATGTTTGTGTAGTGGATGCTGTGTGTACAGTTGATGCAGAGTGTATGTCAGTGTAGTGAATGCAGAGTGTGTGTCAGTATAGTGAATCCAGAGTGTGTGCATAGTTTAGTGAATGCAGAGTGTGTGTTAGTGTGTAATAAATGTAGAGTGTGTGTTAGGGTGTAGTGAATGCAGAGTGTGTCAGTGTAATGAATGTAGTGTGTGTGTAAATTTGTAGTAAATGCAGAGTGTGTGTTAATGTGTAGTGAATGCAGAGAGTGTGTTAATGTGTAGTGAATGCAGAGTGTCTTAGTGTAGTGAATGCAGAGAGTGTGTTAGTGTAGTGAATGCAGAGAGTGTGTTAATGTGTAGTGAATGCAGAGAATGTGTTAATGTGTAGTGAATGCAGAGAGTGTGTTAGTGTGTAGCGGATGCAGAGTCTGTGTTAGTGTAGTGAATGCAGAGTGTTAATGTGTAGTGAATGCAGAGAGTGTGTTAGTGTGTAGCGGATGCAGAGTGTGTGTTAGTGTAGTGAATGCAGAGAGTGTGTTAGTGTGTAGCGGATGCAGAGTGTGTGTTAGTGTAGTGAATGCAGAGTGTTAATGTGTAGTGAATGCAGAGAGTGTTTGAGTAGTGGATGTAGTGTGTGTACAGTGATGTAGTGTGTGTTTGTGTAGTGGATGTAGTGTTTGTATGTACTAGATGAAATGTGTTTAGTGGATGCAGTGTCTGTAGTGGATGTAGTGTATGTATTAGACACAGTGTCTGTGTATAGTGAATGCAGAATGTTTAAATTTGTGATGGATGTAGTGTGTGTACTGTGAATACAGGATGTTTGTGTAGTGGATGCTGTGTGTACAGTTGATGCAGAGTGTATGTCAGTGTAGTGAATGCAGAGTGTGTGTCAGTATAGTGAATCCAGAGTGTGTGCATAGTTTAGTGAATGCAGAGTGTGTGTTAGTGTGTAATAAATGTAGAGTGTGTGTTAGGGTGTAGTGAATGCAGAGTGTGTCAGTGTAATGAATGTAGTGTGTGTGTAAATTTGTAGTGAATGCAGAGTGTGTGTTAATGTGTAGTGAATGCAGAGAGTGTGTTAATGTGTAGTGAATGCAGAGTGTCTTAGTGTAGTGAATGCAGAGAGTGTGTTAGTGTAGTGAATGCAGAGAGTGTGTTAATGTGTAGTGAATGCAGAGAATGTGTTAATGTGTAGTGAATGCAGAGAGTGTGTTAGTGTGTAGCGGATGCAGAGTCTGTGTTAGTGTAGTGAATGCAGAGTGTTAATGTGTAGTGAATGCAGAGAGTGTGTTAGTGTGTAGCGGATGCAGAGTGTGTTAGTGTGTAGCGGATGCAGAGTGTGTGTTAGTGTGTAGCGGATGCAGAGTGTGTGTTAGTGTGTAGCGGATGCAGAGTGTGTGTTAGTGTAGTGAATGCAGAGTGTGGTAATGTGTAGCGAATGCAGAGTGTGTGTCAGTATTGTGGATGCAGTGAGTGTGTTAGTGTGTAGTGTATGCAGAGTGCATGTTGTATTAGTGAATGCAGTGTGTGTATTGTATTAGTGTATGTACTGTGTGTGTGTTTGTGTATGCAGTGTGTGTTGTATTAGTTTATGCAGTGTGTGTTGTGTCAGTGTATGCAGAGTGTGTTGTGTTAGTGTATGCAGTGTGTGTTGTGTTAGTGTATGCAGTGTGTGTTGTGTTAGTGTATGCAGTGTGTGCTGTGTTAGTGTATGCAGTGTGTGCTGTTATGTCAGTGTATGCAGTGTGTGTTGTGTTAGTGTATGCAGTGTGTGTTGTGTCAGTGTATGCAGAGTGTGTTGTGTCAGTGTATGCAGAGTGTGTTGTGTTAGTGTATGCAGAGTGTGTTGTGTTAGTGTATGCAGTGTGTGTTGTGTTAGTGTATGCAGTGTGTGCTGTTAGTGTATGCAGTGTGTGTTGTGTCAGTGTATGCAGAGTGTGTGTGTTGTGTCAGTGTATGCAGTGTGTGTTGTGTTAGTGTATGCAGTGTGTGTGTGTGTTGTGTTAGTGTATGCGGTGTGTGTTGTGTCAGTGTATGCAGAGTGTGTGTTGTGTTAGTGTATGCAGTGTGTGTGTGTTGTGTCAGTGTATGCAGAGTATGTGTTGTGTTAGTGTATGCAGTGTGTGTTGTGTCAGTGTATGCAGAGTGTGTGTTGTGTTAGTGTATGCAGTGTGTGTTGTGTTGGTATATGCAGTGTGTGTGTTGTGTCAGTGTATGTAGTGTGTGTTGTGTTAGTGTATGTAGTGTGTGTTGTGTCAGTGTATGCAGTGTGTGTGTGTGTGCGTTGTGTCAGTGTATGTAGTGTGTGTTGTGTCAGTGTATGTAGTGTGTGTGTGTTGTGTCAGTGTGTGTCAGTGTATGTAGTGTGTGTGTGTGTGTGTTGTGTCAGTGTATGCAGTGTGTGTGTTTTGTCAGTGTATGTAGTGTGTGTGTGTGCGTGTTGTGTTAGTGTATGTAGTGTGTGTGTGTGTGTGTTGTGTTAGTGTATATAGTGTGTGTGTGTGTTGTGTCAGTGTATGTAGTGTGTGTGTGTGTGTGTGTGTGTGTTGTGTCAGTGTATGTAGTATGTGTGTGTGTGTGTTGTGTCAGTGTATGTAGTGTGTGTGTGTGTGTGTGTTGTGTCAGTGTATGTAGTGTGTGTGTGTGTGTGTGTGTTGTGTCAGTGTATGTAGTGTGTGTGTGTGTTGTGTCAGTGTATGTAGTGTGTGTGTGTGTGTGTGTGTTGTGTCAGTGTATGTAGTGTGTGTGTGTGTGTTGTGTCAGTGTATGTAGTGTGTGTGTGTAAATGTCCAATGAGGAGGGGGAGGGGGGGCATTTTAACATTATTTAAAAAAAATAATAATTTAATTAATTCAATTGTTTCTCCCCCCTCCCTGCTTACCTTTGTCCAGGGAGGGGGGAGATTCCATGACCCCCGGTGGTCCGGTGGGGGCCCCCCGGCTCCCTGTTACCGCAGAGGGGGCCCAGGCAGCACACAGCTTCTCCTCTTCTCTCCTCCAATAACTCTTGCGAGACCCGTGGAGCGTTGCCATGGCAACCGGGTCTCGCAAGAGTTATTAGCAGGGAGGAGAAGAGACGAGGCTGTGTGCTGCCTGGGTCCCCTCTGCGGTAACAGGGAGCCGGGGGGGCCACGGCTGCACACATAGATAGCGATATTCGCTATCTATGTGTGCAGGGAGGGAAAGTGGGGCCCAGGACTGCCAGAGCAGTCCGGGCCCCCCAGGGCCGCCGGGCCCGTGACAACTGTCACGGTTGTCACCCCCTGATGGCGGCCCTGACAGCAATACAATATAAAAATGTGACACCACAGGTACACTGACACGTTTCGGCAGTAGCCTTTGTCAAAGTGCATGTCTATTCAGAGCTTTCCCTCCTTTAAATATGTCCCATATTCGCGCCTTTTTGTGCCCGATATCGGACTCCTCCCACTTCCTCTTCCGGCGTTCAGACGCAACCTTCAAGGGGCATCCTCCCGTCCTGACGTTCTAACTTGATCTTTTCGTTCCATATTCATCATCAATGACGTGGAGTGTACAGAATACCGGAACAGTTCAGTCTGATTTAAAGTACTAAATGCCCAAAACTAACATGGCGTTCCAGCGTTTCCCATGGGGCAGTAAGGCACATCATATCAAGAAATGTATTGATTAATAAAAAACACTTAAAAATAAAAGTAGATTGATTTAAAAGAAGAAATGGGACAACAGAGTAAGGGAGAGAAAGCACCATGAGGGAACATAAAGCATTGCTGAACAATAGTATTAAAAATCATTATTGCTCATAAGAACAAAATATAACAAATATATATAAAAAAAACTATTATACAAACTATGTTTAAACAGAGATTTGTTCTCTTAAAAAGTTACATTTACTTTCTTTCTTTTCCTTATCTAAAAAACTATTTGTTAAAATTTGTCTAAAATTATTTGCTCCTCTAAACACAAATCTAGGATTTTCTTCTAAATAAGGTCAAATTTCCTCATCGGTATTTAAAATGTGCCGATTTTTGTTAATAATCTTACGTAAATTGTAATTATTGGAATTAAAGTTAAAAATAAGGGGAATAACATATTTTCCTTTTTTAATTTGTTTTTTAGTTTTATATTTCAACAAGTCCACTCTTTCTTCCTTTTCTACTTGTTTGCATACTTTTTCCAAAGAACTCTTATTATAACCTTTTTTCTAAAAATTGTTTCTTTAAAATTTCTGCTTGATTATCAAACTCATGTTTTTCGGTACAGTGGCGTACACACACTCCATGGGGCCCCCCCTACCGTGAACCTCTCCCCACTGACTGTGGGCCCCTCCCCCCGACACATACATACAGACACAAAACACATACACACACACCCGACAGACACATACAAACATACATACACACATGCAGACACATACATACAGAGACACACACGCAGACACATACATACAGAGACACACACAGACACACACAGAGACACAGACACACACATACATACACACATACAGAAACACAGACACACATACATACACAGACATACAGATACACACATACAGAAACAGACACACACACACAGAGACACAGACACACAATCATACACACATACAGAGACACAGACACAAACATACATACACAGACATACATACAGATACACACACACACACACACATACAGAGACACAGACACACACATACATACACACACACAGAGAGACATAGACATACATATGGATACACACACACACACAGACACAGACATACATACAGATACACACACACATACATACACACAGATACAGACACATACATACACACATACAGAGACACAGACATGCATACACACAGACAGAAACACAGACATACAAACACACATACAGAGACACAGACATACATACACACATACAGAGACACATACACAGACATACATACAAACATACAGAGACACAGACACAGACATACATACACACATACATAGACACAGACACAGACATACATACACACAGACAGAGACACAGAGACACAGACATACACACATACAGAGACACAGACATACATACATACACACATACAGAGACACAGACACAGACATATGTACACACATACAGAGACACAGACATACATACACACATACAGAGACACAAATACACAAAATGTTTCCTACCATGTGTGGGTCCAGTGGTGGCTCAGCCTGATGGGAGTTAGAGTTCCCAATCTGACTCCATCCTTTCTGTTTCCTCCCGCGCGGGCTCTCAGTATGCTGGGAGGAGTGACGAGCGGTCACTTCCTCCCAGCGTTGGATGATCTCATCACAGGGGGCCCGGTTGAGCACTTAAAGCACTCAGCGCAGACCGGGCCCCCTTAAAATCCATGTCCATCGGGTGGCCCTGACAGCATGGGCCACCCGATGGACCCCTTAACATGCGGCCCCGGCGGTTTGTCGCACGGGCCGGGGCCGCAAAGCGTGGCAGCTGCTTCCCGGTCGTGGGGGGGCCGCAAGGCGGCCAGGCCCCCTGGAGTGCCGGTCCCGGTCGCAGCTGCAACCCCTGCGACCGCGGTACGTACGCCACTGTTTTGGTACAATTTCGTTTAAGCCTTTCGGTATATTTAATAGCCACGGTATAAAATGACAACTGCTAAAATCAATAAAACTATTAACATCTACAGATTTTAAAAAAAATTCTACTTTTAATAAAATGGTCCTCCACATATAGAAATTTTAAAGAAACAATTTTTAGAAAAAGGTTATAATAAGAATACATATTTATTTATATGTATTTGGTTTCATGGGGTTATCCTGATAAAAATCCTGATGACTGAAACGTTGATATGATGTAACCCGGGTGTGATTACTAAAGACACATTTTCCTGATTAAGAAGTCCAGCGTGTGCCTTTCTTCGTAGATATTTATATATTTAATGGTCACGAAGGAGAGCTCTCACTGGATTCTTCAACCAAGTTCAAATATTTATTGTGAATACAGTCACATTGCATCAATGTTTCAGTCTATCAAAGTCTTTCATCAGGATAACTGTTACTAACTACAAACACCATTAAATACCCAAGATGCAAAAATCACGTTACCAGTTCCAACCAATTAGCCCAAGTAATCAACAAGGGACAGCCCAAAGCAATCATCCAAGAGCAGTAATACCGGATCAAATCTAGTGGTGCATAAACACACAAGTGAAGCACATACCCTAGCACACTCATCCATGATTCAATGTGATTTTTGAGGTCTCCTTTGTGATCACTGTATACCTGAGGCTGGATATTGCTCATTGGCAAGTACTTCTGACAGGGCTGTGTAGGACATTGGATTTTATTAGCTCTGCCCCCACTATCATTCCTTGCGACCAGTTTATAAGCAATTGCTGGTCTCTGCACGTGTGAGCTGTGTCTGCGGCCCATCTTACACATGACATATCCCTGGCTCTGCATGGCACGCCCCTATCTAGTGGGGCGGACTGTCCCACCCACCCCCCTGCTTTAGTAAGCCGCTGGGTATGGGTAGTCTCTGCAATTTGAAATTCACTTTGAATTCTCACTTTAGTGAATAACCCTGTGTGTGGCCATTTAAATAGTGTTTTGTTTCATCTCCATCTATTTTAACTTTATTTAATCATCCATGTGATATATTTATATTGCCCATCACATCAATGCATGAGGCTGTTAACTTCTTTTTCTTTTCTTTTCTGTCAAATTAATTCGTTAATATTGAAAATCACATTTCTGTACAAAACCAAATGCAACATTTTGCTGCCAAGAAATAAATACATGTTTTAAAGTAGAAAAACAATTAGTTATAAAATATACTTCAACTGTGGCATGAAGACATTTGATTTTTTAATAGGATTAACTACATGCCCAGTTATTTAAATGGACATGCAAAGAGAGTCTTAATACTAAAATAACCCCAAAAAATCCTGCCCACACTCTCACCGGGCTATAATACAGAAGTTAGCTCACTCATCATTGTTGTACATTGTGTCCATTTACCAACAAAACAAATAATAGGTATATTTTTTTCATTGTGGGAATTCCATTAGCACAGCTCTCTTCTCAGAACAACTTACTTGGCTCCCCTATTGAAATTGTTGTTGTATAAGGGACTGTGAACATTAAATCACTACAGTGTAATTCCATTATGAGTATTCTACCAACCCTCCATGCTGTCTTTATGATTTAATACACAGAAGCTCCAGGGTTGATGTCTGAGAGAGAGAGAGAGAGAGAGAGAGAGAGACAGACAGACAGACAGGGAGGATGGATAGATAGATAGAGTGATAGATAGATAGAGTGATAGATAGATAGAGTGATAGATAGATAGAGTGATAGATAGATAGAGTGATAGACAGACAGACAGCATTAGTGTTTGAGGGTTGTGCTACCTAGAGATTTTAAAAAATAAATATGCTAATACTTCAGATTTAACTTTTAGGGAGAGAGTGTTAAAAGTGCATCATACTGTGGTATTAGGAACATTTCAGCGATTAAATCTTGCAATCTGTCCCAACAATATCTAATTCTGATCTGCCAACATTACTTGCATTTGCTGTGTAATTGGAAAAAATGGGCAGATTCTCACCACAGGAGAGTCTAGCAACATTCCAAATGTCCCAGTTTTCATATTTCTAGTGTAATGTTCTTGTTTTTCTATAATTTATTCAATGTCATAGTAAGAACAAATAAAGTGACTTAGTGTTTCTTTCCCTTCTAAATATTGCTAATTTAAAAAATACAGAGACGGTTTGTGCAAAAAATGCTCATAGCGACTAAAAGAAGGAGAACATACAATGGCTTAGCAATCTAGAAATTAAGGCAAACAATCAGTTTGACAAAAGCTCCCTTGCCATGGCCTTTTCGAGAGGCTTAAAGGCCAGTCTTTTACCCACAAACTATGGACCTGGTCCCAACACTCCCTGAAAGAGGTGTGTGACAGCAGCAATCAATGTACAGACTATTCATTGTTACTGATAACTCTGCCCATGTCCTCTGCAGACAGTCTAGAAGTGTGTTCATTTGCATAGGACTTGTATGCAAATTAGGGCAACCAATAAATAGTTAAATGTATATGTTATTGCTTTTTATTGTGTTTGAAAATGTTATTGGTATTATATAGTGCATGTATTAATTGTATTTGTTGTTTACTAATGTTCTCTATATTTGCATCTTATTAAAGTGTCACAGCAATCTATATGTCATGATCATATGGGCTAGTCCGGAGTAAAAATAAAGCTTTGCATGTTAGTTCATTTGGGAACTTGTGTCCTGGGTGGATTTTTAGAGAGCTGTTTGCTGTATGCACGATCTCTCTATGTAATGATTTACCCAACACGCAGAGTGAAAACACACCAGTAGAAACAGAAAAAAAATCCTTAAGCCAGTACTTAGAGGGGCTGGGTAAAAGAGTAAACTACGAGAAACATTAAATACAAGCCAAGGTCAAGGGAAGCCAGAAATACACAAAAACGAGGAGCAAAGCCGAGTCAGGGAAACCCGAAATCAGAATAGTCAAGAGCAAGCCGGGTCAAAACCAAAGAACTATCACAAAGGATACAGGAACGCACTAAAGGGACACTAGTGACACAAAAACTAAAATTATATACCCCTCAACGGGGAAGTATATAATAGGATAGGGGGTTATGTGATACACCCAGATAGGAACAATACCACCGGTGTGGCAAAAATCGTGGTATTGGTATAGATCTACAAATGAAAAGGACAAAATATGGTGAAGTACATAAGAATGAGATAAGAACTCCACAAGGTAGAGAACTTATAAAATGTAAGGAATAATGTGCCTGTCTCCCCTCAAGGGTATTTTGAGCTGCTGAGGATCTTTCCAATGGAGCCAAAAACATCAAAAGAACAGATGGTACAAAATAGTGCAAAATTGTTTAAAATATAACAAATTTAATTACAAGTTGCACTTACATCCGAATAACAAGATAGGCTTGTCTCCACTGACAAGTGGACCGAGTGTGCAGACATCCAATCCAAGATATGGGATGGAGATACTGGACAGTTTAACACATAAAAGATAGAAAAGCAAGAAATATATATATATAAAAATCTAGAAGAACAGCGGGTGTCCACCGCGTTTCATGAACCAGGTGACTTCCTCAGGGATATGTTGATAGTCGGTATCCTCACGGTTTAAATACCGTATCCATTCTGCATTTCCAAACAAAAAGGAAAAGGGACTGTCCCTAAATAGCGAAAGATATCAAAAAAATAAATATACTTTAATAAATTGAGATAAAAACACACACACCAAAGACTAACAAAGTAGCTATGTACTACTGCCTCAATAATGGATAATTGGGGCAGGCGAGATGACTATGGCTACAATTGCTGGGTGTGCATAGACGGAAAGACAGTGAACAATCAAAAAGGACACACATATATCTAAAAACATGAGCTGATATCACCCTTAGGAATACCCCTGTGTTAAGGAGTGTGTGTATGGAACAGGGTCCCAATGGGTATATAGTATGATATAGCTCAACAAACAGCACGTTGCTTATACGAGAAGGGTATGTTAACGGTCTAAACAATTCCCATAGTAAAATTAGTTTGTATGGCTGGTAAGTGCCTTGGTGAGCACTTCGCTAGAATAGCGATAAAGTTGTACAGTAGCTAGTATCAATGGCTGCAAGGGCTAACAACCTCCTAGGTAATTTCCCTGTGTGGCAATAACGTGCAGCAGGGGCCCCAATGGGTATGCAGGAGGGTAGAGCCAAACAATAATAATAAGTAAGCAGCTAATGATAGGTATACGAGACTTGGTATAGTCACACTGGTTGTCAGGCTATCAACCCCCTAGGGAATACCACAGCGTATGTACAGAGTACAACAGGGTCCCAATAAGTATGCAGGGGGGGTATAGTCAAAGTAAGCACTATAGTGGCAATACTGTACAATAACTAGTGGCTAGCTGTAATAGCAAACCTGTACGTTGGTTAGCAGTAATCCTGAACTGTGCCTTCATGGGCACCTAATATAAGGAAAAATATATATATGTTAATCTATTGCTAATAAGTGCCCTGAGCTGTGCCTTCAAGGGCACCTGGCAGTGAAGTAATTAGCCCACTAACGTGCTAAGATAAAGTATACAGGCTTTTGCCCTAATCTGTGCCTTCGTGGGCACCTAGCAATGAGGGTAATCAGCTCACTAACGTGCTAAAGTAAAGTCTCCAAGCAAATGAATAACCTAATCTGTGCCTTCGAGGGCACCTAGCCGTGAGAATAAAAAGCTTGCTAACGTGCTGAGTAGAACTGTTAATCTGATGTTACGAGATTAAGAGAGGAGAGGTCCAAAAATCCTGGGCAGAGCAGAGGTAAGTGCAATGTCTCTGTGCATGATAGCACCAAAATCAACTTGAAGTAAGTTGCACAGGACCAAACATCGAGCCCCGACGCGCGTTTCGCCAGAGACAGGCTCATCAGGGGGAACCGGCTCTCCAGAGAGGGTGAGTTTAAATACCCCGCCAAGAGTCATCATTGGATCGACCAAAGATGTGATGTCATCAGCGGTAGTGAGTCACTACGGAGGCTGGGCGCATCCAAAATTAAAGGTATAGCGCTAGCCAACGAAAAGATCGTGATCTGTGTGTCTGATCACGAAGCATTCAACGACCCAGGAGTGGTGCTGACAGGGGAAAGGGGGAGAGCAGAAAATTAGGATCTGCCCCTTAGCCCAACAGTAATACTTATTGACCACTGCCAGCCCTTAAATTATAATAAGGGGTGGGTCGCATTTGTGACAAAAAGATAATGCATGTTAATGCTATAGTTAGTGGTCTATCAAACAAGTTAGACCTGTCATTATTGGTGTGAGTTAAAACGATTAATAACGAATATCAAAAGTAGTGATAGTGCAACAAAGTGCTAATAGGTGAAGAATAAATTGTTAACAGTGCTTGTCATCGGTGAATGAATGCGGTATAATTGAATTCTTCATTCAATCCCGATGGGGCCAACGTCTTAAAGAGATAAATCCACTTAGATTCTTTTTGTAACAAGATCCGATTAAAATCTCCTTTTCTGGGATTGGGCAACAGTTTCTCTATTGCCTGAAATCTTAGATTATCCGGTTTGCCTTCATGAAAATTGATAATGTGTCTAGCCACTGGTGTAGGGGTGATGGTGTTTGCTATTGAATTAATGTGCTGTAAAATTCTCCTACAAAATTGCTGGAATGTTTTTCCGATGTATTGTGCACCACAGCTGCATGTTATAAGATAGACAACCCGGGTGGTGCTGCAATTCACCAGTGCATTAGTGGCTATGGTGATGTTAGACTGTGTTGACTGGACAGTCTTGGAGGGTGTAATATATCCACATGCCTTACAGTGGCCACACCTGTACGTCCCTTTGGTGTTGGTTAGCCAATTGTTAGGTGAGGATGGTACTGCCAGGTGGCTATGGACAAGGAGGTCCTGTAAGTTGGTGGGTCTACGTGCTGTTAATGGAGGGTAGTTGGGGAGAATGTCTTTCAGAAGGGGGTTATGAAGTAAAATTGGCCAGTTCTTGTGCAGTATATCAGACATGGTATTCCAGCCTCGATCGAACGTGGCGATACACCTTGGTGTCTTTGAGTCTGCTTTAGGTTTGCTAGTCGTCAGGCTCACATGTCTGTTTATCCCACTGGCTCTTTGGAATGCCTGCTTGAGAATGCGGTTCGGATAACCTAACTCCTTGAATGTAGATCTTAATAGTTTGCATTCATTATTATATGTAAGGTCTTCAGAGCAATTTCTTCTTGCTCGTAGGTATTGGCTAAAAGGGATTGAGGCTTTTAGCTTAAAAGGATGATGGCTGTCCCAGTGAAGGAGACTATTGGTCGAGGTTGATTTTCGGAATAATTCAGTTTGGATACTGCCACCTTCTGTGAGGATTATTTTGAGATCTAGGAACACTAATTCTCGTTCGTCGATCACATGAGTGAGCTTCAAGTTGATCTCATTGTCATTGAGAGTTTGTACAAACTGTTCAAAAATCTGAATGGGGCCAGTCCAAAACAGGAGCACATCGTCGATGTATCTATGCCAGTTTAGAATATAACCTTTAAACTGGTCAAATTTCGCTGAAGTAACTATGTGCTGCTCCCACCATCCCAAAAAGAGATTGGCATACGTAGGTGCACAAGTAGTGCCCATAGCTGTCCCTGAGATTTGCAGATAATAATGACCATTGAATGTAAAGTAGTTATGGGTCAAAATGAATTGAAGGGCATTGATAAAGAACACAGTTTGTGAATCGCTGTACGAGGTGTTCTCCAAAAAATATTTACAGGCTAGAAGACCCATCTGGTGGGGTATGTTGGTGTACAGAGCCACCACATCAAGACTGGCTAGCATGGTGTATGGGGGGACTGACATATCATGCAAAAGTTGCAGAGTGGTCTTAGTGTCTTGGAGGTATGAGGGTAACCTTAGTACAATTGGATGTAGAATCTTCTCCATATATTGACTCAAACGCTCAGTTAAACAATTGTTCCCAGATACTATGGGTCTATCTGGTGGTGGGGATATACCTTTATGTACTTTGGGAAGACAATAGAACGTAGCGATTGTCGGGTTTTTGTGAGGTAATAGGAATTTAAATTCCTCTGTAGTAATGACCTGCTGTGTCCTGGCTTCAGTTAGTAAGGTGTCTAGCTCACTTAAGAATATGGTGGTTGGATCAGAAGGAAGGGTCCTGTAACTAAGGCTGTCATTAAGATGGATCATACACATATTGATGTAGTCATGTCTATTTTGTAGGACAATGTTCCCCCCCTTGTCAGCAGGTTTAATAATGATATTTTCAAGTGTTTGAAGTTCTTTTAATGCTAGGCGTTCTTGCGGGCTCAGGTTATTGGGGATGGGCATGTGGTTAGATGTCATCTCAAATTGGTTAAGCGACATTTCCACAAAGAGGTCTATGTGTGGCGTGTCCTTAAAGTTGGGTGTAAAGCAACTGTGAGGTTTGAAATTAGTCAGGGGTCTTAGAGGATCCTGTTCATCTAGAAGGCTGGTTAGTGTTTTAGAAAGTTCATAATCCTTTAGAGACAGTCCTAACTCATTTGCCAGTTGTTGGTCGCGTTTAGCATACATGATGTTGAGAGCTAATTTTCTACCAAATAGATTTATGTCCTTAGACCAGTTAAAATTGCTGCAGGTCGGAGTGGGAACAAAGGAAAGTCCTTTACTGAGAAGGTTAATATGGCGTGGTAGTAATGGAAAGTCTGACAGATTGATAATCCTATTCGATGTTAAGTCCTCTGTGTCCGGCCCTGGGTTTTGTACGCCCACCGATCCCTGTCTCTGAGTCTCCCCCGTTGTTGTCGCGGGGGATCCTGCTCTAAAAAAGTCGCAGATTGTGCACTAGACTGGGTAGGGGGGTTGTTGATTTCCAATGGAATGGGAATGGCTTTGACTATTAAAGTGTATATTTCCCATTACTTATTAAAGTGCTTGTGTCTCATGACTGACCTATTGGACAAATTGGGTGATCCCAACCTAGGACAGGATGAGATCACCAACGTCTTTTCGATTAATCCACTCACCAACAGTGACACTATTAATAATGACATAAATTTCTCTTTTTTTGCCATTCAAAAATTATACCAGGAACAAATTAGAAGTTTCTGGGAATTGACTAGCTTGAGACAATACTCACAACAAAAATTAGTACCTAGAGGTTTGCGTCCCGACATTCTCCTGCCAGATAAAATACAAACCGAAGTACAGCTCAATGAATGGAACACCATTCTTTTAGACTGTTCCTTCCGGTTGATGGATTTTTTGATCAAATTAGAAACAACCAAGTTTGACGAGACTAATGTTAAACTTCAAAACGAAATCTCAAAAATAAAAAGCTTTAAGTCTGATAATCTGTATATACCTATGGAAAATAAGTTACAGAATAACATCACTAGCTTTAGACAACATTTGAAAATAAAAAAACACCAGAAATTCCAACGTGATTTCAAAGACTTCAATAACGGTGAGATTTTCAGACAAAAAAGACAGTACAACAGGAGACCGGGTAATTACAGAGGGTCTTCATCCGGCGAGACCGATTGGTCAGACCAAGACGAACCCCCCAGACCACGACGTAAATCTTCATCTAGAAGCACTGACCGCAAAAGAGATTTCAGTGTCCAACCATACCGTAATAAGAGCATACTCAGGAATACTGACAGATCGGTATCCTTTCTGGATATTCCCATTCCATTGGAAATCAACAACCCCCCTACCCAGTCTAGTGCACAATCTGCGACTTTTTTAGAGCAGGATCCCCTGCGACAACAACGGGGGAGACTCAGAGACAGGGATCGGTGGGCGTACAAAAACCAGAGGACTTAACATCGAATAGGATTATCAATCTGTCAGACTTTCCATTACTACCACGCCATATTAACCTTCTCAGTAAAGGACTTTCCTTTGTTCCCACTCCGACCTGCAGCAATTTTAACTAGTCTAAGGACATAAATCTATTTGGTAGAAAATTAGCTCTCAACATCATGTATGCTAAACGCGACCAACAACTGGCAAATGAGTTAGGACTGTCTCTAAAGGATTATGAACTTTCTAAAACACTAACCAGCCTTCTAGATGAACAGGATCCTCTAAGACCCCTGACTAATTTCAAACCTCACAGTTGCTTTACACCCAACTTTAAGGACACGCCACACATAGACCTCTTTGTGGAAATGTCGCTTAACCAATTTGAGATGACATCTAACCACATGCCCATCCCCAATAACCTGAGCCCGCAAGAACGCCTAGCATTAAAAGAACTTCAAACACTTGAAAATATCATTATTAAACCTGCTGACAAGGGGGGGAACATTGTCCTACAAAATAGACATGACTACATCAATATGTGTATGATCCATCTTAATGACAGCCTTAGTTACAGGACCCTTCCTTCTGATCCAACCACCATATTCTTAAGTGAGCTAGACACCTTACTAACTGAAGCCAGGACACAGCAGGTCATTACTACAGAGGAATTTAAATTCCTATTACCTCACAAAAACCCGACAATCGCTACGTTCTATTGTCTTCCCAAAGTACATAAAGGTATATCCCCACCACCAGATAGACCCATAGTATCTGGGAACAATTGTTTAACTGAGCGTTTGAGTCAATATATGGAGAAGATTCTACATCCAATTGTACTAAGGTTACCCTCATACCTCCAAGACACTAAGACCACTCTGCAACTTTTGCATGATATGTCAGTCCCCCCATACACCATGCTAGCCAGTCTTGATGTGGTGGCTCTGTACACCAACATACCCCACCAGATGGGTCTTCTAGCCTGTAAATATTTTTTGGAGAACACCTCGTACAGCGATTCACAAACTGTGTTCTTTATCAATGCCCTTCAATTCATTTTGACCCATAACTACTTTACATTCAATGGTCATTATTATCTGCAAATCTCAGGGACAGCTATGGGCACTACTTGTGCACCTACGTATGCCAATCTCTTTTTGGGATGGTGGGAGCAGCACATAGTTACTTCAGCGAAATTTGACCAGTTTAAAGGTTATATTCTAAACTGGCATAGATACATCGACGATGTGCTCCTGTTTTGGACTGGCCCCATTCAGATTTTTGAACAGTTTGTACAAACTCTCAATGACAATGAGATCAACTTGAAGCTCACTCATGTGATCGACGAACGAGAATTAGTGTTCCTAGATCTCAAAATAATCCTCACAGAAGGTGGCAGTATCCAAACTGAATTATTCCGAAAATCAACCTCGACCAATAGTCTCCTTCACTGGGACAGCCATCATCCTTTTAAGCTAAAAGCCTCAATCCCTTTTAGCCAATACCTACGAGCAAGAAGAAATTGCTCTGAAGACCTTACATATAATAATGAATGCAAACTATTAAGATCTAGATTCAAGGAGTTAGGTTATCCGAACCGCATTCTCAAGCAGGCATTCCAAAGAGCCAGTGGGATAAACAGACATGTGAGCCTGACGACTAGCAAACCTAAAGCAGACTCAAAGACACCAAGGTGTATCGCCACGTTCGATCGAGGCTGGAATACCATGTCTGATATACTGCACAAGAACTGGCCAATTTTACTTCATAACCCCCTTCTGAAAGACATTCTCCCCAACTACCCTCCATTAACAGCACGTAGACCCACCAACTTACAGGACCTCCTTGTCCATAGCCACCTGGCAGTACCATCCTCACCTAACAATTGGCTAACCAACACCAAAGGGACGTACAGGCGTGGCCACTGTAAGGCATGTGGATATATTACACCCTCCAAGACTGTCCAGTCAACACAGTCTAACATCACCATAGCCACTAATGCACTGGTGAATTGCAGCACCACCCGGGTTGTCTATCTTATAACATGCAGCTGTGGTGCACAATACATCGGAAAAACATTCCAGCAATTTTGTAGGAGAATTTTACAGCACATTAATTCAATAGCAAACACCATCACCCCTACACCAGTGGCTAGACACATTATCAATTTTCATGAAGGCAAACCGGATAATCTAAGATTTCAGGCAATAGAGAAACTGTTGCCCAATCCCAGAAAAGGAGATTTTAATCGGATCTTGTTACAAAAAGAATCTAAGTGGATTTATCTCTTTAAGACGTTGGCCCCATCGGGATTGAATGAAGAATTCAATTATACCGCATTCATTCACCGATGACAAGCACTGTTAACAATTTATTCTTCACCTATTAGCACTTTGTTGCACTATCACTACTTTTGATATTCGTTATTAATCGTTTTAACTCACACCAATAATGACAGGTCTAACTTGTTTGATAGACCACTAACTATAGCATTAACATGCATTATCTTTTTGTCACAAATGCGACCCACCCCTTATTATAATTTAAGGGCTGGCAGTGGTCAATAAGTATTACTGTTGGGCTAAGGGGCAGATCCTAATTTTCTGCTCTCCCCCTTTCCCCTGTCAGCACCACTCCTGGGTCGTTGAATGCTTCGTGATCAGACACACAGATCACGATCTTTTCGTTGGCTAGCGCTATACCTTTAATTTTGGATGCGCCCAGCCTCCGTAGTGACTCACTACCGCTGATGACATCACATCTTTGGTCGATCCAATGATGACTCTTGGCGGGGTATTTAAACTCACCCTCTCTGGAGAGCCGGTTCCCCCTGATGAGCCTGTCTCTGGCGAAACGCGCGTCGGGGCTCGATGTTTGGTCCTGTGCAACTTACTTCAAGTTGATTTTGGTGCTATCATGCACAGAGACATTGCACTTACCTCTGCTCTGCCCAGGATTTTTGGACCTCTCCTCTCTTAATCTCGTAACATCAGATTAACAGTTCTACTCAGCACGTTAGCAAGCTTTTTATTCTCACGGCTAGGTGCCCTCGAAGGCACAGATTAGGTTATTCATTTACTTGGAGACTTTACTTTAGCACGTTAGTGAGCTGATTACCCTCATTGCTAGGTGCCCACGAAGGCACAGATTAGGGCAAAAGCCTGTATACTTTATCTTAGCACGTTAGTGGGCTAATTACTTCACTGCCAGGTGCCCTTGAAGGCACAGCTCAGGGCACTTATTAGCAATAGATTAACATATATATATTTTTCCTTATATTAGGTGCCCATGAAGGCACAGTTCAGGATTACTGCTAACCAACGTACAGGTTTGCTATTACAGCTAGCCACTAGTTATTGTACAGTATTGCCACTATAGTGCTTACTTTGACTATACCCCCCCTGCATACTTATTGGGACCCTGTTGTACTCTGTACATACGCTGTGGTATTCCCTAGGGGGTTGATAGCCTGACAACCAGTGTGACTATACCAAGTCTCGTATACCTATCATTAGCTGCTTACTTATTATTATTGTTTGGCTCTACCCTCCTGCATACCCATTGGGGCCCCTGCTGCACGTTATTGCCACACAGGGAAATTACCTAGGAGGTTGTTAGCCCTTGCAGCCATTGATACTAGCTACTGTACAACTTTATCGCTATTCTAGCGAAGTGCTCACCAAGGCACTTACCAGCCATACAAGCTAATTTTACTATGGGAATTGTTTAGACCGTTAACATACCCTTCTCGTATAAGCAACGTGCTGTTTGTTGAGCTATATCATACTATATACCCATTGGGACCCTGTTCCATACACACACTCCTTAACACAGGGGTATTCCTAAGGGTGATATCAGCTCATGTTTTTAGATATATGTGTGTCCTTTTTGATTGTTCACTGTCTTTCCGTCTATGCACACCCAGCAATTGTAGCCATAGTCATCTCGCCTGCCCCAATTATCCATTATTGAGGCAGTAGTACATAGCTACTTTGTTAGTCTTTGGTGTGTGTGTTTTTATCTCAATTTATTAAAGTATATTTATTTTTTTGATATCTTTCGCTATTTAGGGACAGTCCCTTTTCCTTTTTGTTTGCATTCTTTACGTAGGGTTATCCCCTGTACTGTCCTGTTAGTATACAATTGACGACTAAAGGGCTTTTTTCTTATTCATTCTGCATTTCCTGTTCGTGGGCATTCCTCCATGATGCGCAACTTCCAGTTCCGGCAGATCACTTGCATTCCACTGCGTGTGTGTGTGTTTTTCATGCAAGATATGAAGGTTGGTTCTGTGTGAATGAAACAAGGCTTAAAGGCTCTGGGTATAGCTTTAGTTTATAACTTTAATGCATTTGATCTTTAACTTTAATGCAATTTGGGTCTCATTAATATGCTGTATTTTTGCATGCTCAAATCTTTGTAGTTTTTGCCTCCTTAGTCATGTCCCCTCACTCCAGAAAAAGGTATCCTCATCAAATGTATGTATGTGCAACACTAGATCCAAGGCCAGACTGGGAATGAAAACCAGTCCTGGAAATAATTGCATACCAGCCCAACAGCATACAAACTAATACACTGACCCCCCCGCCCCCGTCCCTCCACTCTAATACACTGCCCCCTCCGCCCTTCCCTTTCCCCCAATTCAATACACTGCCCCCACTTCCTTCCCCAATTAAATACACTGCCATTCCTCCCAATTTAATACACTGCCCACTCCCCCAATCGAAAATACTGCCTCTGCTCCCTCTCCCCAATTTAATGCACAGCCCCCCCCATCAATACACTGCCCACACACCCCCCAATTTTAAACACTGCCTTCCCCCCAATTTATTACACTGCCCTCCTCCAATGTAATACAATACCCTCCCCCTGGGTGTCTGTGTGAAAATGTGATCATCTGAAGGCTCCAAGTCAATTCTGCCTAAAGTCACCTGTTGTGTATGTAGTGGCCCCCTGGGAGAAGCTCTCAAACTTGACTCCAATATTGTGTTCTGTTTTTGTTTTTTCTTGTATAGTTACCTTAGTAACAGAACACACCTCCTTGGTAGGAGTTCTCTATTTTGGCTTCAAAATTACAGGCGTTTAAACTATTATGTTGTAACACCATTGGGTGGAAACTTTGTATTTCTAAGTGTTACTGTCTTCATTAACTTCATTAAGCATCCTTCCTGTTGAACCTGTGCTGTGGACTTTATATCGAATACTATTGCATGGAGTTTGTAGACCTCCATGACAGAGTACCAGAAGGTACATTGGTTCCCATTCTTATCCCCCAGGAATACCACATAGCTTTGCATGGAATGAACAATACTATTTAATATTTGATTATCCAACACTCCTTTGTGAAAAATAAAAATCACATTGGGCTTGTTCTTCGTGACCTTTCCACTTGTAATTAGTCTGGTAAAAATTGCTGTATTCAGACTGAAAACATTGTCATATATCGTTAATGGAATATATTATTGTTAGAGTATAACATTATTATACCATGCGCATTACATCTTCCTTTGTCAACATACTTTAAACATTCTGTTTGTTTTATCTTTGTTTTTAAACTGGTTCATGGATTGCAGGATAAAACTTACCAGGAAAGGTTAAAGGATCTTAACATGTATAGCTTAGAGGAAAGACGAGACAGGGGGGGATATGATAGAAACATTTAAATAAAGTCTTAAATTAGAGGGACAAAGGTTTAAAAATAATATCAGGAAGTATTACTTTACTGAGAGGGTAGTGGATGCATGGAATAGCCTTCCAGCTGAAGTGGTAGAGGTTAACACAGTAAAGGAGTTTAAAGGGACACTCCAGGCACCCAGACCACTTCTGCTCATTAGAGTGGTCTGGGTGCCAACTCCCACTACCCTTAACCCTGCAAGTGTAATTATTGCAGTTTTTCATAAACTGCAATAATTACATTGCAGGGTTAACTCCACCTCTAGTGGCTGTCTACTAGACAGCCACTAGAGGTCACTTCCTGGGTTCTAGCACAGGAAACCTGTGCTAGAGCGTCGCTGGACGTCCTCACGCTGTGTGAGGACCTCCAGCGTCGCTCAAAATCCCATAGGAAAGCATTGAAATGATTTTTCAATGCTTTCCTATGGGGAGACGTAATGCGCATGCGCGGCATTTCCGCGCATGCGCATTAGGTCTCCTCGGCCGTTGGGCGAGATCAGTCTCGCCCACCGGCCGACGCAATCACAAGGAGGAGCGTCGCGGAGGTGGAGACAGCGGCGAGGGACATCGCTGCTGCCTCAGGTAAGTCACTGAAGGGGTTTTCACCCCTTCAGTAACCGGGGTTTGGTGGGTGGGAGGGAGAGGGACCCTCCAGTGCCAGAAAAACGGATCGTTTCTCTGGCACTGGAGTTTCCCTTTAAGCATGCGTGGGATAGGCATAAGGCTATCCTAACTATAAGATAAGGCCAGGGACTAATGAAAGTATTTAGAAAATTGGGCAGACTAGATGGGCCGAATGGTTCTTATCTGCCGTCACATTCTATGTTTCTATGTTTCTATGTTTATTTTAACTTTGATACTCAGTAGTTTGAGTAAGCTCTACAGATGCAGTTACAACTTACAATTACTCTCCTGACTGTAACACAGCTAGGCAGACAATAGTTTTAGAGCAAATATCTATGCATCCCGATAGTTTACTGGGTTAAATTGAATTGTCTAAATAAAGACATATGTATTTTCTTTCATTGGAAGCGAACATTATGCATATGGAAATGAGGCATGCTTTGCCCAGAAAGTCTTAATGTTGAATGTCCACTAAATATTGCAAAGAATTGTAATGTACAACAACAGAAGCAACCCAGCGTATCAACGGCCTGATCATGCAGTACATTGTATGAATGTGAATCTTTTGTCTCTGCAGCACTTGTTAAATCATATCATTTTATATGATTGATGATGTGTACTGGTAACATATATTACTGCATTGCTTGATCAATGAGGCCACACATCTTCATGTTAATAAACAGCTTCTTGTACGTTCATTAGTACAGGAGCTTTCGTGATTAAAGAAACTTTTCGACTGTAAATACCATTATCTGATTTGTCATTTAACATCATTGTATCTTATCATTCGCTACAAGCCAACACCACATGGAACATCTTTCGGAGCTTTGTCACATGTTAATTTAAACATTATATATTACATCAACACAACAAATGTGAATGTTCAATTAGTTGTTAGTATACTTACTGTGAAAAAGCATTGTGTGTGTGTGATTTCCTTAACCTTGTCACTGCCATGTTCTGTACAGCAATTTTGTATATAGATCACTGTTTAAAGATTGGTGAAATATATTAAAGTAAACATGTTTTTTGTTTATTTATGTAATCTTTACAGAATATTGGAGATTAAAACTGTTTATAGATTATATTAGATGCATAAAAAATGTTTTTGTTATCATATGATGTGTGACAATAAAAAATACAAATGGTCAAATGTCTGGCTCAGTGGTTCCCAAACAGTGTGGCGGGCACACAGGGGAGCCACAAGATATTTTTCCGGTACTATGATCATATGAGCTGTGCCTCCCTCTCCCATGCTGCACACTGCACCCCTCAAACACATGCACACGGCACACTGCACCCCTTACACACACACTTCACCACTCACACACACACATTATTATTATTATTATTATTATTATTATTATTATTCCCATTTATATAGCGCCAGCAGAAACCATAACGCTTGACAATAATATGAGAGGGGGAATTTAACTATAAATAGGACAATTACAAGAAAACTTACAGAAACAATAGGTTGAAGAGGACCCTGCTCAAATGAGCTTACAGTCTATAGGAGGTGGGGTATAAAACACATTAGGACAGGAAATATCAATCAAATAAGGTAAGAGTGAAGCAGACCTGGAGGAGAGAGTAAAGTGCTGCCCTTTAGGAGAGAGAAAGAGACAGCTATGTGAGGTAGAGATTATTCTGGGAGGCCATAAGCTTTCCTAAAGAGATGAGTTTTAAGGCACTTCTTAAACGATTGAAGATTAGGGGAGAGTCTGATGGCAGTAGGCAGGCTATTCCATAGGAAGTGGCCATATGGGTGCGAGCAATGGACAGGAGAAGGTCACGGGCAGTGTGGAGAGACCAAGAAGGGGCATACCTATGGATCTGTGAAGAGATATAAGATGGGCTAGAATTGTTCAGTGATCTATAGGTATGGGTTAGCACTTTGAATTGACTCCTATAGGATACCGGAAGCCAATGTAAGGACTGACAGAGGGGAGAGGTGTGAGAGGACCGACTAGAGAGGAAAATCAGTCTGGCGGCAGTAATTATTATAGACTGTAGCGGGGCAATACGGCTTTTGGGAAGACCATTTAGGAGAGGGTTACAATAATCCATGTGGGAAATTACTAGAGCATGGACAAGCTCCTTGGTGGCATCTTGCGTAAGAAAGAGGCGGATGAGGGCTATGTTTTTAAGATGGAATCTACAGGATTTGGCAACATACTGAAGCCCATTGAACAACGCAGTGGGGGAGTGGGCCTTGACAGAGCCAGAGAGTGGGCAGGTGCTAGGGGTTTTGGGGTTGGGTTAGGGTAATGGAGCTAGGGGGGCGGGGTGTTGGCAGATAAATAGCAGCCATGTTAGGTTAGGGGCCATTTTAACCAGAGCCTCACTTACCTGTTAATTGTCCCACCCACCCTCCCTAGGTTCAGGCAGTTTTCCCGTTTGGTCACATTGACCCTAAATATGTTAATTTATTATAATTAATTTAATATAGCTGTGGACTTTATACTCCAACAGTATAATCTGTGTCTGAGTCTTATTTAAGTTTAAGGTTATGCCGAATAACGACTGTGCAAATGTCATGAATGTGAGGCTCAAAGTTGAGGCCAGAATCAAGTATGACGCCAAGACAGCGCACTTGCAAGGATGGACTTATGTGGATACCACTAACTTGCAGGGAGAGCGATAGAGAGGGATCAGTATTAGGAGGAGGAAATACAAGAAGCTCACATATTGCACACCTCACACACACTACTGCCCCTATCCCCTTCTACAGCCCCTATCCTGGCAGATCCCAGGTAAGTTTTCAAACTGTTCTTACACAGTTTTACTACTTACTTACTCTAGTGGCTGATCGCTGTCATTTAAAACTGGACATATATCCAGTATGGGGGTCACTATGACCCCCATATTAATAAAAAGGGAGGTTAAATCCTCCTGCATGTTGCCTAAACAAATTTAAAACTCCTAGTGACTGGGCAGCTATTGCTGCCCAGTCGCTAGTGCAATAATGGGGGACCTGGCACAGGTTAAATCCTCCTGCATGTCCCTACCTGTGCCAGATCCGCCTGTGTAGTAGATGCCTGTCATGTAAATATGCCAGTGGCTGCTCGCTGTCATTTAAAACTGGATATAAAAATCTGTATCTTGTATATAAGTGATAGAGAGCTACAGTAAGAGTATGTGTAACCAAAAGTTAGAGCAAAAACAATAACAATGTTGCAATATGAAAAAGTAGCTATTTAGATCAGTAACACAATAAGGCTGTGCTACTGATCTAAATAGCTACTTTTTACACAGACTCTTACCGTAGCTCTATCACTTCTATATAAGATACATTTATATCCAGTTTTAAATGACAGTTGCTCATGGGTGGGGATAAGGGGAGACATTAGGTCAACCCTTTAATTAATTAGGGTCCCCACCCACCACTCATGGGTGGGGATCTGGGGGGGACATCAGGTCACAGGGGGTAAAGTGCTGCCCTTTAGGAGAGAGCAGGTCACAGAGGTGGTGCGGAGGGGCACTATGCCCCCCCCCATTTTAGTTATTTGGGTTCCTAGTCATGGGTAAATGGGGGGACATGTGCACTAGCGACTGGGCAATTTAACCTCCCTTTTATTAATATAGGGGTCATAGTGACCCCCATAGGTTTTAATGCACGGGAGGGGGGGGGGGGGGTTGGAATTATTATTTATTACAAGGAGGGAGCTGATAGCACTGCCGGCTCCCTCCTTGCTTTTTTTTTTCGAGCAGGCACAGTGTTATTTCTCCGTGCTTTGGGGGTTAATTTGCATTTACCCTTTTATTTCGTTTACATTTCGTATGTAGGACGTTCGCTTACGTTTTTAGTAAAAGAATATGAAAAAAAACACATTTTCAGATGAAATTGTATTCGTACGAAAACGAATGCACATGTCTAGTTACACCTACTGCATAAGTCTTTTCAGATGTCTGTATAAATATACATCGTGACAAAATGAATCATGTACCTGATTTCCTGTGAGTTTGATGTTCTGTTCATGGTCTAATGCCTGTTTATAACAGCTCAGTTTGTTTTGCTGCATTTGTTTAAATTTGTTTAAATCTTTTTTTTTAGAACTAACATGAATGAGGCTTTGTTTAACTATTATCAGACTATTATCGGATTATAATCAGATAATATTAGGTGTGAAATATGTGACAATCCTAAAGGTTTACAAAATAGACTGTGAATGCAGGTTGCTGGTAGTATAGTAAAAGATAGGAGAGACTCTTTAACCTTAAGGAAACAGGATGTTTATTGGCATAGGAATTTAAAGCTGAATCCAACAGGACGTGCAATAAGGCAGGCACTGAAAGGCATGCCAAAGGAAAGAGCACTCACCAGAAACATGTAGACAACAAAACGCAAAACGGAACAGACAACAATAACGCTTCTCCAGCAACAATAGCTCGCCTGCGGCATTTCACCATTTACTGGTCCTTATACATAGGTGCCAGTCCAGAAGATTTCATGAAAATTATTTATCAACACGTTACAGTTCTGCTACTGCAGCACCCCTTCTGTATTAAGGGCTGATGAGAAAGTGCAAGCTCTGTAAAATCCAGATACTCCCTCTGTAAGCCGTTGTAGATAATTTAATGTAATTGTATGTTTCAATGTAAGAAAACAGCTTCACATGGTGACTGAAAAAAGTCTGTGAAAGGTATGGCAAACATCACCCAATAGCATGGTAAAATCACCATGTATTATTGTAGGAAAAAAACAATATTTCTCTGACACTTGTTTATCTATAGCTATATCCAGGGCCGTCTTTAAAGGACCACTCTAGGCACCCAGACGACTTCAGCTTAATGAAGTCGTCTGGGTGCCAGGTACCTCTAGGATTAACCCTTTTTTTTTATAAACATAGCAGTTTCAGAGAAACTGCTATGTTTATAATGAGGGTTAATCCAGCCTCCAAATCCTCTAGTGGCTGTCTCATTGACAGCCGCTAGAGGCGCTTGCGTGCTTCTCACTGTGAAAATCACAGTGAGAGCACGCAAGCGTCCATAGGAAAGCATTGTAAATGCTTTCCTATGCGACCGGCTGAATGTGAGCGCGGCTCCTGCCGCGCATGCGCATTCAGCCGATGACGTCGCGATCAAGATGGAGAGGAGGAGGAAAGCTCCCCGCCCGGCGCTGGAAAAAGAGGTAAGTTTAACCCCTTCCTCTCTCCAGAGCCCGGCGGGAGGGGGTCCCTGAGGGTGGGGGCACCCTCAGGGTACTCTAGTGCCAGGAAAACGAGTATGTTTTCCTGGCACTAGAGTGGTCCTTTAATATTGATTGGACCCTGGGCAAAGCAGTTGCTTGGGCCCCCTGGAACCTATCCCCCCTCCCCAGGCATGCAATCACACCCTCCACCCCAATGCACACCTTAAGTAGAGAGGTGCAAGAATTGTTTTCGGGCCTCCTTATCGCACGGGTGATTAAAAGGTAGATCCCCATCTGTCGTGCAACTCCAGCAATGCATTGACAGCTGGGGCTCTAACATTTACCCATGTTTGAAGGTTTGTATTTAGCACTAAGCTGTTTTTGTGTGTTTGGATGTTTGGATGTGGTGTTGGCGTACTTGCAAGTATGTATTTATGTGTAGTGTTGTTCTTGAATGCAGAGGTGTGTTTACATATAATTTTGGTGTGTAACACAGATGTGTGTTTGTACGTAGTGTTGGAGTTTGAATGCAGGGGTGTATTTGTGTGTAGTGTTAGTGTGTGAATGCTGAGATGTATGCACATATACACACACACACACACACATATATATATATATATATATATATATATATATACACACACACTGAAATACATGCAGACACACAGATATACAGACACATATACACACACTGACACACATGCAGATACACAGATACACACACAGACTTCATACAGATACACACACAGATATAGAGACACATATAGAGGCAGACAAACTGACAGACATGCTTACACATACACATAAACTGACAGATATACTGACACATCCATACTGACATATGGCATAGACACATACACTGACAGACATGCTGACACACACACAAACACATACTGAGACATACTGACATACATTCAAAGGCACAAACAGACCTACTGAAAGACATACTGACACACACACAGACATACTGACCCACACCCAGACAGCTATACTGGCACACACAGACATACTGGCACACACATACACAAATACCTACTGACAGACACATACTGACACACACACAGACAAACATAGTGGCACACACACACCGACATACTCACACACAGACAGACACACTGACACACAGACATACTGGCACACAGACAGACATACTGACACATACACAGACAGACCTACTGATGCACACACAAAAAGACATGATGGCACGCACACACATGGACCTACTAACAGATACACACACGGACCTACAGACAGATACACACACAGACCTACTGACAGACACACACACACACAGACCTACTGACAGACACACACACAGACATACTGACACACACATACCTACTGACAGACACACACAGACATACTGACACACACACACAGACCTATTGACACACACTGACACACACACACACACACACACAGACCTAATGACAGACACACACACATACCTACTGAGAGACACACTCACACCTACTGACAGACACACACACACAGACATACTGACACATACACACAGACCTACTGACAGACACACACAGACATACTGACACACACACAAACACAAAACTACTGACACACACACATAGACCTGGGAGCTACACCCCAACCTGGGAGCTACAAGGCTAGGCTCGTGGCTGCCCAGAAAAGCGCTCTCTCAGGTGGATACCAGCGTGGGCATAACCACCGGGGAGAGAGACGCGCACCAACAAGGAATCCCTGGGGCTGTGAGTCGGTCTCAGCATGTGGAAGTCTGTGCCAACCAATGGGAGAAGGGGCGCACATTCAAACTGGGTTTGCGCCATTCTCCTGGTTGGTCAACACAAGGGAGCGCTGGTTGGTCGCTGCAAGGAGCCAGCACCCAATCAAAGCAAGAGCGCCCGTTCCAACGGGGTTTCACACCCTTTCTCCTGATTGGGCGGTGAACCCCCTCTCCTTCTTGAGCACTGATTGGTGCAAAATTGTTTCGCGCCCTGTCCTCTCCTCCCAGAGCACTGAGTGCCAAGCAGATTGGCTGTTGCTTGGTTTGGGCATGAAGTTTGAATTCACCGGACCAAACCAAGCAACTCTATGGAACTAATTTCGGGCATGTACAGAGCCTCAAGCCCCAGACTTTAGTTGCTGGTATCTCGGATTCTGTACACCCGATAGCCCTGCTATATTCAAGGATCTCAGACGAGACCCGGGGTTATCTAACGATATGTGTTTTACCTGTGTGACCCCTTCCCTGCACGGGGCATTGTGCCCCAAAGTTTACCCCCCTGTATGTAATTTGTTGGTATGTGTGTCAATGTATGCTAGTGGTATCTCCAAGAGTGGGAGATGGTTATCTGTAACACTGCCCCCTCCTGCCTGGGGTTGTGTTGTGTTGGATGGAGACCCCCTGTGGGGGTCTGTGAATAAAAAGCTGTGTGCCCAAATAAAGATTATCAAACATTGTACCCCTGGAACTGTGTGTTGTCCACTTACTTGAGGGGGAAGAATGGGTCTCTTAATACACTAGTAGCGGGGGTAACTATTTGATAATGGGGGTGGAGACTAAGGGGATATAGAGCAGCCATCTTAGCAAGTGGCCATTTTAAATGAAGCCTTCACTTACCTGTTAGTTGTTCCACCCACCCTCCCTGAGGTTTAGAGGTTGTTTCCCATTTGGTCACAGCGGCAGGGAAGGGCTAGGTTAAATGGGAAGTAGGTGGAGTATAAAGTGGTCATGGCAAGGTTTAGGCTGGATTAGGCAGGAGGGTTACAGTTGGTTGGTAGGTTCAAGCTCATCGATGGCTCAGAATCTGGGGGTGTAGGGGTGTCTCGGTACACCCCTACAGTTTAAACAGTTGGATATGGGCCTCTTTGGTAGGCCGTGTTTTATGTTATATGTTATTTATACTGTTATATATTGGTATATTGGTATGGGGTCATTGCCTGGGGTATTTATTGGAGATTGTATTAAAATGTAATTATTATTTGGCAATGACCCCAATTTGTTAAATTAAAGATGATAATTAAATACAGCTGTGGACTATATATTTCCAACAGAAAAGCTGGCGTCTGTGCTTTATTAAAGGAAGTTGGGTGTGAGTTAAAGCCAATGCCGAATAAAGACTGTGCACATGTCATATATTTGTTCAGTCACTAACTCACAGCATTTGGAGTGCCAGGGATTGTCCATCCTTACTGATTACTTTAGCTCTTAATTTAAATATGGCACATTCTACCCCTCCCTGGTTCATTGTAATTTAAATTGCTGAATGGACTTTACATACACACACCACTGCTGTTAAGTTGTAATTTTCAGTTCTAAATTGTGTGCGACTTGAACTGATTTATCAGGCATGCTCAGGCATTAGAATATAGGACAGATTTGGGCGTAAACGAATAAAATACATTTCTAGAAAACATATTGGTCCTGAGTTCCTGAAATTCAGCAGATTCTTCTATGATCAGATCCCTGACGGAGTTAAAATGTAGGTTATGTATTTAAATGAATATTTGTGTGTTCTTAGTTCTTTTAATTTGACTTTCTCTATAGCTCTCCTGAGCCCAAAGCCTTGTCGCTTTTTATGAGAATACTCAATATTTCATAACACTACTTTTTTTAATTTAAAATACCTATTTTAAGCAGATTATTCTTTGAAAGTTTATTTAATTTAGTGGGTTTTTTTGTATCCATGTCCCAGAAGATATATATATTTTTTTTCTTCTTCTCTCTCAGATTTTATGTTCAATTATTTATGCAGTGGGATCCACTGTCCTGCTTTAATCATGGTTTTGCAGAAATTAGTAGGACAAATTCTTTACACACTTAAGAGTTACTGGTTCTTATTTAGTTTGCCACGGTAGCTTCCGCCATCTGGAAAAAAGTATTTAACAACTTTTCCTTCTATTGAGAGTATATGTAAATGACAGATGATAGAGTTTGTCTATAGCTAAAATAATAATGTAAAAAAAATATGAACGTGTCTGTCAGACATAATTAGGGAAGTATCTTTCTATCATAAGTATATAGTAATTTATTATATTTTATTTGTATTGTGTCAGCTTTATTACACAGAAATTGAAGAGACACTGAAAAATAACCCAGATGACCATACTATGCAAGATCACAATTCATACAATTATACACAGTTTAAATTAGACAAAAACTATGGATGATAACTCCACCGTCAAATGCATATATAAGCAAGCTACAAATTGTGCTGACAAAATTACCAGGCAATATGTGGATTAAAAAATATATACTCCAAGGTGGCCACTGCAATGAATAAATAAATAGATGCTAATGGCATCATGTGAGTAAATCTGAAGAATTTTCAGCAAGAGTTAATTAAAAAAGATTGCCTGTGATTCTGAAAGGAGCCAATGTTTTGAAATAAATTGAGAGACAGAAAAAAAAATGTCAATTTTTTTTAAAATTAATCAACAGTTCAGTTTATGAACAGAAATAAAATAACTATAAACAAATGAAAAAGAACACATCTTCCATGAATTTTGTTTTTTAAATTCAATTATAGAGGAAATCTAGTCAATGTCAATGTCATTACAGATTTTGATTGTGCTTTTTGTTTTAAATATTTTTATTGTTTTCACAGTATAAACGCGTGTTTCGCGTATAGCGGTTAGTCGCCTACACAGAGGCGTGCGTTTTAAAGTTGTAGTTAACATGGGACAAACATATTATGGTTTCATCTGAATATCATGCGGTTGCCTGCGCAGAGGCGTATGGGTCAATGTATGCATGTATTCACAGATATTGGGTGTACATAGCCTTTACGAAATTAGGCATCACAATCAAAAGCATGTCGTAATAAGCTAGTATAGTGGAGGAGGCAATTAAAGACTATTAAACTATTAACTGCGGTAACATTAGGGTCTGCACCTGGTTGAGTCCTATAATTGTATATATTCTCTAATATTAGGCGTGGCCTGGATATAGTCTGGTAGCCGCACATGTCACTGGAGTGGCATGTAATTGCGCAGTTATTATGGCCTATTTCTGTGTATGATCCTAGAGAGCCTCTGATTCCCGTTGCTGATGTATGTGACATTGTGTGCTTCATATAAGGATCTGATTTTCCGCTGCATGGGACTTAAAAGCTTGGTGCATTTACAGCCGTCAACGTGCTGGTGTCAATATCTGGTACGAAGCTATTCTGGTAGTCGTCGCATCAGCAGTCTGTCGTTTAGAAACCGTGTTGGTAATGCTGATGTTGCTAATTATGTGAAACAAGCTTGTACATTATATGTGCAGTCATATTTGTAGTGCGATGAAAGGTATAATATGATGCATGGCGGCCTGGTAACTTGGTCTCAGATGTTGAGACATCTCAATCTATTGGATATCTGAGGCCTGGTGCATACAGGTCATGCAGTTTTAAAAAGTCAGTGCGTGGTCAGACAGTACATAAGCAGTACAGCTAGAGCTACAAACATATAAAACGCATTGTAATTGCCTGGCATAATATATAATGAAGCTATCTGGTTATCAAGTATGCCTACCGTGGCCTCTTGTTGGCTTGTGCCAAGGGTGCTTCTATTTGCCAAGCTGGTCGGTCATTGCAAGGTCCCTCTAGCTCCCCCGGTGCAACCGTCCCCCTCTTCTCCCCTCCAAGCCTGCTCTGGCCGGTCAACCGGGAGCACTGCGATGCTGTGGGCACTCAGGAATGTCAGCAGTCTGGCAGACTCCCACCCCTGAAAAGTCCTCGGTCCCTTGTCCCCTGCACCTCCCCAACTCCTGCATTTCGCCGTCGGAGCTCCAGCCCCATGGTGCCTCACCCTTCTCCGGTCTCATGCATGTCGCCTGTCCGCTGGGGGTCCAGCTTACCCCAATGCCACAGGGCTCACAAAGTTGGGGGCACCCTTCCCTGGACCACCACCAAATGCTGGTGTTAGGGCCGGCTCCGAGCCGACCATTCTGCCGCCTGGAGGGGTCCATCCATGAGATCTGCCACACCGGAGGGCCCAGGTGACCCCGCGTAGCTCCCTGCAGCTTGCGTGTTCAGCGGCCATCTTGGCTCCTCGTGAGGAATGATTCCTCATTGTGTGGGCACTCCGCCTCCAGTCTCCAGAGATTCGACTTGTGGGCCGGGATCACCCACGCCAGACCGAAGGGAGGGGGATCGGGTCCGGGTCCGGATCCCCCTCTCTCCCTCTGCCGTTCGGTCTCACGCCTCCGGTCGTCGTCACATGCATGTAGGCCTCGTGGGCTCATCTTACTCCAGTTATGCGGACTGCTCGGCTGTGGCTTAGCTGGAGTTCATGCGTTATGCTCCGTTCCTCCCCCCGCTTAATGCTTATCTCTGTTTCGGTTCCAGGTGGGCTTTTAGTGCATTATTTCCTTGTATTGATGCGGCCCATTGCCGGAGCTAGCTTGGATGGCTGCCGCTCGGCTCGGCGGCTCGTCCCCGTCCCTGATTGTGCTTTTTGAAGGTTTATTTGTTTATATTTTTCCAATTATATCTTATTAAAAAGCTTGAACTGAAATTCAAAAATTTGCATGTCTTTTAAATTATAAGGACATCACTAAACAGAGGCATTGATTAGCCCTGAATTGTGATTACAGAGGTTAAAAGGATGGAGCATACAAATCAAACTAATAAAGTGGAATGGTTTCATATGTGATCATTAAAAAATTGTATTTTCCCAGGGACCAAAACAAAGCAATTGTGGAGGTGGGGATTGGTGTTCACCATAAATTTCACCCAAGGGCACCGATTACAGCTTTAACCCCTTAAGGACACATGACATGTCTGACACGTCATAATTCCATTTTATTCCAGAAGTTTGGTCCTTAAGGGGTTAAAATATGTGTCACGCTGACTTAGCGTGCAACATTGGACTAGACTAGGGATCTCTTCAATAGACTCTGTAGACCAACATAGAAAATGACTCCCCTTCTCAGAGCTCCAACAAAAATATAATTCACCTAATTAATTTGCCTTTCAATATCTTCAACTGCGGAGTGTGTTATCCACTCATGTGCATTAACTTGCTGACGTAATAAAGGCTCAAACAAAAACTACCACGCATCTATATGACAGATGCTGGAAGGCTCCAGGTAGACCCAAAGCTCTGTCTGCATGTTATCATGCACTGATGCACCGTATGTCCTCTGCCCCATTCCTGTTTATCAGGCAGTGGAGATCTGAACACACACGTTGTCCAGCAGACCTAGCATGGGTCTCCTCTATTAACTCCCTCAAAGGGATTACAACCTGCTACTCCTATATGGAAGCACATGAGAAACTCATTTACAGGTGGTACCTCACACCTAATAGACTTCATAAAATATATCCCAATGTTACTGTGTTTTGCTGGAGATGTAGCAAGGGAATATGATTCATATAGGGTGGGAATGTGGGAAATTAGGTTGATAATATATTTGCTCCACTTCATTTATTAAATACGCCCATTAAACCGATCACAAGTTTATTCCTCCTTTTCCGCACTGTTACTGCCAAAGACACTAGACACATTGCTTCCAATATTATGCAAGCTGGGAGAAACTAAATAGTGCTTAATTGGAAAACAACCACTTGCTCAACCAAGGCTCAACTTATAGAATGTTTTTACCAATACTATATTTATGGGCGGCTGTCTCATGAGGGGGTAAAACAGGGCTCAGCTTATTATAAATAACTTTATAAATAACTCACTTTTTCACTCCTTCATTAGAGGACAGGTACACAGAACAGGTGTACAAGATAATATAAATATAAATATATATATATATATGTACTGCTGGTAGGACATTCGTAGTTACTCTAATCCAATGTTAGCCCTCTCCCTCTAATCTTCACAATGGAGAGCGGATTATCGCAATGGCGCAGTTTATGTACTAATAGCTGACACTTGTCTATACACCATCTTTGCCCTTAAAACATTCACAGATTATTGAATCACACAAGGTTGAAACATAGGATTAGTCTGAAGATATGCATCTTTTAAGATCTGACTGTGTTTTCTCTCTCTTTTCTTGTATCACAATATGATGTCTTGTTTAATAGCATGTACAAATTGAAATTGAAATGAAGAGAATAAAAAAGGAAAAATCTCCAGGAAGATTATGCCCGGTGTAACATACACATAAGATCAGACAATCCACGTAAATATGATATAATATGCTTGACCTGCTACCCATTAATGCGATGTTCTTATTGCCACCGCTGTCTTTTTCTCCCCTGCTGTTTCCCCCTTTTTCTTTTTTCTGTACCCCATATTACTTTATCAATATACGGTAAATAAAAAATTCCAATTTAAAAAAAATATAAATTTTGATGAGAAAGATCAACTTTTTCTATGAGTTGAAATAGGCGTATACATTCTAAAACGGCACATCTCGATCAGGTGTTAATCATACCGGTTTTAATTACAACACATATTGATGTTACATTGCCATTAGTAGTTCAACAGGGTTTTTTGAAGGCAGTCCATTAGTAGAATAACAGCAAGTGAAAATATGCTCATCTGGATCTGGTAACTAATGGATCAGGGTTTTTATCTTAATCATTTACATAAGTTAACATAACATGCTGTTTTTAATTTATTTATTTATTTTTTTTAAAGTATGCCAGTTTTACCATTTACATACATATCCACTAAAACATGAATTGTCTGGAATTCAAAGTGAGTATCAATTTTTTTGCCACAATTTAATAAATGAAAATTAGAAGTCAGCAATGTTTTCAGTTTGGAAAATTTTGTTTTACTATTTAACATTCACTTTAATTCCCAACAATTCAGGTTTTAGTGTATAACCTTGCTAATTTGAAAAGGACAGGCCAATGGCTTATAAAACTAATATTTAAAAAATATATATAAATGTTCTTCAATCTGGAAAAATATATATGAAGAAGCAAATAAAGCATTTGTATCTTAAAAGAGTGGTCAATTCGGAAATAATTAAAGGTAATTGGTTTTTCAAATAAGTCAGACAGGTCAGTTGCATTAAATATATATTTTTTAAATACGTGATTGCAAAACTAAGGACGAAAATATCAGACAATTGGAATGAATGGATTTGTTAGTAAGGACCAGATGTAGGAAAATATCTTAATTATATAGAGTAGAAATACTACTAAATTAGGTAAAGTAGTTCTGCCTTCAAGCCTCCAAGTAAATGGGATCTACAGAGAATATGTGTAGAACAAAAGTTTCTAAAACAAAAATAGATACATGCTAGAATAAACTAACTAACAGACGCTGGAAATCACCAACACTAAACTGCTATGAAGAGTTGGACTTGACAGTTTGAAGAGCAACAATGTAACAGTTGGGAATAAGCAATTTAAGGCTGATACATGTAGCTTTATGAAAAGCATGTTGTAATAAATATTAAAACAATTAGGCTAGACTAGACTAGATTAAAACGAGGTTAGACAAAGCTCCAGGGTCAGATTGTATAAACCCATGTTTATTTAGAGAGCCAAGTCTAATAATAGCCAAGTAATATCTATGTTCTAAATATCTTTATTTTTTGCAGCTGGGTCAAAATATGTGTTTGTTACATTTAAAATATGATCAAAATCTCACAGAAAAAAAAAGTAATCTTAAAGGGGCAATTTGAGCATCATCACAACTCAACTTTGAATTCTATGTGTCATCTCGCTCAGAAATGCTTCAGACTTGAGAAAGGGAGTTTCTCCCTAAAGGTTGTCATTAAAAAATTCTGTTAGTCCAATAAAAAAGGTATTACAAGATACACATTTGATCTGTTGTTTACATCTACATCAATGGACTAATACAGCTACAATCTCTACTTATTCATATATTTTGTTATATCAATATATTTTTTTCTTGTATACACTCTCTGGTTGGTGGTGTCTTAAACCCCTTGTGGGTCTAGTTTGTTGTAGTTATATCATTCTGCCTTGACATGACAGACATATCGATTTATTAATGGTTAATTGTCTATCTGAACAGTTGGTGGCAGGCATCCCAACATTTGGACTGATCTAAATAAATAAAGGATGGATACATTGATCAAAGGAAGCATTACATGTGAAATGCAACATCGAAGGTGGAGCTGGGCTGAAATTTGCTTAATAAGCCACAAGGAATTTGGTGTGTGTTTTGAGAACTCTGGGTGCTATATTTATTTGCAGTGTACTGTATGCTTGCAGTTCTGAACCCATTACTAGAACATTCTGCTATAGATCCAGAAGGGGAAAAAGACAGGGCTTTTTCACAAGCAGGGTATTGTGCAGTGGCGTACATACCAGGGTCGCAGGGGTCGCGGCTGTGACCGGGCCCAGCCTACCAGGGGGCCCGGCCGCCCCTGCGACCCGTTATGTACGCACTGGGCCAACCTCTTCTCCTGGGGGGCCCAGGAGCCGGTCACCTCCGGGCCCCCCGAGGCTGGCCCTGCTTACACCTGGCAGGCAGTCAGGCTGGCCGGTGCGCGAGGGAGCACTCTCCCCTGAGTGCTTCCTCTTCAGCTCCCTCGCGCACCGCACTGATACCGGAGCCGGAAGATGACGTCGTCTTCCAGCTCCGGTATCAGTACGCGGCGCGCGAGGGAGCTGAAGAGGAAGCACTCAGGGGAGAGTGCTCCCTTGGGCGCCCGCCAGCCTGACTGCCAGCACCACTGGACCCCAGGGAATCCCCTCAGCACTCCAAAAGGTAAGGAGGCTGGGGGGATTAAATAAAAAAAAAATGTGTTAGTGTGTGTGTGTGTTAGTGTTACTCTGAGTGTTAGTGTTACTGTGATTGTTAGTGTTACTGTGAGTGTTAGTGTGTGTGTTAGTGTTACTGTGTGTGTTAGTGTTACTGTGAGTGTTAGTGTTACTGTGAGTGTTAGTGTGTGTGTTAGTGTTACTGTGTGTGTTAGTGTTACTGTGAGTGTTAGTGTGTGTGCTAGTGTTACTGTGTGTGTTAGTGTTACTGTGTGTGTTAGTGTGTGTGTTAGTGTTACTGTACGTGTCAGTGTGTGTGTTAGTATTACTGTGTGTGTTACTGTTACTGTGAGTGTTAGTGTGTGTGTTAGTGTTACTGTGTGTGTTACTGTTACTGTAAGTGTTAGTGTGTGTGTTACTGTGTGTGTTAGTGTTACTGTGAGTGTTACTGTGAGTGTTAGTGTGTGTGTGTTAGTGTGAGTGTCAGTGAGTGTGTTACTGTGTGTGTCTGTTACTGAGTGTGTTTGTGTTAGTGAGTCTGTTTGATGTCTGTTAGTGAATGTGTGTTTGTCAGTGAGAGTGTATGTTTTGTAAGTGAGTGTGTATGCATGTCTGTCGCTGAGTGTGTCTCTGTCAGTAAATGTGTGTGTCTGTTAGTTAGTGTTTATGCGTCTGTTCGTGAGAGTGTGTGTGTGTCTTCAGCACTTACCTTTCTCCAGCGCCGGACTCCCTTGGCGCTGGGGATCCCTCCGCCGCTCAGCTCCGAATGCGCATGCACGGCAAGAGTCGTGCGTGCATTCAAACCGCCCATAGGAAAGCATTACTCAATGCTTTCCTATGGACGTTCAGTGTCTTAGAATCGCGGAAGCTCCTCTAGCGGCTGTCAGTGAGACAGCCGCTAGAGGCTGGATTAACCCTCAGTGAAACATAGCAGTTTCTCTGAAACTGCTATGCTTTTAGCTGCAGGGTTAAAACTAGAGGGACCTGACACCCAGACCACTTCATTGAGCTGATGTGATCTGGGTGTCTGTAGTGGTCCTTTAAGTGTGTGTGCATCTGCATGCACTGGTGTACATACCGCGGTTGCAGGGGTCGCAACCCTGCAACCCCTGCGACCAGGTGCCCGCCGCCATGTGTTGCGGCCCCGGGCCTGCGCAGAGTAAGCATGCGGGGGGGCCACGGATCAATTTGCGCACCGGGGCCCCATAGGTCATGTGTACGCCACTGGTATTGTGAGTCGTACAAATTCTGATATTGTGTATTTGTAACACATCTTTTTTTGCTTGTTTTAGCCCAATAAATGTGAATTACTTACTTGGCCTGCTATATCTCTGTATCCCCTTGGTAATCCATATACAGAGGTAATATAGAGGTCTTTATACAAGTGGAAGGATAAGTCATTTTTTCCCACATGAGATGGATTGCCATTACTGAAACTACATATAGAGCTAAGGTTGAGTTGTTTCTGGAATGTGGCTAGTGTGCCATGTCTCGCATTTTTGTTTCACATATTGAGTTGACATTGATATTTAAAGGAGCCCCTTGGTTTTTGTGTTGTCACTTTTTGTTTGAAAGTTGACCTGAATTACGCTATTATATAAAGATTTGGCATAGAATGATAGAAAAGTAATGCATTGTCATGATATTATGCATATCTCCAAAAATGTATATTGATGAGGAAGATCGACTTTTGCCATGAGTTGAATTAGGCATATATATTGCAAAACAGCGCACCGGCATCAGGTTTTAACCATACAGGTTTTAATTAAAAAATATATAGATTTTTACATTGCTATTAGTAGCTCAACTAAGGCAATCATGCTTTTGAACATGACAAATGATACCTTCTAAGGTATCTGTTAGTAGAAAAAAAAAAATAGATGCTTCTCTAGGTCTGGTAACTGATCATGTAGAGCAGTGTTTTATCTTTTTTGAGAGGCGGTTCAGAAATCGGAATTTCAGACAATCACCCATTTGTTCTGAATTCAGACAAATTACAAATCAGAAAAAAACTAATTTCCAAGACTAGTTATTTGTTAATGTGAATTGTTGGGAATTTAACATTGTCTTTATTGTAACCACCAGAAGCAATCTGGAAATATTTCTGCCTCTGGGGTCAGAGGCATAGGAAGATCATGAGGCGTCCGGTTGAAAGTCCTACCCGTTATAACTATGTCAGAGCATAGCATGTTGGGTGGGTGTGGTATTTCCGCTACCAGACAGTGTGCAGATTATGTGTGAAAACTAGCATGTAAGACGAGAAGTTCTTTCTATGGTTTTACTCATGTTCGGTATTGTAGTCCTGTTTGGAAGTCTCCTTTACAGTATTGGTTTTCCAATTCGGCAATATACTAAATAACCATTAATTACCGCAGGGGTTACCTTGGCAATGCTCTGGCTCATAACCGTAGCACCAGGGCTGGAAGAGCTTAAACAAACTTGAAAAGCCAGAGGAGCTGACCTCTGTTCAGCAGCTACCCAGGACCACCAGGAATCATGCTCACTATGGACCAGCATGTAAATCATCATTACTCCTGCCTCTCTACCCACTGAGTCCTAACCCACTTCTACTTTATAGCCATTAACTGATGAACTAAGTGTATTCCTGCCTTCTACCGACTGACATCTGAGCTTCTGGACAAAGGCTCATGGACCACTGTACAGTTCTGCAAACAATATTGTGGTTTTATTAAAAAAAAAGAAAAAAGTATAGCAGTAATAATAATAATGTGTCCTTAATGGGTGTCTTATTATATATAATGGGGAATGTGTGTACTCTTTTGCACACTCTTATTCTTTACAAATAAATATAACACTGAATGTGCAGATATATATTATGCACAGGCAGGTAGTCGCATGGTTGGGTTTTATGCACAAGTAGGAGTTACACATAGCTACACACCGCCACCACATACACAACACAAGAGATGAGGGGGGGTCCTTCTTTGAATCGGGACCCAGTATTTCCTGATTATGCCCGTGTTCATATCTAGATTGTGCTAGCAGAATTGCGAGTAAATGTGTTAATTGGGAGAAAAATATATTTAAAAATAGACCAAAAACAAAACTGACCAAAAAACAAAAGATACACCCCCAGCCCTCCAAGTGATGATGGTTAATGGTGCATTAGGTAAGTATTTTTTTTACTAATGGTTATATATAATTTGGATCATTAGATCATAATCAGTGTTCCAATTTAAATAGGGTCTGTTAATGATAGGAGACAATCTTTTAATGAATCGCTCTAATCAAGTGAAAATAATCATGTTACCAGTATACAAAATAATACAAAATAAAATCCTACACATATAATCTATATCATTGTATCCATATATGGGCAGTGTATAAACTCCTCCATCTGTCTATGATGGCTATGAGGTCAGTGGAAGGAGCATTATGACATCACCAGACTGAAAGGGTTAACATAGACAAGAGCTGCATCAAGCTGCATTTGGAAAAGGATTCTGATCAAGGAGTAAGTACAATGTTTGCCATACATTTTTATTACAATACCCGCTTACTAAAAATCTGTGATTTAAAACTTAACATGGCAGGCTTATGGTTGTATATTGAACTATATACAGCAGGTGATAGAAACTATATACTGTGAAATATTCAATAGTAAATATAAAGAATGAATATACTGGCTGAATTAAGTAACTTTAGTTATTGTTTGTTATATTCACATTTGAACACTCCATTTTTTGAGATTGTTATGCATCTGGTTGTGTAGTTACAGCATCTAGATAATTCCTGGATCAATCTATCTATATATTTATCTATATTATCTATCCTCGATCGATCTGTCTATTTATCATCTAGCTATATATCGATTGATCTATTATCTATCTATCTATCTATCTATCTATCTATCCATGGATCGATCGATCTATTATCGATCTATCTATCCATGGATCGATCGATCGGTCTATCTATTATCGATCTATCTATCTATCCATTGTCTATCTGCCTGCCTGTCTATCTGTATATATATATTTCTTTGTTTTCTTTTTTTTTTTTACCACATATGGCCACTTACAACCTGTGTTTTGTCCTTTTATAGCCTCTTCTCAGCCTGTGTATCCTGTGAGCCAGCACTGGCCTACAATTGATGAGGGTTTGGAGGAGAATGAGGAGAATCTGGAGTTACAGCTATGAGCAGCCAACAAAACACAGGAAAACTTACAGCAGGTTAGTGCTTTAAACAGGTGCCGTGAAATTATGGAATAATTCTTACTGTTGTATACTGAACAATATTCAATAGGTGATACACAATGTATACTGTACAATATACAATAATGAGAATTTGGAAGGATTACAATCTCTCCTGCTGCAAACTGAACTTTGACCAATCTCATCTCCTGTGATGTCTGTTTCTTCCAGGAAATTGTTAAAATATGTCCAGCAATCTTTGAATGAGTCAGACAGACTCATCGGGAAAATGCGTCAGTCAGCTGAGGAGCTGCACAAGATAGTCAGGCAGGGTAGCGAATATATTAACCTTGTGTATAAACAGATAAGGAGGGGGTTTCCAACTCGTCAAGTTATACAGTTTGTTATGTACTACACAAATTGCAAAAAGTTCCCACATAGTGATGTACCGAACTGTTCGCCGGCGAATAGTTCCCGGCGAACATAGCGTGTTCGCGTTCGCCACGGCGGGCGAACACATGCGCGGTTCAATCCGCCCCCTATTCGTCATCATTGAGTAAACTTTGACCCTGTGACTCACAGTCAGTAGACACATTCCAGCCAATCAGCAGCAGACCCTCCCTTCCAGACCCTCCCACCTCCTGTACAGCATCCATTTTAGATTCATTCTGAAGCTGCATTCTTAGATAGAGGAGGGAAAGTGTAACTGCTGCTCATTTGATAGGGAAATGTATAGCTAGGCTAGTGTATTCAGTGTCCACTAGAGTCCTGAAGGACTCATCTGATCTCTGCTGTAAGGACAGCACCCCAAAAAGCCCTTTTTAGGGTTAGAACATCAGTCTGCTTTTTTTTCCTGTGTAATCTAATTGCAGTTGCCTGCTTGCCAGCTTCTGTGTCAGGCTCACAGTAGATACTGTGCCCACTTGCCCAGTGCCACCACTCATATCTGGTGTCACAATAGCTTGCATTTAAAAAAAAAAGCGTCTGTGTCTCAGGCCAACAGCGTGTACTCTGCCAGTGTGCACAGTGCCACTCATATCTGGTGGCACAATAGCGTGCATTTAAAAACCCACAAACTTTTTTTCACTGTAATAGATTGAATAGCAGTTAGTTGTCTGCAAGCGTCTGTGTGTCAGGCTCACAGTGGATACTGTGCCCACTTGCCCAGTGCCACCACTCATATCTGGTGTCACAATAGCGTGCATTTAAAAACAAAAAACTTTTTTCACTGTAATAGATTGAATAGCAGTTAGTTGTCTGCAAGCGTCTGTGTGTCAGGCCTACAGCGTGTACTCTGCCAACCTCTGCCAGTGCACAGTTCCACTCATATCTGGAGTCACAATAGCGTGCATTTAAAAACAAAACAATTTTTTTCACTGTTATAGATTGAATAGCAGTTAGTTGTATGCAAGCATCTGTGTGTCAGGCCAACAGCGTTTACTCTGCCACCCTCTGCCAGTGCACAGTGCCACTCATATCTGGTGTCACAATAGCGTGCATTTAAAAACCCCAAAACTTTTTTTTCACTGTAATAGATTGAATAGCAGTTAGTTGTCTGCAAGTGTCTGTGTGTCAGGCCAACAGCGTGTACTCTGCCAACCTCTGACAGTGCACATTGCCACTCATATCTGGTGTCACAATAGCGTGCATTTAAAACCCAAAAACTTTTTTCACTGTTATAGATTGAATAGCAGTTAGTTGTCTTCAAGCAGGTGTCAGGCCTACAGCGTGTACTCTGCCAACCTCTGCCAGTGCACATTACCACTCATATCTGGTGTCACAATAGCGTGCATTTAAAAACAAAAAAACTTTTTTCACAGTTATAGATTGAATAGCAGTTAGTTGTCTTCAAGCGGGTGTGTCAGGCCTACAAGCGTGTACTCTGCCAACCTCTGCCAGTGCACAGTGCCACTCATATCTGGTGTCACAATAGCGTGCATTAAAATTTTTTTTTTTATTTCACTGTAATAGATTGAATAGCAGTTAGTTGTCTGCAAGCGTCTGTGTGTCAGGCCAACAGCGTGTACTCTGCCAACCTCTGCCAGTGCACAGTGCCAATCTTATCTGGTGTCGCAATAGATTGCATTTAAAAACCAAAACATTTTTTTCACTGTTATAGATTGAATAGCAGTTAGTTGTCTTCAAGCGGGTGTCAGGTCTACAGCGTGTACTCTGCCAACCTCTGCCAGTGCACATTGCCACTCATGTCTGGTGTCACAATAGCGTGCATTTAAAACCAAAAAACTTTTTTCACTGTTATAGATTGAATAGCAGTTAGTTGTCTTCAAGCGGGTGTCAGGCCTACAGCATTTACTCTGTTAACCTCTGCCAGTGAACATTGCCGCTCGTATCTGGTGTCACAATAGCGTGCATTTAAAACCAAAAAACGTTTTTCACTGTTATAGATTGAATAGCAGTTACTTGTCTTCAAGCGGGTGTGTCAGGCCTACAGCGTGTACTCTGCCAACCTCTGCTAGTGCACATTGCCACTCTTATCTGGTGTCGCAATAGATTGCATTTAAAAACCAAAAAACTTTTTTCACTGTTATAGATTGAATAGCAGTTAGTTGTCTGCAAGCGGGTGTCAGGCCTACAGCGCCTACTCCGTCAACCTCTGCCAGTGCACATTGCCACTCATATCGGGTGTCACAATAGCATGCATTTAAAACCAAAAAACTTTTTCCACTGTTATAGATTGAATAGCAGTTAGTTGTCTTCAAGCGGGTGTCAGGCCTACAGTGTGTACTCTGCCAACCTCTGCCAGTGCACATTGCCACTCATATCTGGTGTCACAATAGCGTGCATTTAAAACCCAAAAACTTTTTTCACTGATATAGATTGAATAGTAGTTAGTTGTCTTCAAGCGGGTGTGTCAGGCCTACAGCGTGTACTCTGCCAACCTCTGCCAGTGCACATTGCCACTCATATCTGGTGTCACAATAGCGTGCATTTAAAACCCAAAAACGTTTTTCACTGTTATAGATTGAATAGCAGTTAGTTGTCTTCAAGCGGGTGTCAGGCCTACCGCGTGTACTCTGCCAACCTCTGCCAGTGCACATTGCCACTCATATCTGGTGTCACAATAGCGTGCATTTAAAACCCAAAAACTTTTTTTCACTGTTATAAATTGAATAGCAGTTAGTTGTCTTCAAGCTGGTGTGTCAGGCCTACAGCGTGTACTCTGCCAACCTCTGCCAGTGCACATTGCCACTCTTATCTGGTGTCGCAATAGCTTGCACGCATAGTACCACTAATCCTAAAAAAAATGACAGGCAGAGGCAGGCCACCCCGCAGGGGCCATCGTGGTCGTGGTGCTGTGATTCCTTTTTGCCCTAGAATAATGCCCAGTTTTCAGAGGCCACGTACCCTGAACTTGAAAAGTTCTGAGGACATAGTTGGCTGGCTAACACAGGACACCCAATCTTCTACAGCTTCCGCTCGGAACCTTGACGCACCATCCTCCTCCAGCTTAGTTTCGGGCACCTCTCAAGGTACCACTCACCCGCCTGCCGCCGCCACCAACACTAGCACCACAGCCGCTTCACTTTATCTGTCAGAGGAGTTATTTAAACATCGGTTTGAAGAAATGAGTGATGCGCAACCATTATTGCGATAGGATGTAGATAACAGGGATATGTCTCAGGCAGGCAGCATTACACACATGGACATACGGTGTGATGATGATGATGTTGTACCCGCTGCTGCTTCCTTTGTTGAGTTGTCAGATACAAGTGAAGCGGTTGATGATGACGATGCGTCCATGGATGTCACGTGGGTGCCCGCTCGGCAAGAAGAAGAACAGGGCGAAAGTTCAGATGGGGAGACAGAGAGGAGGAGGAGGAGACGAGTTGGAAGCAGGGGGACGTCGTCGCAAGGAGCTAGTGGCACAGTCAGACAGCATGCATCGGCACCCGGGGTCAGCCCGACAGCACGCCAATCAATGCATGCTGTGTCCACCACCAGAATGCCGTCATTGCAGAGCTCAGCAGTGTGGCATTTTTTTTCTGTGTCTGCCTCTGACAACAGCGATGCCATTTGCATCCTGTGCCAAAAGAAACTGAGTTGTGGGAAGTACAACACCCACCTAGGTACAACTGCTTTGCGTAGGTACATGATCGCACATCACAAACGCCTATGGGATCAACACATGAGTACAAGCAGCACACAAACTCAAAGCCGCCATCCTCCTCCTGGTCCAGCATCTTCAGCCACATCAACCACTGCTGTCCTCCTTGCCCCCTCTCAACCATCCGCCACTCTGTCTCTCGCCTTGAGCAGTTCCCGCTGCCCACAGTCAGGTGTCTGTCAAGGACATGTTTGAGCGTAAGAAGCCAATGTCAGAAAGTCACCCCCTTGCCCAGCGTCTGACAGCTGGCTTGTCTGAACTATTAGCCCGCCAGCTTTTACCATACAAGCTGGTGGAGTCTGAGGCGTTCAAAAAATTTGTAGCTATTGGGACACCACAGTGGAAGGTACCCGGACGAAATTTATTTTCACAAAAGGCAATCCCCAACCTGTACTCGATTGTGCAAAAGGAAGTAATGGCATGTCTGGCAAGGGGCAAGGGTCCATCTGACCACTGATACCTGGTCTGCAAAGCATGGTCAGGGCAGGTATATCACCTACACTGCGCATTGGGTAAACCTGCTGACGGCTGCCAAGCATGGAATGCGTGGCTCTGCAGAGGAGTTGGTGACACCGCCACGACTTGCAGGCAGGCCTGCTGCCACCTCCTCTACTCCTCCTACTCCATCCTCTTCCATAACCTTTTCGGCTGAGTCCTCTTCTGCTGCTGCGTCTTGCTCCACATCAACGGCACCCCCCCAGCTCCCCAGGTACTATTCCACATCCCGGATACGGCAGTATCAAGCCGTCTTGGGTTTGACTTGCTTGAAAGCAGAGAGTCAAACCGGACAAGCACTCCTGTCCGCCCTGAACGCACAGGTGGAAAAGTGGCTGACTCCGCAGCAACTCGATATCGGCAAAGTGGTTTGTGAAAACGGAACAAATTTGTTGGCAGCATTGAAGTTGGGCAAGTTGACTCATGTGCCGTGCATGGCACATGTGTGTAATCTGATCGTACAACGCTTTGTGCATAAGTACACAGGCTTACAGGACGTCCTGAAGCAGGCCAGGAAGGTGTGTGGCCATTTCAGGCGTTCCTACATGGCCATGGCGCACTTTGCAGATATCCAGCGGCAAAACAACATGCCAGTGAGGCGCTTGATTTGCAACAGCCGACACGTTGGAATTCAACACTCCTAATGTCCTAATGTTCGACCGCCTGCTCCAACAAGAAAAAGCTGTTAATGAATAGTTGTATGACCGGGGTGCTTGGACAGCCTCTGGGGAGCTGGGAATTTTTTTGCCACATTACTGGACGCTCATGCGCAATGCCTGTAGGCTCATGCGTCCTTTTGAGGAGGTGACAAACCTAGTCAGTCGCACCAAAGGCACCATCAGCAACATCATGCCATTTGTTTTCTTCCTGGAGCGTGCCCTGCAAAGAGTGCTGGATCAGGCCGTAGATGAGCGTGAAGAGGAAGAGGAAGAGTTGTGGTCACCATCACCACCAGAAACAGCCTTATCAGCATCGCTTGCTAGACCTGCAGCAACGCTGGAAGAGGATTGTGAGGAAGAGGAGTCAGAGGAGGAATGTGGCTTTGAGGAGGAGGAGGAAGACCAACCACAACAGGCATCCCAGGGTGCTAGTTGTCACCTATCTGGTACCCGTGGTGTTGTACGTGGCTGGGGGGGGAAGAACATACTTTCATTGAGATCACTGAGGAGGAGGAACGGGAAATGAGTAGCTTGACATTCAACCTTGTGCAAATGGGGTCTTTCATGCTGTCGTGCCTGTTGAGGGACCCTTGTATAAAAAGAATGAAGGAGAACGACCTGTACTGGGTGTCCACGCTACTAGACCCCCAGTATAAGCAGAAAGTGGCTGAAATTGTACCAAATTACAACAAGTCGGAAAGGATGCAGCATTTGCAAAATAAATTAAAAAGTATGCTTTACACAGCGTATAAGGGTGATGTCACAGCACAACGAGAATCTAACAGGGGAAGAGGTGAAAGTAATCCTCCTCCTCCCACGACCACGCCAGCAAGGACAGGACGCTTTAAAGACGTGTTGTTGATGGAGGACATGCAGAGCTTTTTAAGTCCTACTCATCACCACAGCCCTTCGGGATCCACCCTCAGAGAACGACTCGACCGACAGGTAGCAGACTACCTTGCCTTAACTACAGGGAGTGCAGAATTATTAGGCAAATGAGTATTTTGAACACATCATCCTCTTTATGCATGTTGTCTTACTCCAAGCTGTATAGGCTCGAAAGCCTACTACCAATTAAGCATATTAGGTGATGTGCATCTCTGTAATTATCAGGTGTGCATAATTATTAGGCAACTTCCTTTCCTT